>NW_023270164.1:8191554-8404278 GCF_011800145.1 Mirounga leonina
CGGTTTTAGGGGGGAGGGGGGAAGGGGGATTGGTTAGCCTGGTGATAGGTATTAAGGAGGGCACGTACTGCATGGAGCACTGGGTATTATACAAAAACAATGGATCGTGGATCACCACATCAAAAACCAATGATGTATTGTATGGTGACTAACATAACATAATAAAATTTAAAAAAAAAGATTAAAAAAAATAAAATCTAATTTGTCTGATATAAGAATTGCTACCCCAGCTTTCTTTTGAGGTCCGCTGGCATGGAAGATGGATCTCCATCCCTTCACTTTCAGTCTGGATGTCTCTTTAGGTTCAAAATGAGTCTCTTGTAGACAGCATATGGATGAGTCCTGTCTTTTTATCCAATCTGCAACCCTGTACCGTTTTATGGGAGCGTTTAGGCCATTTACGTTGAGAGTGATTATTGAAAGATATGAATTAATTGTCATCATGTTGCCTGTGAAGGTGTTGTTTTTATAGATTGTCCCTGTAAATTTCTGTTGTATATCACTCTTGGGGTCTTTCTCCTTTTATAGAAGCCCCCTTAATATTTCTTGCAGGGCCGGCTTAGTGGTCACATATTCTTTCAGTTTCTGCCAGTCATGGAAGCTCTGCATCTCTCCATCCATTCTAAATGAAAGCCTTGCCAGATAAAGTATTCTTGGCTGCATGTTCTTCTCATTTAGTACCCTGAATATGTCCTGCCAGGCCTTTCTGGCTTGCCAGGTCTCTGAGGATAGGTCTGACGTTATTCTGATGTTCCTCCCTCTGTACGTAAGGAATCTCTTCCCCCTAACTGCCCTTAAGATAGTTTCCTTGGTTCTAAGATTTCAAGTTTTACTATTACATGCCGGGGTGTTGGCCTGTTTTCCTTGATCTTGGGAGGGGTCCTCTCTGCCTCTAGGACTCATATGTTCATTTCATTCCCCAGGTTAGGGAAGTTCTCAGCTATGATTTGCTCAAATATATCTTCTAGTCCTCTCTCTCTCTCTCCACTCCGTGCAGGATTCCAATAATTCTGACACTGGAACACTTCATGGTGTCACTTATTTCTCTGATTCTATTTTCATGGATTCTGAGTTGTTTTTCCCTGGCCTCCTCTTTTCCCTTTTTATCTATTGAATTATCTTCCAGGTCACTAATTCGTTCTTCTGCCTCAGTTACCCTCGCTGTTAGATCATCTAGGTTATATTGGATCTCATTGATAGCATTTTTAAGTTCTGCCAATTCAGTTTTTATTTCTGCCCTTAGAGATTCTATGTTGCCATTAATTGACTTCTCCATTCTAGCTATTGTCTTCACAATTGCTATCCTGAAGTCCATCTCCAACATCTTGGTTATATCTGCATCCATTTGTAAATCTTCGCCATAAGTCATAATCTCTGAGTCTTTTCTATTTTGGGGGTTCCTCCTCCTAGTCATTCTGTTGATGGGTGGTTGAGGGAATGTATAGAGTCCAAATTATTGACCAGAACCCAAGCAAGATGCACCTGTTTTCTTGGGACCTTAGGGTTGCTGGCCTCTTGTTCTCCCAGCCTGTCTTCTGGGGGAGGGGCCTGCCACGTTGTTACTCAGGCAACTCTGTTTGGGCGGAGTTGCCCTGCCCCCCTGTGGTGGGGGATGGGCTCAGTGGGAACCAATTTTTGAGGGCTTTTGTTCTCTGGCAACTTTCCCTGGCGGTTTTCCACGTGTCTTCCGAGAGTCAGAGCAGAAAAGACCGTTTCCAACCCTCTGCCTCAGAGCAGAGAGATCACAGTCTGTTCTTCAGTGAGCTTTCCAGGCCACACTCTCTCCGTTTCTGTCTGTGTTGCTATAAACTGCAGCGTCTTGGGTTGTGCACCCCTCCGCAGCACTCCCAGTCCTGCCTCCAGGTCGGGGCACATCTCTGCTCTTTGTGCCTCTAAAACCACCAGCTGCCCCCAGTTGCACGCATGACCCCGCCAGTCCAGTTTCTATCAGGGGGGCTGCCCTAAAGTCCTTTCCCCACTGCTACTGGTCTGTGAATCTGTGCCCCGTCCCCAGCGCAGGAGGCTATCGCTCACCGGCAGTGTAGGATCCCCACGGCCAGGCTCCCTCCCACTGCCATTTATCCTCCGATATCTGCCCTCGGAGTCACGGCTTCCCGCTTCGAAACTCTAAACTAACCGCCTGCGATATTCTGTTTGTAGAGATCCAGATCTTCTTACATCTCAGGCTGGTTTCGTGGGTGCTCAGAGTGGTCTGGTAGATATCCAGCTCAATTCCCGGGACCAGTTGGAATAGGGTCCCCTACTCCTCTGCCATCTCTTCCCCCCCACCCCCAACCAGATCTTCTCTCCTTACCATAACCCTTAAGTCTTAGAAGAGCCCATGCGTTTTTCAGTCTGTCGTGAAAAGATTGACCTGTATTTCTCACTTCACCCCATCATTGTGGCTAGCCTCTCAGCACAGTGGGGACTTGGGTCAGCTAACTCTTGGTTCATCAGAGTATCTGAGCTTGATGTACAAAAGAGCTTTGTTAGTAGCCACATCAGGTGACTTGGAGAGATGTTTCAAAGGTTAACCATCAAGTGTATCCAGAGGGTTTAATGCTAAGTGAAATAAGTGAGACAGAGAAAGACAAATACCACACGATCTCACTCATACGTGGAATCTAAAAAAAAGCAAATAAATAAACAAAAGACAGAAACAGACCCATAAACACAGTGGTTGCCAGAGGGGAGGGATGGGCAAAATGGGGTGAAAGGATCACAGGAATAAAAGGCACAGCATAAAGAATAGAGTCGATGGTATTTTAATAGCATTGCCTGGTGACAGATGGTAGCCACGCTTACGGTGAGCATAGCATAATGTATACACTTAGAGTCACTGTTTTACACCTGAAACTAATGTAACACTGGTCAACTGTATGTCGATAAATATAAATAATTTTTAAAAAAATAAGCTTAACCATCATTTCATTCACTGACACCACAAGGAAAGTCTCTGGGCTTAGTTTTCTGAACTAAAGTCAACTACCCTCATTTAACTCTGACGTTTATGCCTGTTGCTGAAAACCATCATCTAAGCAATACAAGGCAAGGAGGAGAAAAAAAAATCAGTCCATAGTATATGGAGTAAGGACAATTCTGAGACAAAAACAGGAAGAATAGCAGTGCAGTGTGGTAAACAAACAGATAAGCTTCAAAATCAAACAGACCTAGGTGACCGAGCTGTGTGACCCAGTAAAGTAACTTCACCCCTCTGAGCTTCCATTTCTCCATCTCTAAAGTGGGGATAATGTCAGCCACTTCACAGAGAGGTTGTGAAAGCTCCGGGAGACAGGCTATGGAAAGCATTTGTCCAGAGACCTACACACAGGAGCCCCTCAATCAATGGTAGCATGTATCTTTTCAACCATGGAAACCAGTAACATCAGACACTTAAGGAGTATCAGTGTATAAGTAATCCGTGCAGGTCTGTATGCCCAGCACCACAGTGGAGAGACCACCCATAGAGCCAGTGCTTTTATTTAGTGAAAAATATACTTGCTAAAAATGATATTTAGGGGCACCCGGGTGGCTCAGTTTGTTGAGAGTCTGCCTGCAGCTCAGGTCATGATCCCAGGGTCCTGGGATCGAGTCCTGCAAAGGACTCCTTGCTCAGCGGGGAGCCTCCTTCTCCCTCTCCCTCTGCCTGTAGCTGCCCCTGCTTGTGCTCTCTCTCTGTCAAATAAATAAATAAAATCTTTAAAAAAATAAAAAAAACCAAAAGTAATATTTAGTAATATTTAGAGTGTGTATCGTTGCTTGTGCTAGCTGCTCCTTATTTACAGAACAAGTGAAAGGGAAAATGAAGTCTCCACCTGAAGAGCTTCTAGTCAGCTAAGACGGAACAGTTATAAACCTCAGAGAAAAATTACCTGTGTGCACAACCAAACACAAAAGAAAGCCCTTTGCAAATAGGCTTGAGGTCAAGGATGGAAAGGTTAACATCAGTGTGAATTGCAAGCTTTACCTTATAGACAGACACACTCCTATTCTTTTGTGATTTCAGATAATACTGATGACTAAAACTCATAATAAGGTCTAGAATGTGGTAAACATGATGGAAATGCTATATATACATATATATATATATACATATATATATGTATATATGAGAGAGAGAGAGAGCAAGCATGAGCCGGGCAAAGGGGCAGAGGATGAGGAAGAGAGAGAGAATCTTAAGTAGGCTCCACGCCCAGCGCAGAGCCCAAAGTGGGGCTTAAACTCACCACCCTGAGATCATGACCTGAGTTGAAATCAAGGGTCAGATGCTTAACCGACTGAGCCACCCAGGCGCCCCTGGAAGTGCTTTATATTTATTAACTTACTTAGTACTAGAATAACCATGAGGGCAGTCATTTTATTATCTCCATCTTACAGATGAAGATACTGAGGCACAGAGAGGTGCAGTAATTTACCCAGGGCCACACAACTAGTAAGAGGTAAAGCTGGGATTGAACACAATACAGTCCTCTCCAGAGTCCAGGTCTTGGCCTAAGGCCACACCATATTAGAGGCTGAATCCATTTCCCATCACATGGATAAGACTATCTGCTTGGATACATAAATGAAGATAAAGGCAAAACTAAGGAAGATGAAGATTGAGGGTTTGGGGTATTTTTCCCAGTAAAATATAAAGCAATATAACCAACATGGGAACGGTGCTAGGAAGACAGTGGTTCAAAATTCACTCCACTGAATATGTATTTTATTGCTGTCAGGGTTGCTGTCTCAGTTTTCACGTGGCCAATGATAACTCAAAGCTTGGACGGATATGCTATTCTGTACTGCCCCTCGGGCCCGGAATAGAAGCTTGCAGCCTCGTCAAGCCCAGGGCAAAGTGTAGCTAATCAATTACAGCTGCTAGAAATAGTATATATTCAGGAGTACAGCAGTGGCCTTTAACCCACAGAGCACGACCATTCCAGAGGCTAGAAAACCAAACCTTGCAGCAAAACCTCAACTTTCACCCAGATCTCCCATCCTGGGCAGGCCCAGAGAAGTCATTTTCGGCTTAGCCTTGCTGATAGTCATCTGTGTCAGGAAACTATTACCCACTGTGCGCCTTCCTACTTAACTCAATGTGTTCTGAGCCTGATAACCAAGACTGCTGGGGAGCCGGCTCAGGACTGGAGTTAATACAGAGACTCAATTGCATTTCACCCCAGAGGGGGCTGCTTACAGGTCAGGGCCGAGATAATCAGCCAAGCAGCTTATGCCCCAGACATCCCGGCTGCTGCTGCTGGTTGTATCATAAACTGGGAAAATTCGAAAACATTTATTGACAAATAAAAGGGACAAGTGAAATGCTGGGAGAACTGCCTTCTGACACGGCAAGTGACATTTCTCCAGGCATGGTTTTGTTTTTCCTTCCAATTCTTCCTCCCTAATATTTTATGTTAAATCTCAGACTTGGAGACTGAGAAACGATGGGAAGTCAGTAACAGCTTTCCCGGCCCGAGATAGCCATGGCTTAATATGCGACAAAATACCGGTGACAGAATGGCCTCCCTGATTCAGAGGAAGTCATGCCTTTATACATTTTTGAGGTCTTAAATTTCTTTATCTCTCGCTAAGCCAAAATGTGTTTTTGTAGAAGTATTATGTAAAAAGCTTTGTTCCAGGTACTGCGGTTTACACGGAACGTTATCTCTATCAAATATATGCCAGATAGGTTATAAACTAAGGACTCCAGTCAATAAGACACGACCCTAACATCACCAGGTTTGACCATCAGCTACATACATCACCTGTGACCTTCAGCGCATCTAAGATCATTGAGTATGCACAAAAGGGCTACTGCTATTCTGGGGGCGGATCCCTCAAGGCCCAAGAAAAGAGATGTCAAAGTGTCCTTTGTTCGTTGGAAGGAGAAACAAAAGGATGAAATGCTTTTCATTCTAACAGGAGGACTTCAGCATCAGAAAAAGGAGTTTAGATATAGTATGGTCACTAAAGATTTTTAAGAAAAGAGGTGGCTTGATTTCTTAGGGAAGTGTTTCTGAAAATTTATTCTGGAAAACATGCAGCATTGGTAAGAGGTAAATATTGGAAGCAGGAAGACAAGTTTAAAAAAAAAAAAAAGTATGGATATGGAATGAATAAGCCAAGGGGATGAAAGGTCCAGCATAGGGAATATCGTCCGTGATATTATAATGGTGCTGTATGGTGACAGATGGTAGCCACACTTGCAGTGAGCACAGCATAAGGTACAGACTTGTCAAATCACTATGCTGTACACCTGAAATGGCTGTAACATTGTGTGTCAGCTATACTTCAATAAAAAAATTAAATTAAAAATCTGCTATGGAATTTAGGCAGGGAATGGTCATTCAATTCTGGCCAAAGTAGAATAATAGGGACTATATTTACCCCCCAACCTGAAACAATTAAGAGAGCAAACAAAATATATACTCTAAGGGTTTTTAGACATTGGATATCAGGCATAGGACAATGATTCCTATACAAGGGTAAACAGATAAGGGAAGCCCTATGACTGCCCCGGCTTACTGTCAAGACAAAGTTTCCAGGCCACCACACAGACAGAGGGAACTCAGGCAGAGCCCAACAGTGTCTCCAAGTTAAGAAGATGGTATGGGGGGTGGTCCAGGGAGGCCATGGTGGCTTAAGTTTACAGGGCAGGGCAACAGAGGAGACACCACAGAGACGGAGTTCCACAGAGTTGTTGAAGTATTTTAGAACGTAGCCTTATTTGAAAATAGGGTCACTGCAGATATAATTAGTTAAGATGAGGTCATGCTGGGGGCGCCTGGGTGGCTCGGTCGGTTTAAGCATTTGCCTTTGGCTCAGGTCATGATCCCAGGGTCCTGGGATCGAGCCCCACATCAGATGCCCCAGTCTGCTTGTCCTTCTATCCTTCTCCCAGCTCATGCTTGTTCACTCTCTCTCTCTCTCAAATAAATAAATAAAATCTTTAAAAAAAAAAAAAAAGATAAGGTCATGCTGGAGTAGGGTACACCCCTAATCCAATATGACTGGTGTCCCTCTAGAAAGGGGAAATTTGGATGCAGACACACACAGAAAGAATGCCATGTGAACATGAAGGCAGAGATGCTTCTACCAGCAAGGAATGTCATTGATTGCCATTAAACCATCAGGAGCTAGGGGAGAGGCAGAGAACAGGTTATTCCTCATAGCACTCAAAAGGAACCAACCCTGCCGGTACCTTGATCTCAGACATCCAGTCTCCAGAACCGTGAGACAATAAATTTTTAAGCCCTCAGTTTGTGGTACCTTATCATGGCAACCCTAGCAAACTAACACAATGGGCATAAAATAATACATCTTATTGTTAAGTCTTGTATTAGGTTTCTCTAGAAAAGAGAGAGTTTTTTTATAAGGAATTGGTTGACACAATTATGGAGACTGAGAAGTCCCAAGATCAGCAACTGGCAAGCTAGAGACCCAAGAAGAGCCAATGTTGCAGCTCAAGTCCAAAGGCAGAAAACACAGCAGCTCGGGGCGCCTCGGTGGCTCAGTCGTTAAGCATCTGCCTTCGGCTCAGGTCATGATCCCAGGGTCCTGGGATCGAGCTCCGCATCGGGCTCCCTGCTCAGCGGGAGGCCTGCTTCTCCCTCTCCCACTCCCCCTGCTTGTGTTTCCTCTCTGTGTCTCTCTCTGTCAAATAAATAAATAAAATCTTTAAAAAAAAGAGAGAAAAGAAAATACAGCAGCTGAAGTCATCAGGCAGGAGGAGGTCCCTCTTACTCAGCCTTTATGTTCTGTTCAGGTCTTTGATTGCATGAGGCCAACCCCCACTGAAGAGGATCTGTTTTCTTCCAACTACCAACTCAAAGGTTAATCTCATGTAGAAACACCCCAACAAACCTACCCAGAATAATGTTTGGCCAAATGTCTGGGCACTCTGTGGCCTAGTTAGGATGACATATAAAATTAACCACCAAGGGTGTGCATTTTAGCATCAACAAAATTGTGCAATTCTGGTATGTTTAGTGTTTTGTGGTTTGTTTGTTTGTTTGTTTGCTTGCTTGCTTGCTTCTTTTGTGAATTGCTTGCTCCTATCCTCGGCCCCATTTTTCTATTGGAGGACGCACTTAAAAGCTCCGTGCTTGTTTAAAAAAATAAATAAATAAAAATAAAAGCTCCGTGCTCACTTAATTGAAAGGCCATAGAACAATTAATAAGCCTGTTGAGAGCAGATACGAGCACCCATAACTCAAAACTATTTTTATTTTCAAATGTTCCCTTGCAGTTATTTTTCATTCTGAAAGCTTATTGTTGCATGATAGCAGACATAATATATAATTCTGTATTATGGTGTCTTGATTTATTTGACATCAAATCTTAAAAATATCATTTGATATCCTATCCTAAACTCAAAGTGGGGAGGAGGAGGCAGTTTGAAAAAAAGGCATTTGTTGAAATAGAACCAAAGGTGAAAAGGAAGCTTATTAGTTTTATTGTATTTCTTTCCCCCTCCTTACTTCCTACCTTAACGGCTTTTGTCTCTCTTACTACTTTGCTATACACTCTAGAAATGGCCCTGCGCTGTCCACGATTAAATAACTTTGTGTCAACTTTGACCAGGTGAGGCAGGTTCTCTTCTCAGATCTAACCTGGCAAAGCCTGCTCACTACAAATTGGTGCTACAGACTCTAATTTGAATGGAATGAGGCCCAGAATAGAAGGTTCTGGAAAACAGTGGTTTTAGTTTATTTTTGTTTTTTAAAGTCACATCCAATCAGGTCTGAAAGTCACATACATAGCAAAGGACCTTTCAGATATGCTGAGCCAAGCATGTCTGAAAGGCTGTATTTCTCCAAGGGGTTCAGGTTACTTCCCTTGTACCCAAGGCAGTTATCTCTTGAAAGACACAGCTGGAGAGCAGCTTGAGGCAATTTTTCTCCAGCAAAGCGGCCTAGGGCATTGGAAAAATGCATTTAGAATTAAGAGGCCCAAAAAACTGGGGAAAGAGAGTGACTTCCTTCAATTTACACCTGGAATGAGTACTGGGACAAAGATTCTGTTTCCTCATGTGTTCAAAGGAATTATTTGCTTGAATACTCTTTAAAGTTAAGGTAACCTCTATTCTACAATTCTAAATCTATTGGTTGGTAGACTGAGTTCAGATCACGACTTTGCCTCTTACTGGCGATATAATTTTGTTAAAATATTTATCTGTGGCTTTTACAGATAAAGAACCACCTCACTTATCAGTTATAATATACAGAAAATATGAAGTTCAGTGCCTAGCCCAGAGCAACCAATTAATAGCAGCAACAGATCATAAAAAAAAATAATTCCCTTTTCACTAATATACAGAAACCTTTTCCGTTTTACAGAATGATAAAAATGTTTAAAATCTAGGTTTCTACACTTGAACTTAGCCAACAGTAGTTGAATTTGCTACCCTTACACGTGAGAAATCTGAACGTGAGACCTGGTCAAATCACCCAGCTAGTTGTAGAACCAGAACTGGAAGCCTGGCTCCCTGGCCCTCAGCTCTGCCTGCTGTATCCCTCTCCAGGTCCACTTCTGGTCTGCCTTATTCCCAGACTAGAAACGCCCCGCAGTCTGGGTGTCCTGGTATCAAGGCCTCTACTTTCCCCTACACCTTCTTAAGGTTCCTCCAGGGAGAGGATAAAGCCCCTTTGGGTCTTACTCCTGATCATGCCTATTTCTAGAAAGGTAAGTCTTGCCCTTCCTGAACTCAACTCTCTTACTTACCTAGGCCATTCGGTCAACTAACTAGAGCAGCTCCCTGCTCTAGTTCTTTCTTTTCCCATTACCTGTGCCCTAGCACAACTCTTGGATAATCCATGGATCTGGTCACAGGATTGCTCTTTCCCATTTTGATTTCAAATAATTTATATTCCCAAAGGCAGGAGCCTGTGCCCTATGGAGGAAAAAAGAACACCTCTCTCTCTCTGCTTGATTAATGCATTTCCCCTCCTCCCTATTGGTGAAATCTAATCAGAGGACTTTTCCGACAACTTGCTTCTCCATTTAGTTCCCAACGTGGAATTTGTTTAAGTATAGATACTCCCTGGGATATTCTGGGTGTACAAGAAGAGAGAGAACAATTATTAAGGTTCAGAAGAGGTCACAGATCCTCCACTCCAGATGTCATCAAGAGAGAAACTGAGGCCAAGAGGGGTTCAATGATAGCTTCTTTGACTCAAGAGCTATGTGGTGGAGTTTATTGGATCAGACCCAAGGAGAATGGGTAAACAAGTCTTAGAAGTTTGGGGTTTCAGAACCATCTGCAATATCTTTCATTTCTTTCTGTTCTGGATGTGAGGGAGGAGGCAAGACAGGCTGGCAGTGCAAATGGAAAGATATGGTGGCAACCATGGAAGAGATGAATAGGGATTGTTTTCCCTATCTTCCTCGGAGTTTTCAATGTACTGTGGGAAGGGGAAACAAAGGCGGCACATCCCCAAGAGGAAGGGTCTGGATCACAGGTTTCAGAAGGGACCGAAAGCTGTATTTGCTGTGCTTTCTGGAGAAACTGGAACACATGTGCCTGAATAAGTGTTAGCTGGCAGGGGTGCCTGGGTGGCTCAGTCGGTTGAGGGTCTGACTCTTGGTTTTGGCTCAGGTCATGATCTCAGGGTCCTGGGATCAAGCCCCATGTAGGGCTCCATGCTCAGTGGGGAATCTGCTTGAGTACTCTCTCTCTCCCTCCCACTCTCTCTTTCTCACTGCCCCCCCACCAAATAAATAAATAAATAAATATTTTTTTAAACGTATGAGCTTGCACAGCCAAGTTCATCATCAGGGAGTGTGAGGCTACCTTATTTATGACCAATGAAATTCACATCAATGAACAGAATAAGAATTGAGAGCATAGCCTATACCAGGCTCCAAAAGCAGTCATATCTATGTATACTCATACACATACACACACATATGTATTTACCAATGCCTTTTCCTTCCTGGTTATTATATTTGTGTGTTTGCGCTATTAGAGGTGGCAGAATTTAAGAAGTCGTTCTGAGGCATGGACTTAAGTATTCTGTATGACATATTCACGAGGAGAAACACCAGAAGACAGTTTATATTTCATTAAACTAGTCACACAGGAGACCTGCAAGAGGGAACACTCAGAAATGTTCTAACTAGATATGGGACTATGGACATGGCAGGACGGAAGCCCAGGTTCAAATCCATAGATGGCTCAAGACACAAAATTCATTCCATTCCTTTTTTACCTAGCTATTCTTCTGTCTTTATGTTATAGAACTTTGCTTTGTTGAATACTGTCTATGTAAAGGTTGAAAAATAAAACTTCTATGCTAAGTAAGTTTAATCAAGATCATAACAGTATATAAGAATAGGTAAAGATAATAGATTGAACAAATTCACTTCAATAACTTAAAGGCACAAAACCACAAGGATGTGGTAAACAGGAGAGCACACAACAGTAACAACATTTTGGAAACTAGAAAGCTGACAGGCAAGCAAGGGTAAAGGATTTTAGGAGACATGAACACTTGATCTTAAGCCAGCAGCAAGGAAACAACTTGAAGTACATCAGTTCACACAACAAAATTCTCAAAGGCAGCATTAGATACCTCTAGAAGGGAGGACAGCTGGGGAAAAGAAAGATCCGAAATACCGAACATGAGCTAAAATCTATTTAGGCAGCAATTAGGTCCCCAGATCCTTTCCTTCACTCATTGAAACTTCTTCCACTCACCCCAGAACATCACTGAAGATTGATCCTCTAGAAAGGGCAAAAGTAGAGTCTTTGTGCCTGGTAACCTCCAGTTCAGTCAAGATACAAACAGACCGAGTAGATCAATACTAGATGGTGAGCTCTCCCCAGACGTCTGCCCTACTCTGCTCCCAGAAATACAGGTCATTATGCCTTTATCCTCAAAGGAAGCTACTGAAAAAGCCTTTGCTCGGGAATACGACCAGTGAAAGAGGTAAACCTAATCAAAGTTCCCCCAAAGAAATGGCCCAGCCAGATAACCCTACAGGGATATTTACAGTTGACAACTCCCACAGGTGCTACAAGCTTCCAATCAGCTTTTTAGTGTCCCTCTTGTAAATGGAAATGGACAGCCAAGGATCACCAGATATGGATGAAAAAGGCAATGAGAGGAAACATTCTCTGTCTGACATTTCTTCTCCCTGAACAATCCTCTATCGATGCCTCACAATAACGTATGTTACATGATAAGTATACACACATATGCATATACTCAGTCATCTCAAATACATACCAGGTTTCCCTCTGTCTTGTCCCTGTGGACAAGGACACACCCAGTGATGGCTAGAAGGTTCTTTAAACACTTCAGGCACCAAGACTGTGTACACAAAATCCCAAGACGTAACCCATGTGCATGAAATTACAGTCCACTAAAATAGTTTTCTTACACCCATTACTATAATTTACACCATTTACTGAACGGCTACTATGTACTAATAATTAAGCTGGGTGCCTTTTCTACATTCTCTCATTCTCTCATTTAGTCCTCACAGCCCTGCAAGGCAGTATTACTAGAGAGGTGAAGTAACTGGCTGGCACTCAGATGGTAAATGAGGGAGATGTGGGATATGCCCAAATCTCCCCAAGTTCAAACCCGTTCAAGTGCAACATGGGTAGTATGAAATCCATTCCATGGCTGGCCTCATTACCAGTAGATTTAGGGTCTTCGCATGGGCACAGCCTGGGTGGTCTGGCCTTGCCATGTTCTCTTATTCGTTCTCTTCCTCCATGTTGAATCGTCCATGCACAAACCATTCTTCTGAACACTCAAGACTAAGATAATACACTCCTTGGCTGAGATAATGTTATCATTTTATACCCACAGAGACACACGCAAGCACACATAATTTTTGCATTTCTCTTCCTTAGTTTACTATTGCTCTTCTCCCCCAGGGATATTTTTTCCCCAATTGTGTCTGGACACATAGGCCTAACAAACCCTGGCAGGATTGTAAATCCTGATGTTCAGAGCACAGAGTTGTCATCTTTCCTGTCGAGCTGGCCATTCTGGTAAGTAATTGTTTGTTTGTTTTTAATTGCCCAAAGTCAGTCTCGGAACCTGCCCTCCTGTGAACCAGTAGCAGACACAGAACATCCAGGTTAGAACATCTGTTCTGCCAAATTAAAGGCTACTGTAAATTGGTGGTTTATTCAAATGAAGCTTTAAGAATGGAATAGGGTTCTCAGCGGCACAAGTCTTGTTTATATGGGATACAGCAAGGAAATATCACATCCTAACCTCCTGCAGGTTATTAGCCTGCTGGCTTTTCCACCTCTTGACCACCTCCAGAGTGCCAAAGGACCCTGCTTAATGAAGGGGTGGCAACATATGACCCACAGATTTACAGGGCCTCAAACTAAATTTTCTCAGTGCACAGAGTTAATGAGGCTTTGAGAATTGAGTCACATTGAACCATCACCCAGATATCTTCTGAGGTCAGACAATACTAGCCATAGGATCTGGGTACTTGCTGACTTCAGGTACAGAGGGTGGTTTGTTTCTCATTCTGAGACTTCCTGTGGTTTTGGACTTCTGCTTATATAGCCCCTAACTTCAGGATCTCTCATATTTCTCTAGGATTAAAGTAAGAGGGTGGTGTGGGGAATGTCTTACCAAACAAATACATCAACATCTGATTTTAACCCATTCTTATTTGCACAGAATTTTGGAGAATTTCTCCAAGACTGGTTCATGGACCACTTACAACAGGATTACCCAGGAAGCTTGGATCTTAAGCTCTGCTCACTGGACACCTGACCTAAGACAAAGGTTTTGATATAGGTAGTTTATTTGGGGAGTGAACACAGGGAGCAGGAGTAAGGGACTGAAGGAATGAGAGGGAAGGAGGACAAAACAACACAAGAATGCAACCAGCGAGTTGGCCACTGCCACTGGTGACTGGTGGTTGATTTTAGCGAGATCCCTAAAGACCAAATTGCAAAGGGTTTTAGACCTATTCACCTGAGGATGAGAGAAAGAAGCTTTTACTCATTCGATTTCATCTCCCATTGGTCAAGTGCTGCCCATGGGGTATTAATTGACCCATACTTCTGAGTCATTCACATGTCACTACTGAGTGAGCTGTAGCAGGCATTCCACGAGATCGTACTGGAGAAACCTGAGCAAGAAGGAAGAGCTACTGTCTTTGTGGGAGGGCAGAGGTATATCCAGGTGCCCCCATATGAAATGGATCAAAATCTGCTTAGAACTGGTTGGCATCAGGATATTGGAGTCTAAGATGGAGCCAAAATTAATAAGCAGCAGCTCAAGAAGTTGTCAAAACAATATGTAAAAATGCCATTTCCTGGGGGCGCCTGGGTGGCACAGTCAGATGAGCATCCAACTCTTGGTTTGAGTTTGGGTCATGATCTCAGGGTCATGGGATCGGCCCCATGTTGGGCTCAGCGATCAGCGTGGAGTCAGCTTGGCATTCTCTCTCCCTATCTCTCTGCCCCTCCCGTTCGTGCTTGCTCTCTCTCTCTCTCTCTAAAATAAATAAATAAATCTTTTTAAAAATGCCACTTCCTAGTAACCCAGCCACTGTTACGGGTTGAATTTTGTCTCCCTCAAAATTCAAATGTTGATGTTCTAACTCCCAGTACACCTCAGAATGTGACCTTATTCGGAACTAGGATCATCTCAGAAGGGTTTAGTTACATAATTCTTCAGTTAGAATACAGTAGGCCCCAAATCCAATCTGATTGGTAAACTCATAAAAAGGAAAAACTTGCAGGGCACCTGGGTGACTCGGTCAGTTAAGTGTCTGCCTTGGGCTCAGGTCATGATCCCAGGGCCCTGGGATCGAGCCACACATTGGGCTCCCTGCTCAGCGGGGATCCTGCTTCTCCCTCTGCCTCTTCAGCTCCCCCTGCCTGTGCTCGCTCTGTCAAATAAATAAATAAATAAATCTTTTTAAAAAAGGATGGGGGGGACTTGGACACAGACACCCAGGGAGAACACCATGTACAGGCCCTAGTTATCCTGCCACAAACCAAGGAAGTACCAGAAGTTAACAGAGAGGGCTGGAACAGATCCTTCACCAGTGCCCTCAGAGGAAACATAGCCCTGCCGACACATCAATCTCAGATTTCCAGCCTCTAGAACAGTGAAACAATACATTTCTGTTGTTTAAGCCACCCAGTTTGTGATACTTTGTTAAGGCGGTCTTAGGAAACTGAATAAATCCATGCTCTATTGGACCATGGTCTGAAGAGGTATCATCTACACTTCTGCGTTTCTAACAAGGTCTACAGGGAGTTCTACGAACACTGCATTTTTATAAAACCTAATCTAGAGTGAAGTATTGGAGTACCTGTGCCCATGCACCCCAGGGAAAGTCAATCCAAAGGGCATGCTTTCACCCAAACACTCCTCTGAAAATCTAAAACACACTGGATGCCAAACCATATCAGATGTAGGGAATTCTCTTTTCAAATGTCAACTCAAGTAGCAAGTCTAGGCCAGGACTGTTCCTCAAAACCAGAAGCGAGAAAAACCATGAAGGAACAGAGTACAGCTATAACCCCACACACACCCAAAACCAAAGAGCAGAGTAGATCAATTAAGGCACACAGTGCCCCTGTACTTTCTCAGTCTCTATCAAAACATGTGTGCATATATGCGGTATAATCAGTTATACCTTGTGAAATAAATAATAAAGTGATGCTTGGAAAAGAGAGCACATTAACCTGTTATTTCAAAATAGAATGGAAGTGTTCAGTATATGTAAATGTTAAGAAAATGCAGAGCAGGGCACCTGGATGGCTCAGTGGGTTAAGCGTCCGCCTTCGGCTCAGGTCATGATCCCAGGGTCCTGGGATCAAGCCCCGTATCAGGCTCCCTGCTTAGCGGGGAGTCTGCTTTTCCCTCTCCCTCTACCCCTCCCCCCTGCTCATGCTTTCTCACTCTCTCTCTCTCTCTCAAATAAATAAAACCTTAAAAAGAAAAGAAAATGCAGGGCAAATGGAAGAGATGAAGTGAGAAACCCCAAAATGGGAGGGGGGGGCATTGAAACCATCAACAACAGCCTATTCTACCTTTGTAAACGAGTAAAACACTTGAGGGCAGGAAGCAGGTCTATCCCCCTCTGTAAGAGTCCCCACTCGGTAAGTGTTCACTGAGTGCAGAACCACCTGAGATGCAGTTCCTGCCCTTGTGGGACCTAGATTCTCGTTCCAGATTAACAGTCCCTCCACCATTTTGCAAGCACTCTGCAGACTGGCTGGTCTGCACTCCTATCTCTCCGGCACTGTGCTTCAGACGGAGATAGGATAGGACTCTGAACTCTGGCTTTGGGTTGTTCTCCTTGCTAGCCCTTCTTCCAATAGCCTATCATTCGTCATATGCCCAGACTACTCCAGTCCCAATACCTATCTGAGTGAACGAAATGTGCATCATTGCAGGGGGATTTTCTTTTGACCTCTGATGTAAAAAGGTACTAAATATTCTAATGAATTTTTAGAGAATGAACAAATGGGTGAATAGATAGGGCACAGAAGACCATCTGTTCACATGAACAAACATTTTTAGGGTGAAGGTAATGTAGACTGGAAGAGGATGACCACCACCTGAGAGAGTACTTTCATATAAATTATAGGAGGGGCACCTGGGTGGCTCAGTCAGTTAAGCATCCCACTCTTGATTACAGCTCAGGTTATGATCTCAGGGTCATGGGATTAAGCCCCACATCAGGCTCCACACTCAGTGGGGAGTCTGCTTGTGATCCTCTTCTTCTCCCTCTCCCCCTGCCCCTCCCTTTCTCTCTCTCTCTCTCTCTCACTCAAGTAATAAATAAATTTTTTTAAAAAAATTATAGGAAACAGCAGATACCAAGGCACATGCAAATCGAAAACATGGGTAAGTAGAAAGTAAGAGCCTTAAAATGAAGCCTGCCCAATACAGAGTAGAGAAGAAGAGTTGTTGTTTTTTTTTTCCTGGTGGACAAGAGGTATGGGGAGAGAGACGGAGATACTGAGAGAAGAAAAAGAAGAAAGGTATAATAGAGAACTCAAAGAGTAGTTACCTGGCAGATTTATAATTGAGAGGGATTTCTTATAAGCAATCGTTTTTAAATTTCTGACTTGAGTGACTTTCTCTTGTAACTAAACAACTCCTAATAGAAATGGCCACCAATAGGATGTAGGCTCAATGTGCATAGGAATTTTTGTCTATTTTATTCACACCAACTACAGCCTGGTGCTAAATAGGGGGCTCGGTAGAGGCATACCTAAATCTACAAAGTTGGAGGTATGACTCAAGCAAATAGATGACTTTGTCATCTCCTTGCGCTACACCCTACGTTGAAGGGGTTTCTAATAGGGAAGGTGCACCAGGATTTATCTTTCATCTGTCCCTTCAAATCTGCTCTCCATCCTGCTCTCCGCCTTGAAAGCCTGATCTGTATAAACTCTATCAATGTCTTCCTTGTCCTTTACTGTCCAGTGGGCTTGGCTCATGAAGACCCTTGCCAGAAGATCAGAGAGAAAATTAAATGAGGCCAGGGTATGTATTTCTGTTATCTCCCTCCCTGCCAATTTGCCTCGAGCTGGATGGTTTCTTCAACCAAAAGCAACCATCTCTACAAAACTCACAGCTTCTGGGTCCCAGTAAGTACTTTCTCATGTCCTTTCAGGCCAGGCAGTAGTAACATCTTTACAGGTACCAGCACTAAAGTCTTTGGTTCCTGAAGTATCTTTCATGGTTCCCCTATATCATACCCACATGTTTATAAATAGTGCCCTTAGTAATCCCTCCTTAAATCATCCTAATTCAAGAGCATTATCTGTTTCCTGTTGGGGCCCTGACTAATTCAAATGAGCTCTTTTCAAAAATAATCCCTCTAATGTGCATCTTGGCCTCTAAAAATTACAGTTCACTGAAAATGGATTTTCATTAGAAATCATCTAAGGAGCAAAGGAGACAATTATTCGTATAAGAAGAGGATTATACTTTATCTACAGAATTCTTCTGCAGATGTTTCTGATGGCTACAGCAAAGACAAACCAGTGATATATTTTTTGCAAACATATCCTTTTGCATGCATGATCAATCTGCCCATAACATACTAATCCGAAAAAGACCACACACTTTGAAACCCGGGAAAGATATAAAAATCTATAATAACCCAGTTTGTTCTTTGCCTGGAGCTATTGGTGACATTCTTTTCTTCCTGGGTTTGTAATGAATGTATGGTGCTGGGCAAAGAAGTGGGGGGACCCGAGAAATAATTCCCCCAGAATTGCTTGGTTTTGCACAGACTGAAATTAGTCTGATTATTTCACGATCTTACTTAGATGTATTTTAAGTGAATAGAACCTTAATCTCGGGTTCTATATCCCAAGGAACTTGGATTCTTTGGAAAAACATAAGAGGATTTGCAAGCATGTGAGCAATACCATTTCCCGAAAAATCTAACAGAACATTGGATTCGCCCTCTGCACATGGCAGAGGCTGCTCGATCCAGGCCAAGGAGCAAAGTTAGGTTGACCAGGACTTGAACTACAGCTAGACCCTGAAGCAAGGATAACATTTATCTTGTTCATGGTTACAGTAAGTGCCATATAGAAGACAATACATATTTGTTGGAAGAATTAATGATGAGTCACCAAAACCTCACAGTAAGAGGACATGGAAGAGGGAAAACATGAAAAGCATGAGGCTTCCCTTCCCTAGTTCTATGTAGACCAAAACAGATCTTTGGTTACACCTGAGGGACTGGATTGCTGCAGTCTAGCTTAACTTTGCATGTAATTACCTACATACTAGCGTGTCCAGTGCTAAATCATAAAAGAAACCAAAAACAGGGCCTCTGCTTTCATAGAGAGTATAGGACTGTTATAGCTCTTCACCTTGGTTTTTGCTTTTGTTTTCTTTTATGGCCCCAAGATACTTTGAAGAACTATGTGACAAGCATAATAGCCAGGGTTTCCATGGCTTCTATTTGTACCTCAAGCTACCTGTTCCTCCAAAATGGGATCCAGAAGAGTTGTCAAACTTATCTAATGCCTTCCTTGGTTCTAACGATAGCTTCTTTACTTTTTGGACTCCATTTAAAAAGTGGATGTATGGGGGTGCCTGGGTGGCTCAGTCGGTTAGGCATCCAACTCGATTTTGGCTCAGGTCATGATCTCAGGGTCATGGGATCGAGCCCCATGTCGGACTGTACACTCAGTGGGGAGTCTGTTTCTCTCTCTTTCTCCCTCTCCCCGGCCCCTCTGCTCTCTCTCTCTCTCTCTCTCAAATAAATAAATAAATCTTTTTAAATAAATAAATAAAAAGTGAGTATGTGGGGGCACCTGGCTGGCTCAGTCAGTGGAGTGTGTGACTCCTGATCTCAGGGTTGTAAGTTCAAGCCCCACTTTGGGTATAGAGATTACTTAAAAATAAAATCTTAAAAAAAAGAAAAAAGTGAATGTGTGATGAACACACCTAAAATCGACAGCAAAGAAGTGGCACTGGGAAATGTGCATATTCTCCCAGCGGGGAAGGGCAGATGAAAATGTGTCAACAGCAACAAGGGGAGACGAAGCCTAGCACACCAGCACTGTGACTGGGTACCAGAGGGGCTTTGGTTCTGCCAAGGGCCTTGGTGGCATTCTCAGCCAAAGTGCATTTCAAAAGTAATTTCAAAAAACCTTTCTGAAAGGCTGGAGCAGTGGCAGACTGCTAGGGACAGTTGAAAGTTGGCTTTCGCCTTGGTATTGAGCCAAAATTTCATATTCTGTTTCTAGCTCAACTTCTGAAAGGCTGAACAGCCAAACACCCACATTAACGTCACTTCTGGCATCCTTGAATAATGCTCATAATATTAAAAAGGCATGTTGTTTGTTCAGGTTTATCATTAACATCTCAGTATTTGTTTCTAAACATATAAATAACCTATAACCTGAAAGGAAAATCTACTTAATGAGATTTATAATATTGAAATTCAATCAGTCCACTAAAGTATAAATATGTGCTTATTATGAGAGTAAAATGTAATATAATTTTTTAAAGATTTAATCACTGTATTTCATCTAATATTTCAGCATCTGTAAAACTGAGCTACCCCCAATATGGGAAATTTCATACAATCATTACTTTTTGCCCATTTGCTGTTTTTCCATTAAAAGTCTTAAAAACACAGGAGGAATCATGGATACCTGAAGAGGGTAACACGTGTGGATCTGGGAGAAGGACAGATTTCCACAGGTAAGTGCTGAAGAAGTGCTGTCACTTGGTCCAAGTCCACTTAGATCAAGACTTCCAACTTGAGGGGGCACCTGACTGGCTTACTCAGTAGTATGTGACTCTTGATCTGGGGTTGTGAGTTCAAGCCCCACGTTAGGTGTAGAGCTTACTTAAAAAAATAAAAATAAGATTGTGTTTATAAATATACCTGGTGTGGGCACCTGGGTGGCTCAGTCAGTTAAGTGTCTGCCTTTGGCTCAGATCATGATCCTGGGGTCCTGGGGTGGAATCCCGCATCAGGCTCCCTTCTCATCAGGAAGTCTACTTCTCCCTCTGCTCCTCTCTCTCTCTCTGTCAAATAAATAAATAAATAAAATCTTTAAATAAATAAACCTGTTAAAAAAAGATTCATTAAAAAAAAGATTTCCAACTTGAGGAAGAGAAGGCTGAGAGAGTATGGGGTGACAATCCTGCAGTTATTCTATGGTGACCTAAGCTAGTCTCTCTCTCCCTGGGAACGGTCTGATCTGGAATTTTAATGTCCCTTCCCACACAGACCCAGGGATCAAGGAGTATAACATCCTTCTCCTTTCACAGGTGATAGATGCCAGCAAATTATGTGACATTTATTGTCACGGAGCTAAATTAAGTCTATCACTATTGAAGAAATAAGAATGAGATCATTAAATCAGGAGAAACTAAACTTTGATATGCAAATCTCTTTAATTAAAAATATATTTGGGGTGCCTGGGTGGCTCAATCATTTGAGTGTCCAACTCTTGATCTCAGCTCAGGTCTTGATCTCAAGGTTGGGAGTTCAAGCCCCACGTTGGTTGGACTGCCAGTTGGTAGAGCATCCATTTCTTAATTTTGGGGTCATGAGTTTGAGCCCACACTGGGGGTAGAGCTTACTTTAAATATATATATATTTTTATTATTTTTTATTTTTATATAATATTATATATTTTATATAATATTTATATATTTTATATATTATATTTTATATATATTTATTATTATATATATTTATATATACATATATATTTATATTAAATAAATATAGGTGGAAATGTGTCCCACTGGTACATTTAGGTCAGCACACTGAACAGGCATGATATTAATAAGTGAACCAATCCTTCCTACTAACATTGCACAACCTTCGAGTGTAATTACAATGTCATACCCTTTGAAAATAAACCCTCATCCTCCATTTAGGATAGTGATTCTCGAACTATTCAACTCAGAGGCCTCTCAGGGCCACAATGTGGGGATAATGAGACTTTGGGAAATGGACTTCCTCTGCTTCAACCAGAACATCCCTTTATCCTCACTTCCATTCATTTCATATATTGAGGAGGAAATGAAATTACATTATAGGTAGATAGATAGATAAACATAGACACACACACAAGTTTTTTCTTACTCTAAGATAGGTACAGGTAGGATGTATCTACATCACGTGCCTCCTGACATGACATCCTGAGCAGAACGTAGTATTTACTTCCTTGGTATTCCTGACAGAAATGCGTAACCTGTTCTATTCCTGAGAAAACAAGTAGCAAACCCAAACTGAGGGATATTCAGGGATGTGCTGGAGTTGGTTCATGCATACAGCTCATGAGAGCTGACCATACACGGTTCCTTCCAATGGCACATTCAGCAACATCACGTTGGTAGCCTGACGTCAGCCATGGTGGGAATATTGACACCACGGAAATCGGCAAATGCTACAGAGCAGGACTTTTCCAGACGGACATCTGTTAAACGTTTACCTGATCACTGCTAGATATTCTGAAGAATAATTACCCTGTACTCCAAAAATGCCAGTATCATGAAAGGCAAATAATGCTGAGAAATATTCCAAAAGAAACACAACAGCTAAGTGCATGCATAACCATGGATGGGTTCCTGAGCAAGAAAGATTTTATTCCCCAAGTTATTATTGAAACAATTTGTAAAACTGGAATATGAATTGAAGATTAGATAAAACTTAAATGTATTTCCTAAGAATAAGAACTTTCTTGCATAACGATGCTGTAATTATCAAAATCGGGAAATATAATACAATATTGTTAATGGGGAAAGGAGTACAATGTATTCAGCATGCTCTCAAATGGTTCAGGAAAAATTATACTGAGAAATAGAGACAGAGAGGGGCGCCTGGGTGGCTCAGTCCCCTAAGCATCTGCCTTCGTTCAGCTCAGGTCATGATCCCAGGGTCCTGGGATCAAGCCCAGCATTGCGCTCCCTGCTCAGTGGGGAGCCTGCTTCTCCCTCTCCCTCCACCCTCCCCCTCCCCACTCACACTGTCTCTCTCTCAAATAAATAAGTTCTAAAAAAGAAAGAAGAAAGAAAGAAAGAAAGAAAGAAAGAAAGAAAGAAAGAAAGAAAGAAAGAAAGAAAGAAAAAGAAAGAGAAAATGATAAAAAAAAAACAAAGTGGCAAGAGGTTTCCAGGTGGTGCATGAGGATAAAGGTATACAGAAATCTTGGTACTCTCCCTGGAATGAATCATAAATTTGTTACACATATTGTTTTCACCTTTTATTTTGAGAAAAGTTCAAACTTGATGGAGGGGAACCCATTCAACCTTGCCAATCCTCAAAGAAATACATGGTAAACAGTAAAGTCACTTTTTTTTTTTAAATTTTCTTTATTTATTTGACAGAGACAGAGACAGCGAGAGCAGAAACACAAGCAGGGGGAGTGGGAGAGGGGGAAGCAGGCTCCCCGCTGAGCAGGGAGCCCGACGTGGGACTCGATCCCAGGACTCTGGGATCATGACCCGAGTCGAAGGCAGCCACTTAACGACTGAGCCACCCAGGTGCCCCAAGTCACATTTTTTTTTAAACATTTTTTTTTAAAGATTTTATTTATTTACGTGACAGAGAGAAACACAGCGAGAGAGGGAACACAAGCAGGGGCAGAAGGAGAGGGAGAAGCAGGCTTCCCGCGGAGCAGGGAGCCTGATGTGGGGCTCAATCTCAGGACCCTAAGATCATGACCCAAGCCGAAGGCAGTCGCTTAACCGACTGAGCCACCCAGGTGCCCCAGTAAAGTCACATTTTACACCATGAAAATAATAGAACCACTTAAAATGTTGACACCCAAGACTGGCAAGTGAGGTGGAAATGTTTGGTGCATTTTAAATTGCCACAAGCATTTTGGAAAGCAATCTAGCAATATCTCAAAAGCTGTCTAAACATTCATAACCCTCTGAATAGTAGTCCTTCTTCTCAAATTTGAGTCTGCTCTGAGGTGCAAAAATTACAAACCAGCACAATTGTCTTATAGAAATACAATTGAGTAGGGGCGCCTGGGTGGTTCAGTTGGTTGAGTGTCCGACTCTTGATTTCAGCTCAGGTCGTGGGATCAAGCCCTGCATCCGGCTCCACGCTAACCGGGGAGTCTGCTTGTCCCTCTCCCTCTGCTCCTCCCCCTGCTTCTGCTCTCTCTCTCTCTCTCTATATATATATATGAATAAATAAAATCTGAAAAAAAGAAATACAATTGAGTAAAACTTGGCACAGAAATCCATGAGAAATTATAATTATTAAGACTACATAACAACAGGAAAAAATTATCTTTATGTGAAAAAATCAGAATATAAAATAATCTGTAACTACAAAATTATTTAAAATACATATGAGAGGGGCGCCTGGGTGGCTCAGTTGGTTAAGCGACTGCCTTCAGCTCAGGTCATGATCCTGGAGTCCCTGGATCGAGTCCCGCATCGGGCTCCCTGCTCGGCAGGGAGTCTGCTTCTCCCTCTGACCCTCCCCCCTCTCATGTGCTCTCTGTCTCTCTCATTCTCTCTGTCTCAGATAAATAAATAAAATCTTTAAAAAATAAATAAATAAATAAATAAATAAATAAATAAAATACATATGAGAACAAATATTGGAAGGGGCACAGAACAATGAAAGCTGTTGCCCCATGAGTGTGGTACAATTAAGGGAAAGATATTTTCTACTTGAAACATCTTTTAACTTATGATTTAGTTAAATGGTTACAAATATTATAACTTTTAACTTGTTCTTTACGGTTAGAAACACTGCAACATTTAACTGTACAAGTTAAGTTCAGGGCAGGATTTGAACTCACAACGCTGACTCCACCATGCCATCTTCCCATGGCCTGAAGCTGCATTGCAAAATGGGCAATGCAGATCTTTGGGGACCACTGATGGGCTTTTCCTCTCTTTTTCTGGCACCCTTCCTCCGAATGTCCCTCATTTCAGGTGCATACCCCGTGCTTTCAAAGAGATAAGGAAGGAATGTATCACATGTAGGCACTCCCCACGAAACATAAGCTGTCGAGTTTCCACTCTTAAGAGGATTCACATTTTCAGAATAATCAGAAAGTGTTAACAGAATACAGCCAAAACACGCAGGCTCGTGCTAGCTGCTGTAGGTTTGAAAATACAATTACAAGGCAAGAACGGACAACCAAGTCATTTCTAAGAGCAAATTTCAAAGGTAGGTGGCGGGGCGGCGGGGAGAGAGGGTGGGAGAGACTTTTCCAGCCGCCTTCACCTGGCACTCCTGTTCTGAGGCACAGACTTCACACATGTGCTATTTTTCTTCCTCCATTCCCCGTCCGCTCAGGCACCAGCAAATGCGATAGCATTCTTCATTCTGAGTTTTTCTTTCTACCAGTCACTTGTTCGTAAATTTCCCTCACTGCATCATTGAAATCTGTTGCAACGTTCCTGAGAAATTCCTCACGCCCTCACCTCCCATCATCCATAATACTACCCCTTCTTTTCGAGGACTGCGCTTGATATTCAGCTCCAAAGACACCAGCCAGTGCTTTCTCACTGTTCATCTTCTTACACATGTGGTGGGGGGGAGGGGAGGAGAGAAAAATTCAGCTCTCCAACTAATTGGATCGTCCCCATGCATTTTTAAGAAAGGGTGCAAAATGGTCAAGCTTGCTTTCAAGAAGTCTTCAAGGCATCTCTTCAACATTTTTTCTGAACTCCATTTCACTGCTCGCTCTCTCTCTCATTAGCTCTCATTTCTTCCCTTGCAAAGCTGAAGAGTGAGGGTCAGGGAGATAGGATGTGGGACAGGCTGTTTTGACAAGTGCAATTGCAAAGGAGATGTCCGTTGTAGCCATAAATGAGCTGTTTTGGAAGCTTTCCCTCTGAAATAGTTTCCGTAACGTAGAGAACACTTAATGCAATCATATAGCTTATAGTAAATGTGTAACAAGTGTGGGCATAAATACTGATCTTTTTATTCTCTGGCTATGCATAATATGAGCTTGCACAGAAGAGAAATACAGAGACCTTACCATCTGAGTGAAGAAATACCCTTTCTGCCATGAGATTGGCCAGTGTGGAAGCTGACCAAGTCTCTTCCAGTCACCCAAGAGGAGCTGACCATACGATGGAGCATCACATTATCATCCATGCTGTCTCCTTCATCCTAACACCCTCCTTCCTTCTACTGCTCACTTCTAGTAGAGGTTGTGATTTGGGTATAATCCACATCCCACCTGAAAACTGAAGGACATCTCCAGCTACAGGGAGTACTGATGGTAGATAGCCCTCTGCTTTCAGAACCCCTCTGGGGATTGCTTCAGCTAGAAAGAGTCCCCTATCCAAGATCCTCCCCACTACCCATCCAGTAACTGCCCAACATAGGAGTATAAAGGCCTTGTACACTCACACCACATCTTGGTACAACTCTGAAGGACCATCCCAGCTTCAGAGCTCCATATGGGGTTGACTGGGAAGTCAGTTGAGATTGCATTGCAACCCAACTTCTCCCTCTGCCCAAGCCTGCTTTCATCCTCTCCTTGCGTATAATAAATACCCTGTGTGCTGATCTTTTATCTTGATTCCCAGGGAATTCAACCTGCAACACCACTGTGGGTGTTTCAAGAAGAGATTTCATACACAGAATTAAGCTACCAAAGTGTTGGATAGTCTGAGGAGTAAAGAGGGGAAGGTAGGGATTATTCCTCAGAGGTCAGGAAGAAGCTTCTCCTGCCCAGGTAGATTCCAAGCACTATGTTGACTAGTCTAGGGAAGAGATCACATATGGAGCAATTGATGAAATGAGTCAACACCCAATTTACTGTATGATTCTCCACAACCATTCTCCAAGCCTCGGATGGCCTCTGCCTAAGACAAACAGTCAAATTAAGTAAGGATGTGATAGGAATCATCCTTCCCACCATCTTTCAAAATTTTCATGGTGACAACAATATTTACAGTTGCCCTGGGAAAGTAAATACTGCTTTGTGTTTATTCTCCTGGTTGCGGTGGGGGGGGGGGGGGGGAGTCCCAGTGGTTTTCACTTGGCCATGCCTACCACAATGGCAGTCAACTCTATGAATACAGGAGCCAAAGCAGGGATTCTGCCGGATGCTGAGAATGTCTATCCCAGCCATAATTCCAGAAACTGGGAAATAACCATAGTCTCAGCCTGAAACTCCACCTGTCAGCTAACTTCTTGCTATCATCTGATTGGGAAGCTACAGCAACATCTGACAATTCCAGGATTAGGTGAGCCTCTAACTGACAATCCCTAATGAGGCTCTATTTCCCATTCCCCAGTCTGTGAACACTCTGATAAATGGCTCCACATCCCTGGAGGAAAGTTCTGAGGCAAATTGGTAGCATATGCTTAGGACAATGTCACAGGGATCCTCCTTCCAGGGGACCCAATACCTGTTTATTCAAGGGGCTCTGTTTCTGTGACCTGGCTGAGGTCTGAGGACAGGGCCAGAGGCAATGATTCTCATTGAGATTCTCCTTACTCGACCTAGATATCCCACCCCCAAATTATGCAGATCTTACACTACTTCAGTAGGTGTTGTGGGTACTTAAGGGCATCCCTCAAAAACCCACCCACTCCTTTTAAGACCAGAGCACTCATTCCCCCTCATTGTTGAGGGTTGACAGCCAACAGTTCTCAACTGAGTCCCTCTTTGAGGCTTGCCTGTGCCTGAAAAAAGAACAGCCTTGCCGAATATCATGTACCCTTTGAGGAGCAGCCTGTACCAAATGACTGGCCACTGAAGATGCATAAAGGCCAGGCAACGTTGCTCCAGATCAGAACCCTCTGCAGGTCCACGGAATGAGCTTTAGAGCTCACTGTAGGATTTAGCCGTAACCTCTGTTGTGACCATGTCACAATTCAGCCTTTCCCTCTGCCTAATCCTGCTTCCTTCACTCCCCTGTGGGTGTTAATCCCAACAGCAGTCCGCAGTAAAATTTCACAGTGCACATCTTGCCTCGGAATTTGGTCCTGAGGAAGCTGAACTGTGACAATGAACTGATAACTTTTTTTTCAGTGAGGGACGAGGGAATCAAGGAGCCATCCCCAGAGCTCCCTACACAACAAAACATCCTCATTGCCACTCTGGCTCTGCTGCCCATAACAGTTATTGGACCCATTCTGTCTCTAGTAGTTAAATGTCTCCCCTTGGCCTTTACCACTCTGAGATTCCATCCTTCCCGGTGAAATGAGGAAGTCCAGCTCGACGGGAGCCTCTCCCACCATCATTGCAAACCTAAAGAAGGCAGCTCTGACAGAGTGTTCAAGTCCCCATCGCCATGCCTTTCTCAGTGCCTTGTGAAGAAGGGTGTAGGTCATTTTCATCTTGCCAGCGGATACAGTGGGAGAAGTAGGGGAATGGGCACACCCAATAAATTCACTCCTATGTACTCATTTTTCCTGAGTTCCTTGAGTTCCTTCAGGCTACTTTTGGCATCTCAACCTTAGAGGCCCACTCTAGTGTTAGGTCTTAGTCAACCATCCCAGCCATTTCAGGTAATACAGGTAAACCAAATCTGTCTGGACTGTCCAGACTGTTGAGTTTCTGGATGAAGCAGAAACTATTTATTAATAGGTAGATGTAGCCAATGTTACCTTTCACCTTCTCTGGTGTAGTACCTTTAGAATTCAGTCTCGTACAGACTTCCCAGACTATCGTGGGTACAATTTAGTCCTGCTAATGTTTAAGCTATCTCCTCCCCACTCTGCCTTTGAACTTGTCCCTTACTGAGCGTACTACGGCAGGACTCCAGTTATGGGTCTGACTGAATGGAAGGTGGTGGCCGTGGGTTTTGATGAAACTTGGCGTCCTCTGGTAAGGTAACTTCCTCCAACGAGGTTAATACAGGTTCTTCACACAAGAGAAGAGCCACAACCACCCTGAGACAAGTGCCTGGGTGTTTCTGCCCAGGTATGTATTCACAACTTAGCAGTTCTCCCTCTGAATGCAAAGTTGGGTCTCATATTTCTTCTCTCCCCACTGACCAGCGGATACTCACATACACAGACACAGCACATCTATACTTTTGTGGAATTTCGCCTTAAACTTGTCATTAGGTACCATCCTTTTTCATCTCTCATTGTCATTAAGATTTACTCAAGGTAAAAATCACAAGAGAGATAACCCTAGACTCTATAGCATATGGGTTCATCCTGCCATGAAGCAGTTAAAGTTGAGTGACCAGAGCCCAGAGACAGATGCCAGGTTTCCCACATTGACCTTGGGCTGCTTTATTCATCCATGTAAAGAGGGTTTAATTATTGGCATACATATCTCACTTTCCTAAGTCCTTGTATGTGCACAACTGTGTTACCAAAAAAAAAAAAAAAAAAAAGGCAAGAGTTCTTCTAGGACTTACAGAGCTGATACATTAGGGGTGAGTAAGAACATTACATCTTTTGTAAATGGTAATAAAGCTCCAAATCCAAGCCCTAAATCCTAGTAACTTGCCTGAGGTCACACATTTAGAAGAGCTGGATTCTACACTCAGATTTGCCTCTGCCTAACTCCGATTGTGGTCTCCTGTCTGGACAGAAGAGGAGGTACATCATGCTCACACTCAAAACAAAGGTAGAGGAAAACAAATCCCAAAACATAGTAATAATAATCAAGGTAGAAATCCCCATTTAGTTTCTGTTTAAAAAGCAAGAATCAGGGGCACCTGGCTGGCTCAGTTGGTGCAGCATGCAACTCTTGATCTCAGGGTTTTGAGTTCGAGCCCCACGTTGGGTGTAGAGATTACTTAAAAATAAAAATTTTAGGGGTGCCTGGGTGGCTCAGTTGTTTAAGTGGCCAGCTCTTGAATTGGACTCACGTCATGATCGCGGGGTCCTGGGACCGAGCCCCACATTGGGCTTTGTGCTCAGTGGGCAGTCTGCTTGCAGATTCTCTCTCTCCCTCTCCTTTTGCTCCTTTCCCCCTCACGCTCTCTCTCTCTCTCAAATGAATAAATAAATCTACAAAATAAAATTTTTTAAAAATAAAATAAAAAGCAAGAATCCGCACTTGAGAAGCAGCATGAAATAGGGAGTTACAGATGACTATTCATTCTCTAAGGAGCACTTAAAATCAAATCACATGGGTCGGCATCCTAAGACTGGATCATTTAATCCAGCAGGATCTGGCTCCTCATCTGAATGTAAAACCCAAGGACTCTGGAACCTGAGCATATTCACACACAAAGCATCATGCTTTGGGAATTCAGCATATGTTTGTGGTAAGATATTTCTCTGCCGTGAATGTTACCTATTCTTCTAATTAATCAATTTCCTTAGATTCCACTTACATGGTTTAAAAAGAGGCAGATCTTCAACAAAGCATCCATTTCATTATTGCAACTTGCAAGAGGGTAATTCTTGTCCATGCCATTGCTTGAAGTTGGGAATTCATTCTTAGTTTGTAATACGAAAAAATCCCTTAGCCCAATGCAAAACAAAATCATGTAGAAGAAGGCAGAGTTCTTGCCTCCCCCAACTCATTTGCAATTCCAATGTTCACTCATATTTTAGGCACTGATGTATGATGAAGCTGCTTATTTTCCGGAGTCAAATGTGGCATGATTATTTTTTTCCCTTCTCTCTTCTTCAATCTCTCAGGGGCACTTAAAATCAAACAGTCTAGCTCACCATCAACTTAACTCTAACATTTTCTTTGCAATGATTGCAAGATTTTCTCAAAATTAAAATTTACTCTAATAGCAAGCCACTTCTCACTGTTTTTTTTTTTTTCTGGTTTTAATAGTGTTAAGATATTAACAAGGACAATGAATACAATGATTACATTTCTGTCTCATTTGTCTGAAGTATAGCAAAAAGGATAAGTTAAGGATAAGTAAAGTCTTGAAAAATCCTAACTCCTAATTTGGATAAATGAAATCTATTAATGTAGGGCTGGTTATTACGGATAGCATATTTAAAGACTGTTTTCCTAGAAAATGTATAATTGAAGATGCTAAGAGTACCAGACACTCAAAATCTTTCAAGGAAATATATCCATTACTAAATTTTTATTGCTGCCTTAGAGATCCCTAATGATATAGCAAACACTGTTGGCCTTCTATTGAAAGCATCTTGCCAAGTAATTTTGAAGTGATGGGGCGAATACTGTTTTGTCTGAAGAATGTTATAAAAGGACCCTCTGCCACTTCTTTTCAATAATTAGTGAACAGGTCCCCAGCAGCCCTGTGGCCCAGAGGTAGCAGAAAGACAACCCAGGTCGTGCCTTCTTGTCTAACTGGTAAGGAAAAGAAGAACGGGAAAAAAAAAAAATGTATAGCACAGGGGTGGCTCTGCAATCTCCAAAGAGTATACCAGACCTGTGCACAAAATGAGCCTTTCATGAGAGGAAGTAAATAATGTACCTGGGATCCTAAAAAGTTACAGTCAATTTGTATTGTTTATAGATATAAGAATTGGGAAACCTTGTTCACCTATTTGACTAAATGAATATATAGATTTATTCTAGCAAAGTCACTCCAATCCAAGTTATATGCTCAAAGTCAAACAGTGGTTATATCATCAGAAAGCATTTTTAGGGGCACCTGGGGGGCTCAGTCAGTTTAGCGTCTGCCCTTGGTTCAGATCGTGATCCCAGGGTCCTGGGGTCGAGTGCCACATAGAGCCCCACATCGGGCTCCCTGCTCAGCAGGGAGTTTGCTTCTCCCTCTCCCTCTGCCCCTCCCCCAAACTCATGAAAGCACTCTCTCTCTCTCTCTCAAATAAATAAACTCTTAAAAAAAGAAAGCATTTTTTAATGATGTAGTAGTCGATAACATAATTAGGTCCTCCTTCAAATAACTTGAAAAGAAGGAGCCAGAAAGCATGTGGGGTTTTTTTTTTAAAGTGATTTCTTTTTTTTTTTTTTAAAGATTTTATTTATTTTTTGACAGAGAGAGAGACAGTGAGAGAGGGAACACAAGCAGGGGGAGTGGGAGAGGGAGAAGCAGACTTCCCGCCAAACAGGGAGCCCGATGCGGGGCTCGATCCCAGGACCCTGGGATCATGACCTGAGCCGAAGGCAGACACTTAACGACTGAGCCACCCAGGAGCCCCTTTAAGTGATTTCTATACCCAATGTGGGCCTTAAAACTACAACCCCGAGATCAAGAGTCATACATTCTACCAACTGAGCCAGCCAGGTGCCCCGCAAAGCAGGTGATCTGCACATGGATTTGTTATACAGTCAATTCAGTCATTCACTTTCTCATTTTCTGGGAAGCATGTACAAAAGGCTTTACTAGGGGCTCCTGGCTGGCTCTGTCAGAAGAGCATGCATCTCTTGATCTCGGGGTCGTGAGTACAAGCCCCATGCTGAGTACAGAGATTACTTAATAAATCTTAAAAAAAAATTTTTTTTAAGACTTTACTAAATTCCATAGAATGGCAATTCATTACTCCTGTTATTCTTTCACTTAGAGGCACCTTGTCTAATAACATATACATAGAAAGGACTGGGAAAATTGCAATATTATTTAGTTTTTACATACTGCTTTTATCTTCTCATGCAAATTACTGTTTTCACTAAAACCCTGGAGTGAAAACAGACACTAAGACGTTGGGAAATGAAATGTCTCATTTTGTTATCTTGTTATTGAGAATGTAAAATGCAAAAGAAATGAGCTTTGTAAAAGATTGATGTTTCCCATCATAATTCTTTTTTTCATTTGCTTTTTTGTTGGTTTCCCATTATGCTTTAAACATTTTTGTGAATATTCATATTCTTAGAAAGACATTTCAGACTTCTGACTTCCAGAACCATAAGAGAACAAACCTATGTTGTTTTAAGCCCTTAGATTTATGTTAATTTGTTACACCCAGTAAGAGGAAACTATAAAAGGTCTCAGCCAATTCCAGGAGGAGCCTTGAAACTCGGATGACCTTCAGAGCTGTACCAAGTTGGGCTGATGAGCTGGGCCCTTTGTACCCCCAAACAGACCATCCACTGGATGCAGTCTACCCCACCACCACCCCCAAAAAAAGTGTGACCTTGAGCAAGGCATTTTATCTTTAAGTAAACTCTATGCCCAATGTGGGGCTTGAACTTACCATCCCAAGATCAAGAGTCACATGCTCTACCGACTGATCCAGCCAGATGCCCCTAGCAAGGTGGTGTTTCCAACCAAAGGCAATTCCCAGAGAGGGCTGACAGCACTCCCAGAAGTGGGGGGTATCAGCACTTAAGTCGTGGAAGGATGAGAAGGTAGATCTGGACAGCATACCATGGAATCCACTGTACCCGGAAAGTCTATGTATTGTCCCCACCGTTACCTCCAGCTCTTACAGTACTGATACGTAGTTCCAAGGAGGGAAAACAAATTTGGTTAGATGTGCTATTATTACCAAGCAAATTAAATTCTTTTATCCTATTCTCATTCCAGCATTCTTGAGCTTACTGGCTTTACTGGGAGGGGCAAGCCTCCATTCCCCTGGGTCTCTGAAGTTAAGAAAAGCTTCAGAGTGCAGATTTTCCCAGAAACCACTCAAGGAGCCAGATCAATACAATTATTCTGAAACATGTGAAAAGTAAGAGAGAGACTGTTTAGCTGAGAACTCTAGAGGAAAAATTAGGAATTCATTTTCGCAAACACATTTCTAAAGATTGAGTTCTTCAAAGACCTTATCAAAGGATGCAATACTAATCTCACACATGTTGTCAATGTCATTGGTTGAAGTATTAGGAGAAACTGTTCAATTAGTATTTTAAGGGGGAGTAAAGAGTGAGTTTGTTTTTAATGCAGCAAGAGTTACTTTGTCGGCCAGTCCGCATTTTATCACTATTATCTGTTAATGCTTGAGCCTTAGAACATAAAAATACAACTATACCCAAATCCTGCCTAGGGTGTGAAATATTTCCATTCCCACACGTTCCAACCTTCATTACACTTTGAGTTAGTTCAGTAGTCTCCTCCACTTGTCCTGCTACGAGGCACCATTCCAATCCGTTCTGCATACCATCACCAGATTCATCCTTCTGAACGACATCTGCTGTCATGCTTTCATTCAAACCCTTTGAATATCTCCTCAATGTCAGACTAGTTTCAAAGTCTTCTCCCTGGCATTCGAGGCCCTCCATGTGAGGTCTCCAGAACACCTTTCCAACTCTCCCACTGGCCCTTCTATGCTGGGATCCTGCCAAATCATACCGCTTCTTTAACTTTTCACTGGTCTGCTTTTGTTACTGTTCTTCCTTCAGCCAGGAACACTTTACCCATTCTTGGTAGTTTATATCTAAGCCATCCATGAAAGTAAATGTCACAAACGGCCACATAAAGCCTTTGTTGATTCAATGAACTAGATGTGATCTCTCCCACTTGAGCATTCTCAAGAAGGCTCCTGTCCTGGTTAGGCATTACTTTGATTGCAAGTAAGAGAACCTGCTCAAGTGGTCGAAAGAAAAAGTACGGTTCATCTGAAACATAAGGGGCTATCATAAAATCCAAAGTCCCAAAGTCACAGCTCGTGAGATTCAAGAGAAAATGAACCCAGAAAAGCAAAACAGAGTGCTATGAAAAAGACGGAAGCAGTTCTCAGAAACTGAAAACATGATTTATGGCAATACGAATAAATGGGCTGAGTAGCAGAATGGACATAGTTAAAGAAATTACCTGAGAGAATCACACTGCTCCATCTTCCAGTGCAACAATTAATTCAGCAAAAAGATGTTGAGAGAGTAAAGGCAGAAAATGAAAGATGAGGGGGTAGGATTACAGATATTGAAATTTTAAATGTTGATAGATAAACATTAATTCAGGGGCGCCTGGGTGGCTCAGTCATTAAGCGTCTGCCTTTGGCTCAGGTCATGATCCCAGGGTCCTGCGACTGAGCCCCACATTGGGCTCCCTACTTCTCCCTCTCCCACTCCCCATGCTTGTGTTCCCTCTCTCACTGTGTGTCTGTGTCAAATAAATAAATAAAATCTTAAAAAAAAAAAGAAAAACATTAATTCATAACCAAAAAAAAAATTTCAACTTAATAGCAAACACTAGCATGGATAAAAGATGAATAGCTTCCAAAATATTAGTGGTAGGGTGGGGTTAAGTCCGGTTTGGGGGGCTTGGTTAGGAATAAAGGAATCTTGTTTGCTCATTGGCCATTATTGCCAAAAATAACAGATGGCAAGGGATCTTATTTTTAATTTGCACTTTCGCATTACTGGTAAGTTACTCATATGTTTATATGTTTTCATATTTTTGGGGGTTATTCATATTTCTTCTGAAAATTGCCTGTATAGATACTTTGCCCATATGTCTATTGGGTGTTTTGTCTTTTTTATTGATTTATAGTACTCTTTATATGTTATGAATATTAAAACTTGGTCTGATAGACTAGGAGGAAATGAAGTATATATTTCTTGTCTTTAAACTTTCTTATTTTATTTTTTTTGCCATAACACATTTTTCATTATTTAAACAAAATGTGCTAGAGGAAAATATAGGTGAAGGCTATCATGATATTAGGGTTGGAAAGTCTTTTTGTTTTTCTTCCTCTGTGATTTCTTTCCTTAAGGAAAAAATAAACAGGAAAATATGAACAGATCTAAGCACACAGGAATATCTAAATTCTACATGGAAAACAAGGAAGAGGAGATGCTAAATAGTCATATGATGCTTACTACCTGCCAGGCACAAGCCTAAATTCATCTAGATTAACTTGTTCATTCAGCACAACTACTTGTGATCAGACATTATCATTGTCTTTTTCATTTGACAATGAGAAAATAGGCACAGAGAGGTTAAGTACTTGCCCAAGGAAGTAAGAGCAGGTAAATGGCAAAAGTAAGATTTGAACCAAGGCAGTCTGGTACAAATGTTACTTTGGCCTATGCTTTAAAGCTCTGGGCTGGGGCGCCTGGGTCGCTCAGTCGGTTAAACGTCTGCCTTTGGCTCAGGTCATGATCCCAGGGTCCTGGGATCAAGCCCCATGTAGGGCTCCCTATTCAGCAGGGAGCCTGCTTCTCCCTCTGCCTCTCTTCCCTGCTCGTGCACTCGATCACTCACTCTCTCTCTCTTGCAAAAATAAATAAAATCTTAAAAAAAAAAAAGCTCTGGGCTGTAAGTCTACCTCTCACAGAAACTGCAGAAAAAGAACTTTCCAGAGCATGTGGACATATGTTCCATTGCCACCTGAGTACCGATCCTGCTTTCTTCCCTATGATGATGTTGTCTTGGGGGTGCTGAACTTGGCTCAAGAACCAGGAGAGGCCAATGTTTGTGAAAACTGCCATAATCCGAACTGCACAGATTCTGGGTACCTGTTCTTGCAGAGTAGTTATGTCAGGCATAGTACAAAAGGTGTATAGTCTAGCAACAAATGAGCTGTTTTGTCATTTCCATACCCTCATCAGGGCACCCAGCTGCCTCTGATAATCTTCGAGCAAGTCCAAACCAAGACATGCTGCACCTGTCCCTTCTCTGTGTAGTACACCTCACTTCCATTAAGTTCTGAATCCTAGATATATACACTGGGCATTATAAAAGGGGAGAGAGAGTGTGTGTGTGTGTAAATCCAACAGACCAGAATCTACATGAAAAAACAGTAACAATAACAGAGAGTCCTGCTGTGAATCATAAACTTGCATTTAACGGAAGAAATAATAAATGTAATATCCGGTGTCAGTCATGGTCCCAGGAGGAAACAGATGGCACACTCAAATTAGGAGAATTTAAAGAGGGATTGTTATAGGTAATATTCCCCGGGAGGCAGACTGAGATGGAGATTCTCAGACGGGAAGATTATCGTGAAGCGCTCTGAAGAGAAATACGCCGGGAAGAAAGGGAAGCAGAACTGGGCAGAGGGAGAAGGTGAGCCATCCCAGCCAATGTCTTGGGAGAGTGTCATGGGAGCCCTGGAGCCGGAAGGGTCCTCCAGAGTTGTCACAAGTTGGGCTGAGGAGGCCAGGCCTCGATGCCCCCTGCCCTGACCAGTCACTGGCGATGGGCTGCCCACGGGAAAAAGGCAGGCAGCCCCTTCAGAAGAGAGCAGTTTCCAGAAAGGAGAGTCTAGTGGAGTCAGTCCTCCCTTTCCTGAAGAGGGATCTCAGCAACACAGCACAGTGGCCACTACGGAGTCTCTTGAAGAAACTACTTCCCAAAGCGCGTGCACAGTGTCTGGAAAATTATCAGAGAACTTCATTCACCCTGAGAGATATGAAGTGTCAGACCTCGCCACTGAGAGACCAAATGGATAACGGACAATGGCCGGACCGTACATAAACCTTGAACTCTCACCCATAATGCACAGCGACCAGGGCAGGAAACCAACACATGATGGGCAGTGACCGGCCCAGAAAGCCAGCCTACGGGCTAGAAGTCAGACTTGGAAGCGTCCGATTGCTGTCTCCAGCAATAATCCAGGAGGCCCAACAGTAACACCTATAATAATTGGCTCGAAATGGCTCAGAGTTGGCTAAATCACTGGCAGTTTCCCTAGTTTTTGTCCCCACTTCCAAGTTAGGACCAATGGGAGAGAGCCAAACACGCACCCCTCACCAATTTGCCTCGTCTTGAGGCATCTGGACCCAAACCTGGAGTTTCAGAAAGCCAGCCAAGCACTTTCTTGGCTTTACAGAGGACATATTCGGCATCGTAACTACACCAACTTGCTTTTAAGACACATCTAGGTGGATGGCAGGAGTGGACAAAAAGAGCAGATCCGAGGCTCAGGACACAAATGATTAAAGGAAGAACTTCCAAGATACAGGAGTAGAAAACAGACTTCAGTGTTAGCAGGCCAGGTGACAAGCTACAAATATTTCGCAGGAGCAAATACTCCGGGGTAAGGGACTTTGCCCAAGTTCCAGATCTGATGTGAGGGGATTCCTTTGAGAGGAATGAGATTCAGGGGGAAAGAAGTTCCTTTCCTTTCTAAGTACAAAGAGGACACTTCCTGTGTTCTCTTCTTCCCACCCTGAATCCCATGCCCATGGAAACCAAACTGGGGAGTAGCTTCTGTCAGAAACGAGGGGCTTCTCCTATCTCCTTGTCGTTCCAGTACATCCCCAGTTAAGAACAGAACTTTCGAGCCACACACTAGCTTATTCGCCCAGAGAAGTGACTCATGCTGGACATTTTCCAAATTACAACAGGCCAGTGGGAATGGGGAGGGAAGAGGGGAAGGGGCAAGTTGCGCCATCAAATCATTTGGTAGCAGTTAACTGTATCACGTCAAGCTGGGCCTGGGTGAGACAAACTGGTTAACCCTCATTAACACCTTGGCAGCAGGCCTTAGTTTACCCTATTAGCTGGCTTTAGAGCTGAGCCCCTAGAGAAGGAACTCTAACTGGATTCGGCTCAGGAAGGGAGTTCTGGGAGGCTTGGGTTACCATGACAATACTGACAAATGGCACATGGAATATATAGTCGGGCATGGGTAGAGAAAACATCGATTGGAGAGCAAAATAGAGGACTAGGAAGAAAACCAGCTTTGCTTACGTCTGACTGTGACCCTTAGCTTGAATATAGCTCAAGAGCCAGCACTGAGGGCAGGAGGAGTGGCCATGAGAGATGACTTAGGCAGCCATCATTCCTAGTCTGCCCAGCCCAACACAAGCCCTCCTAACCACCGGCCAGGCCCTCCAGCCACCAGCCCACTCTAAGCCCTATGGGTAAAGGAAAGGTCTTCGGTCTTCAGCAAGGCCAGGCCTTGCTCCCTGTGGCTACTGGACTGCCTGCCTTGGCTTCTGTGGGGAGCTGGTTCAGGAAGGCACTCCCATTAGCCAACGATCCCCAAAGAGCATGCATGTACTTCCCGAGCCATGGGGTTTAAGACCTGCTCCCCTATCTCACCAAGAGGGAAAAGTAGCATTTATAAAATGCTTACTAGAGTTAATCCTCAGTAACAACCCTTGGAGTTTCTTACACTTTACATGGAAAGGGATCAGCCTATGCACCCCAAAATATGCCACTTTAGCAAAAAGATTTATTTTGAGCTGAAAGCAAGTAAATAGCAGACATAAGAACTCTCTGCCCTCCCCCTTTCTGCCTAAAAGCAGGGCATAAACTTTTTGTGAAGGTATCCCCCTCCCATGTCAGCAAGAGATGGACCTAGAGATGGCATCAGTTTGAGTCTGCATAACAAATCTTACTAAATAACCCTTAGCTGCTATTAGTAGCCCCCCAGCTATTTACTTTCCCACAATTTATAGCCCCTAGAAGCCCAAACCCCTTTTCCTTTATCCAGTCACTTCTCCACAATATATTGCCCTTTGAGAAAAATGGCATATAAACTCTCAAGCCTCACCATTCCTAAACTAGGGTTTTTACTTCTTTCCTGTAAAGCTTCTGTGTGCATGCATAATAAGTCTTTTTTCCTGTTAATCTTTCTTTTGTCAGTTTAATTCGCAGGTCCCCATTACTGAACCTAAGAGGGAGAAGAAAAGTTTTTCCTCCCCTACAAACACTAACCCCACTTTACAGATGGGAAATTGAGGCACAGAGAGATTGAGGACAAAACAGCTAGTAGCTAGTGCCAGGGTGTGGAACCAGGCAGTCTGATTCCAGTCCCTATGCTCTTCTTTTTAATCCCTGTGCTCTTGCTTCAATACTCCACTGCAATTTTAGTTTAAAAAAACAGAATTCTCCCATGCGGCCCAGTTTCACAGAGGGGTCACCTTGTATTCAAAATACACACTGAGGGGCACCTGGGGGGCTCAGTTGGTTAAGTGTCTACCTTCGGCTCAGGTCCTGATCCTGGGGTCCTGGGATCGAGCCCCGCTTTGGGCTCCCTGCTCAGTGGGGAGTTTGCTTCTCCCTCTCCCTCTGCCCCTCCCCCTGCTTGTGCTCTCTCTCAAAAATATAAATAAAATTTTAAAAAAATGCACACTGAATCTTTAAATACTAGAATCATAGTGAGGCAAGAAAGGCTGTGGGGGCAGAAGGTGGAAACATTCAATCTGCTATCCCCTTAGGAAGTCTCAATCTGGAGCACACTCCCATCGAGTGGAAGACGGGCAGAGTCTCTTGAAGTATTTAAATCCCTCCTCCGAATCTCCCTTTGCCGCACAAATACAGGAAAATTCATGTATGTTAAATGTGCGCCTAAGGCTAGGCCACTGTGTATAAAACAAAGCACGGTGTACACATTTCCAAAAGGACTCGGAAATATAATGACTAAGAGAATAGATGGAGAAAGACCTGCCCGTGTTTTCCTCTACTCAGCCCGTGATTACAAAATGTGATTTCTGCAGGCAGCGCTGAAGCCTCATGCAATCAGAAAAGTGCTGGGCAGTGCTTCTAACAAGCTCGGGAGGAAAAAGCACAGCCAGGAGGGTGAGAGAAGGAGGGCGAACTTCAAGGAGGACTCCTCCCAGCAAGGCTGCTGTCGGAGGCAAGGCACTGGGTGTTCTGATTGCTCTCCAGTTTCTTTCAGCCCCAGTTGTATTGCTAAAATACCACCGCATGGGGGCGCCTGGGTGGCTCCGGCGGTTAAGCCTCCACCTTTGGCTCAAGTCAGGATCCTGGAGCCCCAGGATCCAGTCCCGCGTTGGGCTCCCTGCTCAGCGGGGAGTCTGCTTCTCCCTCTGCCCTTCACCACACACTCTCTCTCAAATAAATAAATAAAATCTTTAAAATAAATAAATAAATAAATAAAATAATAAAATAAAATAAAATACCACCGCATGGCTTCAGAGCCCCGGACCTGGTAAAGTGCTTGGATGGGCCGTGATGACATCACATCCATGCAGCTCTCGGAGGCTCAGGATATTTCTCCGTCAAGGAAGCTACAGCCCATACTTTCACCATATGAGTAGGACATTCCAGGCGGCGGGTAGGGGGTTGATGTCCATCCGCACCCCTGACTTGGGACAGAGCTACTGGACCTCGCATCACAGGATTCCAGCCAGAGACAGAAATGGCAGATGCTCCACGCCCCACCTCATGACGTCATCCCTTCAAATGAAAAGGGATAAGCACCCTGCTACCTTCACCGTGTGGGGTCTGTGCCACCTTAATCACAACTCTGTGCTCCAGTTGCAAGTACTGAATTTCAGGTTGTCCCTTAATAACAATTCATTAATTTAAAACAGACAACTGGGGCACTCATTTGAAGGGTGGCTACTACATTCGAAGCCTAAAATAGCCCTTCCAGGCTTCGCAGAGCTCAGGATCAGAGGAGTCCACAATGACAGACTTGGGAGGCACGCATCGACCTCACTAGCAGAGAATTTTCCAATATCTGCATATTCCAGCAGCAGCAATTGTGGGGGAGACAAAGGGAGAAGAGGAGAGAGAGAGGGACAAACCAGAAAGGATATGAGGAAGAGAAGAGGAAGGAAGGAAGGAGGGAAAAAGAGGGAGACAGGAAGGGGTAGGAGGAGAGGGAAATTTCGAGGAGGAAGGAAGAGGAGGTAGAGAGAGGAAAAGAAGAAAGAAGAGGGGCGCCTGGGTTGCTCAGTCGGTTAAGCATCTGCCTTCAGCTCAGGTCACATTCGTAGCGTCCTGGGATCGAGCCCCGCATCGGGCTCCCTGCTCAGCAGGGAGTCTGCTTGTCCCTCTCCCTCTCCCCCAGCCCAAGCTCATATTCTCTCTCTCTGAAATAAATAAATAAAATCAAGAGGGAAAAAAGAAGAACTGGAACTTTAGGAGAAGAAAAACAATAACATAAAGGGTCTTTTGTTTTGTTTTTTTTTAGTGTGTTGCTTCTTAATGCAGAGAGGATCTTGGTTGTCACCGCTGTGGCTGGCTATACTCCATGGTGACAGAGCATTTTTTTTTTTTTTTTTTAGATAAAAACCAAGTAGAACGACTTAGGCACGCCTAGGAAAAGAAGAAACACACACATACAGGAAAAGGAAGGTTGAAGAAGAGAAGATGAGGAGGTTTTAATGTATTATTATTGCTATAAGGCAAGGGCACCCCAGGGAGAACAGGTTCCAAAGTATTTGCTGGCCTCTTTTTAGTGACATTTCTAAACCTGCCTAGGAGCACTCTGTAATTGTCAGCAGGTAGATTTTATTTGAGAGAAAGAGGAGGGAGAAGACATCAGTCATCAAATGCTGTTTACGGTTTTGGCTCCCATGTTGCACCAAACCAAAGGTAGAAAACAGTGTGAGAGAACGAACACATGTAATGCTGGGAAGGCTCCCAAGGTTTCTCCCAGCGCGACATTGCAGGTCTGACGGATGCAGTGGGCAAAGGAGCAGGGCTGAGCACTGCACAAAAGATACGCTCAGATTCTGCGGTTAATTGCCCTGCAGCGTCCTTTGCCAGGTAGCGCTCTGTTTTGAATTTTTCTTCGTAAAATGGTATAGTATTTTCTTTTTGCTAAAAATATTGTGGTGGGGAATTGCAAAACTAAGGCAGATAATCAAGTTCAGAGGCTGGGTATTAAAACGGAGGCCCGGGGACCAGCAGCACCAGCATCACCTGGGAGCCAGTTAGAAACACAAAATTTGGGGCCGCCTGGGTGGCTCAGTCGGTTAAGCGTCTGCCTTCGGCTCGGGTCATGATCCTGGGGTCCTGGGATCGAGCCCCACGTCTGGCTCCCTGCTCAGCGGAGAGCCTGCTTCTCCCTCTCCCTCTGCCTGCCACTCTGCCTACTTGTGCTCTCTCTGTCGAATCAATAAATAAAATCTTAAAAAAAAAAAAGAAATGCAGAATTTGGACCCAGAGCCCACTGAATCCGAATCTGCATACTAGTTAAATCCCCAGGGGATTCCCACGCAGATGAAAGTTTGAGTAGCCCGGGCCAAGAAAAATAAAAGTGACATGCTAACATCTCAAGTGTTTATTCATCTGTAGTCTTGCCTCTGCCTGGGATCCACTGTGCCTACCTGGGCATGCCCTTGTACCTGACACGGGCAACCTCCATCCCCTTCCTGCACAGCCCAGGCAGACGGTCCTTAATTGATTAATCAATAGTGGACACTTGGAACACTGTCCTGAATTGTGAAATGAAATCTAACTCGGCAATAAGGCGGGGTGGGGGGAGGGAGGTGATCAGACTCGGCACCCTGGTTTAGCTTTGGTGTGTGTGGGACGTACGCATGTGCATGGGTATGTCTCTATCAGTGGTTCTCAAGCTTTCAGCCAGGGTCAACATCACCCAGAGAACTTGTTTAAAACAGATGGCTGAGTTTCTGAGTCAGTAGGTCTGGCACGGAGCCTGAGACTTTGCGTTTCTACTCTATTCTAAATGCTGATGCCGCTAGTCCAGGGCTCACACTTGGGGACCACTTGTCCCTATCCCCCACCATGCCTCTCTCCTTCCTAAAAAGACGCTGTTCTCTATCCCTTCCCTTCAGAGCCTTGTTCTCTGCAAGCAGAGGTGTAGTAGCTTGATGTGGTAGCAGATATTAGTTGCTTACCTTGTTATACTTAAGAGTTTTATAAATATTTTCAAGGGGACTCTTAAGAATATGGTCTTAAGCAAACAGTCTAAAGAGGATAGTTTACAAGAGCCACGTGTTAGAGACAGGGGATGGGTGGTTGGGGGCAGACAGAGCTGCACTGCATTCCCCAAGTAATCACCTTGACAGTCGACTCCCTAGGCCCTACCAACAGGACCACGGGCCAGCTCCTGTGACTCTTGCCAGCGAGACTCAGCCACGGATGCCCTTTTCTTTACCCTAAAAGAGAAGGGAAGAAAACCTATAAAGAAGAAGGAAAGGCTGTCTTGCAACATCTTTGGGAAAGAAGTAGAGTTTTTCTGTTATTTTAAAATGTGAAGGCTTCTTTATTTCGGGGACTATAATAAGAACTAGAGACAGAAAGTCAATGATATGGTCTTCAGATACAAACACGCAATTACAGGATATTGTGGATAATGCAGTACAGGTAAGAACCAGGTGCTGTAGAAAGAGAAGAAGGGAGACTCATCCAGCTCAAAGGTTAGGGACAGGGCCTCCTACAATAGGGGGTGGCTAACCTAATTATCAAAAAAAGATCAGGAGTTACCCTAGGCAGGAGAATAATGTAATAGATGCACTTATCTCGATTGAACAGAATTGAGAACCCAGAAATGGACCCTCAACTCCACGGTCAACTAATCTGCCCCAAAGCAGGAGAGAATATCCAATGGAAAAAAGAGAGTCTCTTCAATAAATGGTGTTGGGAAAATTGGCGACAGCCACATGCAGAAGAATGAAACTGGACCATTTCCTTATACCATACACAAAACCAGACTCAAAATGGATGAAAGACCTAAATGTGAGACAGGAGTCCATCAAAATCCTAGAGGAGAACACAGGCAGCAACCTCTGTGACCTCGGCCACAGAAACTTCTTGCTAGACACATCTCTGGAGGCAAGGGAAGCAAGGGCAAAAATGAACTATTAGGACTTCATCAAGATAAAAAGCTTTTGCACAGCAAAGGAAACAGTCAACAAAACCAAAAGACAATCGACAGCCTGGGAGAAGATATTTGCAAATGACATATCAGATAAAGGGCTAGTATCCAAAATCTATAAAGAACTTACCAAACTCAACACCCAAAGAACAAAGAATCCAATCAAGAAATGGGCAGAACGCACGACCAGATATTTCTTCAAAGAAGATATCCTGGGGTGCCTGGGTGGCTCAGTCATTAAGCGTCTGCCTTTGGTTCAGGTCGTGATCCCAGGGTCCTGGGATGGAGCCCCAAATCGGGCTCCCTGCTCCGCAGGAAACCTGCTTCTCCCTGTCCCACTCCCCCTGCTTGTGTTCCCTCTCTCGCTGTGTCTCTCTCTGTCAAATAAATAAATAAATAAATAAATAAATAATCTTTTAAAAAATTTTTAAGAAGAAGATATCCAAATAGCCAACAGACACATGAAAAAATGCTCGTCACTCGGCATCAGGGAAATCCAAATCAAAACCACCACAATGGGGCACCTGGGTGGCTCAGTCGGTTAAGCGTCTGCCTTCGGCTCAGGTCATGATCCCAGGGTCCTGGGATCAAGCCCCGCATCAGGCTCCTTCCTCAGCGGGGAGCCTGCTTCTCCCTCTCCCACTCTCCCTGCTTGTGTTCCTGCTCTCGCTATCTCTCTCTGTCAAATAAATAAATAAAATCTTTAAAAAAAAAAAAAAAAAACACCACAATGACATACCACCTCACACCAGTCAGAATGGCTAAAATTAACAAGTCAGGAAACGACAGATGTTGGCAGGGATGTGGAGAAAGGGGAACCCTCCTACACTGTTGGTGGGAATGCAAGCTGGTGCAGCCATTCTGGAAAACAGTATGGAGGTTCCTCAAAAAGTTGAAAAGAGAGCTACCTACAACCCAGCAATTGCACTACTGGAGATTTACCCCAAAGATACAACTGTAGTCATCTGAAGGGGCACCCACACCCCAATGTTTATAGAAGCAATGTCCACATTAACCAAACTATGGAAAGAGCCCAGATGTCCATCAACAGATGAACGGATAAAGAAGATGTGGCATTATATATATACAATGGAATATTATTTAGCCATCAAAAAAAATGAAATCTTGCCATTTGCAATGACGTGGATGGAACTAGAGGGTATTATGCTAAGCGAAATAAGTCAATCAGAGAAAGACAATTATATGATCTCATTCACATGTGGAATTTAAGAAACAAAATAGAGGATCATAGGGGAAGGGAAGGAAAAATAAAACAAGATGAAATCAGAGAGGGAAACAAACCATAAGAAACTCTTAATCATAGGAAACAAACTGAGGGTTGCTGGAGGCAAGGGAGGTGGGGGGATGGAGTAACTGGGTGATGAACATTAAGGAGGGCACATGATGTAATGAGCACTGGGTGTTATATAAGACTGATGAGGGGCACCTGGGTCGCTCAGTCAGTTAAGCATCTGCTTTAGGCTCAGGTCAACATCTCGGGGTCCTGGGATCGAGCATCTGCGTCTCCCTCTCCCTCTCCCTCTGCAACTCCCTCTGCTTGTGCTCTTGCATGCTTTCTCTCTCTGTGTCAAAAAAATAAAATCTTTATAAAAAAAAGATTGATGAATTACTGAACTCTACCTCTGAAACTAATAATACACTATATGTTAATTAATTGAATTTAAATTTAAAAAAATAAACAACAAAAAAAAATAGTTCTGGCCTCCCATCAGTTTCTTTACACTTCCTAGGAGGCCCAGGTGGAATTAAGACCCTCTCCCTCATAGCAGTGGCCTCAATTATGTACCCTTATATTGCACTTTCCACCTTCCCTATCTCACTTCCCCACTTCTCCACTTCTGCCCCATGAAATCAACTCCCAAATAAACCACTTGCACTTGAGTCTTCATCTCAGTTTTGGCTCCCCCAGGCAGAGTCTAAGATAGTCAGATAGTATGTTTCACACTTTCATATAAAACTACTCTCCAGGGGGCACCTGGGTGGCTCAGTGGGTTAAGCATCTGACTTCGGCTCAGGTCATAACCTCGGGGTCCTGGGATCGAGTCCTGGATCGGGCTCCTGCTCAGCAGGGAGCCTGCTTCTCCCTCTCCCTCTGCCAGTTGTTCCCTCTGCCAGTTGTTCCCCCTGCTTGTGCTTTCTCTCTCTGTCAAATAAACAAAATCTTTAAATAAAACTAAATAAAATAAAATAGAGAAATGGTGATATTAGGCACAACAAGGAATTTTATATGCAGACAGAAAGTCCAAGGCCCAGGTTATCAATGTCCTTTTAGAGTGAAGGACCAATCCTCAGGCAGACCACATACACAAACTTAGAGCTCTTAGTAAAAAGGGTTACGGGGGTGGGGGTGTGCCACCAAGGTACTCAGCATCATAGTCTTTAAATTATAATGTGACGGTTCCTCTGGAGTAGTACAATATAAAGACTCTGACATGAAGAAGTAATTTGTTTAAGATCCATTAGTCTAGTGGTTAAAAAAAAAACCAACCAACAAACAAACAATTGTTGATCTTTTGGGGGAAACACAGGGTAAAGAAGAACAGAGAGTCAGGAAGAGAATATGTATGTGTTTGGAAAGAGATGAAGTGAGCGTTAAAAAGCAATTGACAGATTAATTGATCCTTAATGCCTTCTGCCAGGAACTGTAAGAACCCAGATTGGCAACATGCAAAAAATACGATGTAGACTCATCATTAGCAGATGCTGTTGGTGCCTAGCTCATAGCCTCCCATATTCACTCTGGTGGTTTTAAAATATATCCACAAATTCTTTAACACACCTCCTTTCAAAAAGTGGAGACTGACAGCCCTACCCTTAAGCATGTATTGGAATTCGTGATTTGCTTCTAACACAAATAGAATATGGCAAAAATTGATTATGGTGCGTAACTGCCAAGACTAGGTCATAAAAGGCATTGTGGCTTCCTCTTTGCTGTCTCTCAGATCACTCGCTGTGAAGAAGTCAGTTGCTAGGACTTAAAGACACTCAAGTAGCCCTAAGGAATAGCCCTTGTGGCAAGGAAGTGAGGCCCCCTGCCAAGCACCTTGTAAGTAAGTGATCTTGCAAGCAGAGCCTCCAGCCTCAGTCAAGCCTTCAGATGACGGCAGCCTGGCTGCCATCTTGAATGAAATTTCATGAGGAAACCAGAGCCAGAATTACCCAGTTAAGGTGACTTCCTGACCCACCGAAACAGTGGCTTACAAATAATAAACATTTAATACTTGAAACCACTAAAACTCATAGAAGAAAATATAGGAATAAAGCTCCTTGACGTGGGTCTTTGCAAGGATTTTTTGAATAGGACGCCTAATGCACAAACAATAAAAAAGAGTAAGATGACAAACTAAAAAGCTTTCACACAGAAAAAAAAAAAAGATGAAAAGGCAACCTACAAAAAGGGAGAAAATATTTGCAAATCATATCTGATGAGGGGTTAATATCCAAAATACAGAACTCATCAACTCAATAGCCGAAAGTCCCAAATAATCCATTTAAAATGCGCAAAGCAGGGGCACCTGGGTGGCTCAGTCATTAAGCATCGGCCTTCGGCTCGGGTCATGATCCCAGGGTCCTGGGATCGAGCCCCGCATCGGGCTCCCTGCTACACAGGAAGCCTGCTTCTCCCTCTCCCACTCCCCCTGCTTGTGTTCCCTCTCTCGCTGTGTCTCTCTGTCAAAAAAATAAAATCTTTAAAAAATAAAATAAAATGGGCAAAGGATCTGAACAGACATTTTTGTAAAGAAGACATATATATACAAGTGGCCAACAGGTACATGCAAAGGGGCACAACATCCCTAATCATCAGGGGAATGCAAATCAAAATCACAATGAGATGTTATCTCACACCTGCCAGAATAGCTATGATCAAAAAGACAAGAAATACCAAGTGTTGGAAAGGATTGGGAGAAAACACCCTTGTGTGCTGTTGATGGGAACATAAACTGGTATAGAGACTAAGGAAAACTGCATGGAAATTCCTCAAAAAAATAAAAAAATTAAAAATAGAGGGGCGCCTACGTGGCCCAGTCAGTTAAGAGTTCAACTCTTGATTTCAGCTCAGGTCATGATGTCGGGGTCTTGAGATCAAACCCGAGTCAGGCTCCTCACTCAGCTCGAGATTCTCCCTCTCCCTCTGCCCCTTCCCCCCACCCCCCACCCCCATTCATTCTCTCTCTCTCTCTCAAGTAAATAAATCTTTAGGGGCACCTGGGTGGCTCAGTCAGTTAAGCGTCTGCCTTCGGCTCAGGTCATGATCCCACTTGGGATCAAGTCCCACATAGGGCTCCCTGCTCAGCGGGGAGTCTGCTTCTCCCTCTGCCCCTCCCCTGCTCATGCTCTCTCTTTCTCTCTCTCGATCTCTCTCTCAAATAAATAAAATCTTTTAAAAAATAAATCTTTAAAAGAAAAACAAAAGAACCATTCTTAACCCCACAGTGCAACTGTACCCCTCACCACCATAAATTCTACAGCTCACTGCTAAAGGTTGGAATGGAAAAAGAAAAGTTGACAACACAGAGGCTATGTCGGCTTCATCTCCAATCTGGTATAGTGGAGATCTCTAGTTCAGGGGTACTGACCTTAAAGGAAGTGGGTTTGGGTAAATCACACTTTCAATTGACTACTCCACCCCCCTCACTCTATCTGATTTGGGTGGAGATTGCCCTTAACAAGATCTTTTCTTTTTTAAAAGTAATCTCTATGCCCAATGTGGGGCTCGAACTCACAACCTGAGATCAAGAGTCTCATGCTCCACTGATTGAGCCTGTCAGGCGCCCCAATAAGATCTTCTGAATTAGAATGAAGGACAGACAATTCACTAGCAGTGCCATGATTCACATAAATACGCCTCCCCAGCTCCACCACCAGAGAAACAGGAGACCTGATTTGTTGCCTTGGGGAAAATGAGAGCCTGAGAGAAGCAAGCTGAAACAAAGAAGCCAAGGAGGAAGGTGAAGACTAGGGTCCTGTGGCATTTCCACCCCTGGTTCCAATGACTTCTGAATCCATTATTATCTCTGGCCTTCTTACAGATTGCTTACATAGGCCAATAAATTCCTCTTTTGCCTTATCTCATTTTTGGTTGCAAGAGAAAGAAACCTAACATGAGAATACTGATTAAAATATTTTAATAATCCTGAGATCATCAGGCATTTCTTGAACCTTCAGCTCCCAAACTGGCCTTAATCAGGCTAATTGAGCTTAATTAAAAGGTCAGCTTTCACCTAAAAAAAGAGAAAGATGATGCACTAAAAAATTATGTCAGTTGCTTTACACGGCGAATTTTTTAAACTGAAATTTAACCCTAACAATTATCACTCCACGTAGACATTCCCATTTCATATATCAGGAAACCCGAGGCTCAGAGAAGTTAGGAAAAGCCTTGCCAAAGGTTACCCGCCACCAGTAAACGTAGAACCACAGAGGATCGCATAGCACCAGTCTTCCCCCAAGCGTCATTTATCTCAATCCCTGACCATAAGGACACTGAGGTCCTATTTACCACCCTGTCATTATCTTTGCATTGGTGGAACCCCAAGATGAATCCATGTTGCACTTACAGAAAGATGACACCACATGTAACAACCATGGAGGCGCACCCTTTCGCTCTCCCTTCGAGAAGGTACGCGTCACGGAGCTGTGATAACTGCAGTTAGCTGACATGACGGCTTCCCTGCTTTGAGCCAAGGCTGTGCTTCCCAGGAAGCCCCAGCTGCTGACTGAGCATGGCAGGGGCCCTAGAGCCTAAGCATTTCTGCCCAGTGGGACGGTGGGATTCCTCCAATGAGTTGCCTTCACCCTGGGGCTCCCCGTGGGGCTGTCCAAGATCTGCTCATATAGACATCCAGGTCTGAAGCCATCCTGCCCCGTCCTGCATCTTGGGGCCCCTTCCTCAGGAATCAGCTGGGCATCACTGTCTGAAGGTTCTGCCCGGGGAAATCCTGCTTCCTCTGGCTTACTTTCTACGGGCATGTGTCCCCCCACCCCAATAAAATGACTTACATTTTTAACTCCGCCTCAACCTCTGTTTCCTGGAAGACCCCACTGGAACACTAACCAGTGAGTGAACGAGCCAGAGAAGTAGAATTCAAATCAAATCAAATTCAAAGGAAAATCATCCTTTCCAAGACCTCTTTTCCTCCGGGTAAATCAGCTGTGCCCCAGCAATGTACTTCTAGTCCGGTAAAGCAGATCGTGCTGAATATGCCACATGGCTTCTCTTAGCTGGAAGGAGCGGCTCCTCAAGACCTGTCAGGTGCTAATATTTATGGGACCATTTCTCTCTCAGTGATCCAGTCCCTCTTTTTGGAGAAGATTGCCTCACAGCCCTGCCATAGGTATTTACCATCAGGGCTATTACAGCCCACTGAGCCATCCAGGAGAGAAATCCAAGTTGATAATTAACATCCTGAGGAAGGTAATTGTGGAACACTTAAGCACGGGGCCGTAACTTCTGGTTCATTGTCAGTGAGGACAACCTGTAGGGCGTATCATACTTAATGAGTCAGTAGCTGCCAAAGATGATTATAAAAACCCAAAGCATATTATTTTTATCACCATGTGCGGGAGCTACAGATTATGTCCTTTTGACCTATTTTGTGTTCTTGTTCCCGGCTAAAGAATAACCATCCAGGAGTGGAAGAAACAAATGGTTCTTCTCATAATTAAGGAACATTAGACGCCCACAGTATGTTCCTCTACACAGGAAACTTGCAGGGTAGGAGCTTTCTTCTTTTATCCTCATGAGTTAACTTTCTGTTTTAACTGTGAAAAGGATTCTCTTTACTTCGGGGTAGCGGAGAGGGATGGATGGCCACACATTCTGGTCCATAGATGTAACATCCATTGAAAGGACAGAGGTTGGGTTTGGCCTTGGAAACAAAAGCTGGAGGAGTAGCCTTCTGATAATGGGGGGGGAGACACGTTCAAGGACAGAGCAACTATCTAACCAGCATTTCTAGCCTTCATAAGGGCTCTGCTAGTTTCAGGCACTGATGTTGTTTAAAGGTAGCTATGTGTTACCCTTAAGGATATTAGTTCATCCTTGCTCATTTCTCATACTTTCCTTCCCTTAGTATCCTCTATGCTACAGTACATATGCCTTGCTCACTCTGGACACAAAATTGATGGCTTTTACCATAGCAGAATGGTATCCATTTGGATCCTCTGGTAAATAGACACCAGAGTATAAGACATGTGTTGCAGAGTAATGTGAATGATAAATAGGGACAAGGCAGGATTCGGGAGAGAAAAGACTTCAGACCCCCAGACTCCAGTGAAAGGAAAGAAGGAAAGAGGACTCCCACAGGCAGAACCTCAGGATGCAGTGGTATGATGAGTCTGACCCACACAATGGAGAGAAATGAAAAAAAGATTGTCCACATTGGGCAGAAACAGCCAGGCTCTAGTATACCACCCCCGCCCCCACCGCCATGCTCTGTCCTTGTCTGGGGGCTACTCCAGAAGAACATGGCCTTGGCTCAAATGCTGCAATGGATCCCAAAGGCACTCCAGCTGGAGGCCAGCAGCTATACACACTCCTGGCCTCGCAGGTGATCGGCAAGTTCTTTACTGAAGAGCCATCCAAGGAACCCTCTGCCACGGTTGCCACTAGAACCCAGTCTATAGGGAATATGAAACAAACAGCAAACATTCATGTCTTGATCACATCTTTTTTTCGTTTTCAAGATTTCTTTATTTATTTGAGAGAGAGAGAGAGTGTGTGTGTGTGTGTGTGTGTGTGTGTACAAGGGGGAAGGGGCAGAGGGAGAGGGAGAGAGAAATCCCAGCAGACTTCTCGCTCATCACGGAGCCTGACACAGGGCTCCATCTCCCGACCCTTAGATCACGACCTGAGCCAAAACCAAGAGTTGGATGCTTAACCAACTGTGCCACCCAGGCGCCCTGATCACATCTTCTTCATGGGTTTATTCGATGGGGTGGAAGGATAGCTCTAGAGGGCTTCACACTAGTAAGAGCTCATAATTCCTTGGCCAAAATGGGTCACATGATCCCACCTAACAACAAAGGGGCAGGAAGTTCAATCTTACCAGGATCCAGAAAGTAGCCTGAAAGGAGCAACAACAATGACCACAACAGTGAACAAAATGGTGAACTCCCCAAAGTCTCCTTTACATTCTACATAAACAACAAAGGAACAATTTGTGGGGTACTCAATAAGGCCAAATGTTTGGATTTTTTTCCCTGGTAACTTAATAAGTAATCATTGTTCTAAGAATCATCTCTATGTATAGCAATGGAGACATTAAATCACTTTGGAGCCAACCCTCCTCGTTTTGCAGGAAACAGAAGTTCCCTTTTGGTTGCATAGAAGCACGGTAAATAGGAACTCACTGTTAGGGGAAAGAAGATATGGAGCTCTAGCCCTTTCGATAATTGGGGCAGAATCACCCAACCACCCCCACACACACCCCTTGCCCATTTCCATTCATTGTAAGACTACGTTTTCTGAGAAAGCCATGGGAGATTTTGCTAAAGACCTTCTGTGACGGAGGAGGTTAAGACCACAAACTATTTCCTGAGACTCAAAGTTACTGAAACCCATTTTGGTGGTTAGAGGTGTTTCTGGCTATGACCTGGTGATAGAAAAGATTGCCATGCCTTGATCCTAAAACCTTCATGCCAAGTGGCACAACCAGGATGGTAGCTCCTTTGCCGCCATCTCCAATGCTGAAGGGGAATATGGTTATGGGTTTGTGAAAAAGCCAACTGAGGAATCTGCCCCAAAGCGCCTCCTGCTCGTGAAATCTGACCAGGGAAGTGCCTGTGGGTGAAGGTGCTAAGTAACAAAGCCCTTGTAGATAAAGGACGGTAACTTGGAGACCCCAGGCAAGTGCTGAGATAGTCTATAACTGTGGGCAACCCCGGAAGTACTACCTCCAGATCAAGCACCTCAATCACCAAAGGTCACGTGATAGAGGCAGAATCGAAATGCATGGCAAGACAAATGGTACCCCTTGGAGTTCCGAGCAAGTTCTTTGCTTTTCTCCTCTTTGAGGTACAGCAATCAGGATGGACCCTTAGGGCTAAGTAAACCATTATTCTTGGCTTATTACAAAAACGGGAACCCAGAGAGAAAGGCTGAGCTCTCTGCTCCTATGAATATAGGAAGACAAAAGAAACTCAGGGCGTTGTATCTTGGGACATTATCTTTCCCTGCATCTAATGGGATTCGGAAACAGTAATATAGAAAGCTATGTTTTTACATCCCAGTAAGAACCCCTGAGGGCAAATTTCTCTAATTTGTTTTTAAATGGCCTGTCCTGATTCCTGGGGATCCTATGTGGAGATGGAACTGTACAAGTCACAATCGTCAGTGATACTTCTCTGAATCTGTTTCCCACCCCTGCTCCAGCAGGATCTTCAGGCTTGGGCGGAGGTAGAGGAAAGGAGGGAGGCACTATTTCTGGGCATCTCCAGGGACACCTCGCCTAAGCTCACAAGTCTATTTCTCTTTGCCATTCCATGGCATCAGCCATCTCTCTCTCCTCCTGCTGTGCTTCCCTGGAGCTGAGATGTCACCGTGCTTGGGCCCTCGAGAGGCATTACCCTTCAGTTTATAAAAAACCTGACATCATCGGTGAGGGCCCGGGGAGTAATGGTGGAACTTAGTAGGTTATATAGAGCTTCTGCCCCAGCACAAGTGTGCTGTATTTTCCTCAGAAGTGAGGACAATTACTCCCCCCTCATCTTTGCATTTTCAAGGTTACCATTAACTCCTGAGTCGCAGACATCGGAGTGTGACCATTCTACCCACTTTTGCCTGCAGCCTCTCACCCCGAGATTCAGGCACTGGTCAGTGGAGACTGTTCCAGAGGACTGACAGGAGTGGTAGGCCATATGGATAGTCAGAATCATCCCAACCATTCAAGCCAGGGGTGTTGTTTCTCAAAAGGATTAGTTGAGACCATCCAGTTTGTTCTGAGGAGTTATTTCTCAAGAGACTTCTAGGTCCCTTACTGAAGAAGAAACTTGGTGACCCTGAGCCCTACTGAGCGAAGGCATGAAGCTCACGAGAGATCGTCCCTACGCATGCAGAGATCACATTGTCCCATAATCAGTGAAATGCAGTGTTGGGACAGCAGGCAGTGAAAACTGAGGGACAAGTGTCCCAACACTTTGACAGCAGGGTCAGATGTCGCTACTTCTCGTAAGCATTCAGACCACACCCTTTCATATCTATTGTCCCCATGGCACTCACCTGCTGTTGAGGAGGCAGAAAGACAGGGCGATACCCTCCTTTCAGTTGAGGGGCAGACTGTGCGCAAAGGAACTAAGATGGGAAGGTGGCCGATATGCTGAAGGAACAGTAGGTTGGTCAGGTTAAATGACATAAGCAAAGTGTGGAAGAATTTGCCTTAGAAATGTAGCTTGTGGCCAAAGGGTGGTTATCAAACTTCAATTTGGTATTTTTTAAATCATCTACAGGATTCCTAACCCAACAGTCTTGTTTGTAGCCAGTGTCCTAGAACCATATCTAGTACCTACGGTAAGTATTAAATTCCAATTATTTTTAAATGCCAATTTTGATGAATATTTGTTTCTCTGATTTTCCAGTGTAATTGTGACGGAAAGATGATCCACCGTACGCTCTGATCTCGAAGAGCTTCGTCTCTCATGCCTTGTTACAGAAGACCAAATTATAAAACAATGCGAGAAGTGTTACCAGAGAGGGTAGGCAGGGCATTGTCCGGGCACAGAGCTGAATCTTCTTATTACTGCTCTGCCTGGTGGAGTCCAGTAAGGCAGCATGGATGAAGTGATGTCGAGGCTAAATACCCAAGAGTAGGCAGCTTTTCACCAGGCACAACAAAAGGACATCCTCAGAAGAAAGAACACGCACCAAAGCAGACCAGGCATGAGACAGGAGGCAGAACTGCTTGATTAGAAAAGTAACTAGTCCAACCTTAATGCCAGGGGTTTTTTTTCTCAGGCTCTGCTTTGGAGGGACCCGGGCTAAGGTTTGTGAGTAGGTAATAAGGAAGTGAAAACCAGGGGCACTGGCTGGCTCAGTCAGTAGTAGAGCATGTGACTCTTGATCTTGGGGTCATGAGGTCGAGCCCCACATTGGGCACAGAGATTACTTAAAAAAAAAAAATTCTAAAAAGGAGCACCTGGGTGGCTCAGTCTGTTAAGCATCTGCCTTCAGCTCAGGTCATGATTCCAGGGTCCTGGGATCGAGCCCCACATGGGGCTCCCTGCTCAGCGGGAAGTCTGCTTCTCCCTCTGCCCTTCACCCCACTTGTGCTCTCTCTTGCTCGCTCTCTCTCTCTCTCACTCTCTCAAATAAATAAATAAAATCTTTAAAAAAAAGAACCAATAACTGAATTACCCCTGGTGCCTAGCGACATCCACATCAGAACTGATCCCCACTTTGTTAAATCCTCCTCAGGATCAACCAATACAATCCCCAAGCCCTGTAAGAAGCCCCTCTCTATTCCCTGTTACTGAGAGGTCCCTGGAATATATTCTCCCTTGCTCCAATAAGCAAGCCAAATAGACCTATCTTTTATTATTATTATTACAGGTGTATTCCTAGTGGTGTTTGGTCGTGGGTTCTAACAGCAGCTTATTTGGAGGTACTGTCCAGAAAGCAGGAGTGTGGGACAAGAGGTGGGTGATAGAAGGAGGGAAATTGAACATAGGGACATGTTATCAAGTTGGCCACTACTAAGGGTAACTGTTGATACCTGGCTTCAGGACCTTCTTTAGAAACTTAGGAAATGGGTCTGAGAATTATCTGTCTAGGGAAGAAAAGGAAGCACTTGCCCATTAGTTCCTGTCTTCCTTGAATCAAGGGACATCCTACTCGTAATAATTCCCTTGTAGGATATGAATAGGAGTCAGAAAAGCCCCAGGGCATAAAGCAAGGCAGATCCACCGTGGGCCCAGGGCCAGGGGCTATTTCGTGGCCCCCCCACAAAATGGCTACTGCCTTGTCAGAACTGGCCACCACAGCAGTTACTAGAACAAGAGGTAGAGCCAAGAATGTTTGGAAAGATGTCCAAGAGGTTTCTTTTCTTTTCTTTTTATAGATTTTACTTATTTGAGAGAGAGAAAGAGAGCACGAGCAGGGTGAGGGGCAGAGGGAGAAGCAGACTCTCGCCAAGCAGGGAGCCTGCCGCGGGGCTCAATCCCGGGACGCTGGAATCATGACCTGAGCTGAAGGCAGACGCTTAACCAACTGAGCCACCCAGGCGCCCCAAGAAGTTTCTATTCTGCCAAACTTCAGTTCTACTGTGAGAAGTAGTGTTGCCAAACTGTCAATGATACAGCTGAAGGGTTGTAAATACGCCACCCCAAAATATGTCTCGTCGGCATAAGATTTATTTTGAGTGGATTATTTTGGGAAACAGCAAACACAGGAGAAACTATTAAAACAGAGTAAAATGTTACCCTTTCCTAAGAAACTTTTACCTTTATAAGGGAAATCTCCCTTTGCACGGATGTCTCCCTTTCTGTATCAGCCAGAGGAGGATGAGGCTAACTCTCTAGAAACTCTTAGGAATGGAGAAGGCAAACTTCTATCTGCCTGACAACCTTCGTTTACTGTGCTTTTTCTGGTAACTTCCCATAACTGGCCTCCCGGGACCCCACAGACACACCTTTCTTTTCTCTTGTCTTTAGTTGAAGATGGCATTGAAGTCTGAATTCTATGCTGCCTCTTAGAGCTACTCATTTTCCCCTAGGTATCTCCCATGTGTACATATTAAGAAACGTTTTTGTTTCCCTCTTGTTAATTTCCTTTTATCACAGTGGTCTCAGCCAGGAACTCAGAAAGGTAGGGGAAAATTGACATTTTCTCCCCTACACAGCAGCTCAAAATTTCTAAAGGAAACCCAATCATTAATGAAGATTAGTAAATAAGTTTATAAACTGAGGGCCCAGATCCAGTGAGAGAACAGAAATGAAAACCTGGGAGCAGGGGGACAGAGATGCCAAAGACACGCAACATTAGCAAACAAGGGTCTTCTTCCTGTACACCGTAAAATTCAGAGAAAGTTTGCAAAGCGGCAGGGTGAGAGAAAATTTGGGTTATTCTTAGAAACTGATTTAGAAAACAAGAAGTTTTTTGTTTTTGTTTTTTTGTGGGGTTTTTTTGGTTGTTGTTGTTTGTTTGTTTTTCAAAAAAAGAAAAAAAGGCTTGTTACTAGAAGATACAGCTGACCTCAGAAATAAGCAGATGTGTCTCCACCACCGGAGACAGTTTTAGAAAGGATTCCCCCTTCTTAGCTCAAGTTTATTCTTATTCCTAAGCACAAACCGCCTAGGGGATTTGGACATGGGTTGATTGCGGAATTGCATATGCTGAGAACCAGAGTAGCATAAGAGTGGGGAATACAAACTTTGGAACCGGTCTGCCTGTTTGGAAAGACCATGCTTGTGACATTTAACTAGCTGTCTGCTAGTGAGCAATTTATTTAACCCTTCTAACTCAGTTATCCCTATCTGATGGATGAAGTAAAAAGGCTTACCCCACACAGCTGCAGAAGAATTACCTGACAGCATTTGAAAAGTGCTTAGCACAGTTCCCGGCACATCATCGTTCAAAAGTTGCTTGCTCTCAACATTTCAAGATTGGCACAGGAGAGAACGGAAATCTACCAATGGCTCTGACATTAAGACTCAGAGCTTAACTTGCTCTGAAATTCTGTTCTGAAGAATAATAGCCTTTGCTTATTCTAAGCTTGACAAGTTGTTTACACAAATGTCCAGAAATCCATAATCGTATTTACCTTCTGTGATTAAGACCCACCATCTTGAATCCTACGGAAAACAAGTTCCCAGCAAAGCCGGACTTCAGGATTGTGGTACAGTACTGGCATCTGGTGGTGGCTGGCTCTGAAACAGGCAACTGAAAGGCTCTCAACTGAATGCTTCGGGAACCGCATCAGTCAACACACTCCCCAAGCTTTCAGCAGTCACCTATTTGAGAATCCCTTCACATTCTAAAATATAAAGCAGTCCTAAGCTTTCTATAGAAAGGAAATCCCAAATGACCAGCAAACATGTAAAAAGATGATATGGTCTCTAAAATCAAGGACATGAAAACAATGAGCTACCAAACAGATTGTCCGATATTAAGAAGTCTGATACCAACTGGTGGCAAGAATGTGGAAAAATGGAAACTCTCCAAACCTACTGTCCAAGCTGGAAGTGGTATTTTGTTATCTGGACAGGAATTTGGCAATATCTAGTAAAATTGAAGGTGTATGTGGACTATAGCTCAGCAGGACAACTTCAGTGGCTATATTCTAGATCAAAAGGTCTCAAGGAGAGGTGTTAGAAGGATGTTTGTAGCAGCATTATTTGCAACGGCAAAAAAAAAAATTTTTTTTTGAAAAATAAAAGGAAACATCCTAAATGTTCCGTAGTAGGAGGATGGCTAATTTGTCATACGCACACACTTAAATACCATAAAGGAGAAAAACAGAATGAATGAGAGCTACATGTATCAACATGGATGAATCTTCAAAGCAATAGCGAAAAAGAAGCAAACTTCAGAATGACGCATACAGTATACTGTTTAGCACTATAAAAGCACAATGCTCCATATTGTTTTTAGAAAACTAAACACGTAATAAAATATTAAAATATACAATGGAAAGGGGGGCCTGGGTGGCTCAGTCAGTTAAGCATCTGCCTTTCGCTCTGGTCATGATCTCGGGGTCCTGGGATCAAGCCCCGCATCAGGCTCCCTGCTCAGCAGGCGGTCTGCTTCTCCCTCTCACTCTCCCTCTGTTCTCTCTCTCTCTCTCTCTGAGTAAATAAATAAATCTTTAAAAAAATATCTAAAATGGAAGAAGACCCAACTTCAGCACAGTGGTTGCCTTTGGGGAGGGAGGAAAGAGAATGGGATTGGAAAAAAGGAATTTAACTCTATCTGCAATGTTTCATTTCTCGAAATTGCCTATTTTCTCTGGCATTTTTATATAAATCGGTGTTTACTACATTCTTCTCTCTTTTGTGCATATTTATATCTACACAACAGAATATAACTCGGCCACAACAAGGACGGAAATTCACACACATGCTACAACATGGATGAATCTTGAGAACATTATGTTGAGTGGCGGAAAAAGCCAGTCACAAAAGGACAAATACCGTAGGATTCTACTTACATGAGGTCTCTAGAGTAGTTGAAGTCATAGAAGCAGAAAGTTGAATGTGGTTGCCAAGGGCTGGGGCGAGGAGGAAATGGGGAAATGGACACATTTCTGTTTGGGAAGAAGAGAAAGTTCTGGAGATGGGTGGTGCTGATAGTTGCCCAACAATCTGAATGTACTTAATGCCATTGAATTGTATATGCACTTTATTTTTTTATTTTATTTTTTTGAGGGGGGGCAGAGGGAGAGGGAGAGAGAGAATTTTAAGATTTTATTTATTTATTTGAGAGGGGAGTGAGAGGGAGCACGAGAGAGGGGTAAGGGGCAGAGGGAGAAGCAGACTCCCCGCTGAGCAGGAAGCCCGATGCGGGACTGAATCCTGGGACTCCAGGATCATGACCTGAGCCGAAGGCAGATGCTTAACTGACTGAGCCACCCAGGTGCCCTGGGAGAGAGAGAATCTTAAGCAGGTTCCACATTCAGTGTGGAGCCCGACACAGGGCCTGAACTCACGACCCTGAGATCATGACCTAGATGCTCAACCGACTGAGCCAGCCAGGCGCCCCCTGTATGTGCACTTTAAAAAACGATTAAGATGGTAAGTTTTATGTTATGTATATTTTACGATAATAAAAATTTTTTTTTAACTCGTAAGCCAGTTCCTGCCCTTTGGGTAACCACTGAAGTGTGGCAGAGAAGGATGCTCTCTCCAGGCTCACAGTCATAATACAGATACCAGTCAGGGTAGGAATGAGAGGATGGCTGCAGCTAACATTTCAGCCTTTCATTAAAGCTACAGTAGTAATAGGATAAAAATCAAGATTTGGGGTTACCATAATTCAAGACCAGAACAATTTTATTTTGCTGCTCCTTGAAATACTAGCTTCTCCTGCCCTCTTACCAACAACAGATTAGGGCCCACTGGGGCCTGCTGGTTTTTAAACAAGGTCTAATCTTCATTCCCCCCAAGCCCCACCCTCAGCAACTGAGGTGTGACTACAATTTCCAGAAGAGTCTTGGCCACGGTGACAGGACAACCAGAAGATGGCAGCAAAAGCTTATCTAGTGGGAAAGTCCTTCTGCCAGATGCCCAGGAGAACGGGGAGAAGTGGGAAGCTGGTTTAGTCACTAGGTCCCCACCTCAATTCTGGACTGAGCTTAATGCTCTGTCACTGTGTAGTAACACCATACCTGGGGCCAAGAGAGTCACACCAGGCACAAGGGCATCAAAATCCAACCATTCAAGAAAGGACACTTGCCAAGTGAGGGGAAAGAAGAATCAGGAAAGATGAAGGAGAACCTGATCAGTTAAACTCATCAAACTTCTAGGTCCTAGGCTTGGGGGATCCGAAGCTGGGTAACAGAATCTCTTCCCTTGAGACATTCAGTCTAGTGGGAGGTGTAAACCACATGTACTTACATGAAGAAAAACAAAATGCCCAAGGTATTCGGAATGTCACCAGGGTTGGGTTATTTTCCAGATCCACTTCCAACCATTTTCCTCACCGCTCTTCCCACACACACACCCCCTGAGAAGCTGAGGTATATAGCATAGAAGCCAGAGGACACAGGAGACTGTGAATGCAGCAAGATCAGAAGGGAAAAGAGGGCCATTGGGCTTTTATTCCCATGACTCTCTCCTGCAAGGTTGCCTTGGACTTGTCCTGTTGCAGAAGGTCACAGTTCCTCTCGCAGGACCTGCAATATGGGATTCTCTCTCATTCTAGTTTCGACAACGGCTTCATCCCCTCAGCTCTTCTGATCTGGTGGAAGGAACGGCAGCTTCTGATTGGCTTCCTGTACTACCTCCTGAAGTTCTCTCCCCTCCACCTGTATTTTAATTAAACCTTTTCTAAATAAACCCTCCTTAAATGATCCTCATTTGCGTGCCATCCGTTTCCTGTTGAGACCCTGCCTGGTAAGGTACCTGGCTAGATCACATTCCTCCTCCAAGACTGAGCTCAGGTAAAGAGGAGAAATAGCAGGAGTGGTTTACATGGAGTTACTACCAGTTCTCTGCAAAGTTGTGCTCTGAGAGCCTGTGGTGGGGAACAGTTGATGGACAGTTTCCAGCTGGATCCACCATGGCATTCACAGCAGGTCATGCTTTTCTGGGGCTGTTCCCCACCGAGCACAGCCGCCACAGAAGAGCTGCGCCATTTTTGCCCAGTACGAGGCTCCTAATGGACAACTTCTGCTCTGTGACTCTTCATTAGCCCAACCAAACCTTCCTCAGAGTTTACCGTAGTCTGAGGCTCTTCCTGTCCAATCCTTCTTTTATGTTCCTTTCCAGGCATCAGACCTGCATTGTGGTCTGAAGTCTCTCCTCCTCCTCTACTCCTGGCTCCTTCGGGCCTCATCTCTCACATGCCTTTCTCCTGATAAATCCCTTCTTGGTTTCGGCCTCTCTGAAAACCTCAATCAACTTATTATCCAAGGACATTCTATCCAAGGAAGTAATAATACCAGAACCAAGACTAGCAAGAGCTCACGAGACATCCTCAAATTTTAAGAAAGATGTAAAACATTGTGGTTTCCCATTAATATGATGGTAAATGAGCAGCTAATTACCAGAGTGTGTTCCTAGTCAATATCGGATAGGAAAAGTCAGAACTTACATATATTATTTTTTTAAAAATATCACCTCCGTGGGGTGCCTGGGTGGCTCATTTGGTTAAGTGTCTGACTCTTGATCTCAGCTCAGGTCTTGATCTTGGGGTCGTGAGTTCAAGCCAGCATGGAGCCTACTTAAAAAAAATATTCCATCCCCATTACTAGGAAAAGATGGATTTTCCTGGCACATCATCAATACCGTAACAAATGCTTTGCTGCTACCCAAGCAAGTTATTTGCAAGTTCAATGTATAGTAAATAATTTTCATGACCCTGGTCATCTGGGGATAAAACAAGGTTAAATTTGTTAATACTAAAAGTGACAATTTGTCCCAGCACTATCTTTGCTGTTCAAACCAGCAAGATAAATTCTGTTTCTGAAGTCTGAACCTTTAAAGAAACCAAAGGAAGCTTCTCAGATCTTCCAGAGTAGCATCTATCCCACATGAATCAGAACAGGCAGTAAATGAAGTTTCTCATCCATGTGACAAGTATGCCTACCTTGAGTTACGAAATTAAGAAGTTTCCATCATACAAGAGGAAGAGGACTCAGTTATTAGAATAAATTTACTTCCAGGCTTGGGGTATAGGCACATAGGACTGGAAACACCAGAGATCAGGCTACACTTCTAAGGCACACAGTCATGTCTGTGGGAACCCCCACACACACCTGCTCTTCTGTCTGTTCCCTATCTACCCAGTCATTGTACCACAATCTCTATGAATCACTTCTTTGATTTAACGAAGGACTTGGAGGGTGGCTCAGTTGGTTAAGCGTCTGACTTCAGCTCAGGTCATGATCTCAGGGTCCTGGGATCAAGCCCCACGTCGGGCTCTGTGCCCAGTGCAAAGTCTGCTTCTCCCTCTCCCTTTGCTCCTTCCTCTGCTCATGCTCTCTCTCTCTCTCAAGTAAGTAAATAAAATCTTTTTTAAAAAAATAAATAAGGCCTTGGAAAGACAGCCTTTGATTCCAGAGAAAGTTTTAAAATCATTTAATCAAGCATACTCTCCTAACAACAAAGATGTTTCATATCCTTTCCCCTTAGGATTAGGAAAATGAAAAAAAAAAAAACCAGCAAGGAAACAAAACCACGGGGAGACAGCAGTGTAAAAGGCCTAGTCCGGGCAGACTGCAGATGCAGGTGAACGGCAGCATGGACCCCATCAGTCAGTGAGACGAATGAGAGCTGAAAGGCTTTCTCCAGGGCCAAGCCTACATAAGCAGGAGGTTTTGCTGCCCAAGGCAGACAAGTAGATGTCGGGGAGATTTCTATTTTAGAACGGTCTACTTTAGTGAATGAGTGGCAGTCAAACCCTGTTGTTAGACTTGAAGGTCCTAAATTAAGCAAAAAGTCTTATCACCAACAGACTGAAAACAAAGCCATTACTCTAATTGGGCATTGTTAACAATGGAAACCAAGGATGATTTACTGGCAAAACCTTGCCCATTGAAGAAGAGGAACAGACTGTGAGCTGTACTTGCTTTCCTGCTCCCCATCCCCCGCCCCACCTCTTCTTCTATGTCTGGGCTTGTAGGGGAACTGTCCCCAAGAGCATAAGAACCAAGTGAAAGTGAACATCCACATTCTAGAGATTCCACTTCTAAGGATACCGCCAAAAAGAACAGGACAGGTCTACAAATGTTGAGAAAAATTAGGCAAAACTTGGAAATAATGCAGCAGAATGGATCCATGTTGCTTTCGAATGTCACACTGAAGTGTGTTCTAAGAGAGCCATTCATTGATTATTTCATTATCTAGGAAAAAGAGGGAAAACTGAATGGGAAGTCATCAGAGAGGGAGACAAACCATGAGGGACTCTTAACTCTAGGAAACAAACTGAGGGTTGCTGGAGGGGAGGCGGGTAGGGAGATGGGGTAATTGGGTGATGGGCATTAAGGAGGGCATGTGATAGGATGAGCACTGGGTGTTATATGCAACTGATGACTTATTGAACACTACATCTGAAAGTAATGATGTACTATACATTGGCTAACTGAATTAAAAAAAAATTAGCTAGGAAAGCATACCATTCAATTCCATTTACTAATATTGTGGTTTAAGACCATGTAGTTACACATTAACATACAGACTTTTGTCCTATAGAGATGCGAGTGATTTTCTTTTCCAGTAGAAAAATAACCCCACAGGCATTTTGTTGCCATTAAACAGTTTGGTATCAAATTTAGCCATCTTATTCCAACATTCTTTCAGGACCTACATATATTAAATCTCTTGAATTGTCCTCTGAACCAGCTTTATCACCACCTGCTAGATCCCTCAATAATGAGTTAAATATTTGACATGAACTTGCCACATTATATATAAATGCATTTTTTAACATTTTTAAAATATATATACTGTGACCAAGATTAGGCAATCAGAACATTAAAACAAAAAATTAGATGTCTAATTCTGGACAAGATGGAAGAGGTATGATAACCTTATTCTCCACAATAAATACAGCTAAAAATTCTGGAACCACAAATATTAAAAGGTGCTGAATGACAATGAGAAGACAACCATCTAAGGACCTTAGGAGCTGAGGGATGACAAGGACAGGAATTCTGTGGGTTTTGTTTTTGCCTCCAATATTCACTGGATTGGGCTCCAAAGTCCACAATCCAGACAGAGAAATGAGCAAGACAAAAATGTCCCGGGAAAAGTTTGCAGTCTCTGGCCAAAAGAACAGTAACAGGTAGTCTCACAAGACAGAAATGTTTTGTATTTCTTTTTAAACTCAATTAGCCAACATATAGTACATGATTAGTTTCAGATGTAGAGTTCAATAATTCAGCAGTTGCATGTTAACACCCTAGTGCTCATTCCGTCATGTCAGAAATGTTCTTTAAAAGATTGATTGATTGATTGATTGATTGATTTGAGAGAGACCGGGTGGGGGCAGAGGGAGAGGGAGAGAGAGTCTTAAGCAGACTCTGCACTGAGTGTGGAGCCCAACGTGAGGGCTCAATCCCACAACCCCGAGATCACGACATGAGCCGAAATCAAGAGTCGGACCCTCCAGCCGACTGCATCATCCAGGCATCTCACAAGACAGAAACATTTTGACAATAGTCACCCAACTGCAATCAAATACTCCTGAGAAAAAAATGAATCTCTCTTGTCCCCACGTGAGCAGAGATGGAGTAGAGCATGGATGGCCTTCCATCTCCACTTAGGGGTAGTGACATAGTGAGCTGAACTCTCAAGAAAACGGTGAAAGCAGCTAAAGAAATAACACGTTACCAACAGTGCAATAATGATTTGAACAGCAGAGGATTTCTCTTTGGCAATCATGGAAGCCAAAAGACATGGGAACATTTTTTAAAGTAATAAAAGAAAAAAATACTTCTTAACCCAGAATTCTATATACAGTGAGAAGGTTCTTCAGGAATCAAAGTGAAAGAATCTTCTTACATGAAAGAAAACAAAGTATTTGTCATTGGAGATCTACGCCGAAAGAATGGCTAAAGAAAGTTCTTCAAGCAGAAAGGAAATGGTACAACTATGAAACTTAGAAAATCAGGAAGAATGAATGACAGAAAGGGTAAAAATATAGGTAAATATAAAGGACTACCATCCTCTTGTTAAGTTTGTTAAATTATGTTTGATGGTTGAAGCAAAAGTTGTATTATCTGATGCAGTTTTCAATATATTTAAAACAATGACATTATCAAGGAGGAAGACAAAGAATAAAATGGAGGCAAGTTTTCTCCATTTCACTTGAGGTAGTAAAAATGTCAACATCAGTACATAGTGATCTGAGCCCTGATTCCATCGTAGTCCAACACTCAAACAAGGACCATTCCAAGGGCTAGACATACAGCATTGAACAAAGTACTCCATCTCTGCCCTTACTCAATTCACTTTTCAACTGTTGAGTTCACTTTCTGTTTGAATGCCTTTCTCCATCCATGGTATGAGAGAAACTTATATTTGGCCTTTGCCTCCAGTTCCTTGCAAAGAGCTCCTCAAACCCTTGCAATTTCCTGATAGGAGTGTCTTTTGTTATTCACAATGAACTGTATTTATGCTAATTGGGTAACTATTGGTTGGCTCCTAAATAACTTCAGGATGGGGTGGGGCTGGTTGCCAAGGGAACCAACCCTGTGATTAGAGGTTTGAAACTTATGGCCCCACCCCCTGATCTCCAACGAAGGTAGAGGGGCTGGAGGTTGTGTTCAATCACCTACTGCCGAAGATTTAAGAAGTCATAGCTACATAATGAAACCTCAATGAGAACCCCAAAACAATGGAATTCAGAGAGCTTCTAGGTTGCTGAACAGGGGTGGCATGCCAGAGAAGATGTGGAAGCTCTGTGCCCCTCCCCCCATACTTTGTCCTACACATCAATTCTAGTTGGCTGTTCCAGAGTTGCATCCTTTATAATAAACTGGTAATGGTACAGTAAGTAAAGCATTTCCTTAAGTTCGGTTAACTAGTTCTAGCAAATTATCAAACCTGAGTGAAGGTTGGGGGAAGCTCTGAATTTGTAGCTAGCTAGGCAGAAATGTGAACTGCCTGTGTACTCCATCTATAGCTGCTATCTGAAGTGGGGGCAGTCTTGTGGGACTGAGCCCTTCATCTTTGGAGTCTGACCCTAACTCCAAGAGTTAGTATCAGAATTAATGGGGTGCTTGGGTGGCTCAGTCGGTTAAGCATCCTACTCTTGGTTTCGGCTCAGGTCACGATCTCAGGGTCGTGAGATCGAGCCCTGCATCAGGCCCTGCACTGAGTGGGAAGTCTGCTTGACATACTCTCTTCTTCTCTTCTTCTCCCTCTGCCGCTCCCTACACACTCACTCTCTCTCTCTCTCTCAAATAAATAAATAAATCTTTTAATTTTTTTTAAGATTTTATTTATTTGACAGAGAGAGACACAGCAAGAGAGGGAACACAAGCAGGGGAAGTGGGAGAGGGAGAAGCAGGCTTCCCACCGAGCAGGGAGCCCAGTGTAGGACTTGATCCCAGGACCCTGGGATCATGACCTGAGCTGAAGGCAGACGCTTAATGACTGAGCCACCAAGGTGCCCCCTTTTAATTTTTTTTAAGAATTTTATTTATTTGACACACAGAGAGAGAGCATAAGCAGGGGGATGAGCAGAGGGAGACAGAGAAGCATGCTCCCTGTGGGGAGCAGGGAGCCTGATGTGGCACTCAATCCCAGGACCCTGGGATCACGACCTGAGCTGAAAGCAGATGCTTAATGACTGAGCCACCCAGGCGCCCTAAATAAATCTTTTAAAAAAGAGTTAGTATCAGAACTTAATTCAATTGTTGGACACCAATTGGTGTTGGAGAACTGAAGGACTGAGGTTGGAAAAGATACCCCATATTTGGTATCTGGGAGAAAAAATTCTCACCATTTTCCAATACACTGTTTATTAGTCTAATTAATTGTGGAAGGAAGAGGGAAAGGTTTAGAAAAGTATTCAACTGGGAGGCCAGGGTGAGAGTGAGCTACAGTTGATGCCCATGCCATGAGAGAACCACTGGCTAGGACCCTCTTAACTATGTGAGAGATTTACCTCGAGTATTCAAAAGCTCTGGTCCAGACTTCCACTCTGGCCAAAATGGAGTAACAAGGACTGTATTTATCGTCCAACCTCAAACAAACGAACAAAAAAACTGGGCTAAGAGTCTAGGGAGACCAAGGAGGCTAGAGTTTGTAGACAGAGTACCACAGAGGAGAGCGCTTCAGAGAGAGAAAACTACAGAGATTTGCAAGGGTCCCTCTTGAATATTCAATACCATCTGAATGGAAACAGTACCTGGTGCTCAGACAGGGCCAAAAACATTGCCTGACTCCACCTACCAGACTGGAAAAATAACAATTTATAGGGCACTGGGGAAGCATACTCAGGAAGATATTAAAATCTTGCCTTAGTAATGGAGAATAATTAGACCAAGACTGTATGGCGTTCCAGAACCTCCTAACAAATCATAAAAGCAAGACCAGAAAAGAGTAAATTGTTATCAAGTACCATAACTAGATCTTAGAATCAACCTCAAGAAGATTTGTAGCAATACTCAACGCAGTAAAACTCACAATGTCCGGCATCCAATCAATAATTACCAGGCATGTGCAAGGAAGCAGGAAAATACATCTCATAATGAGGAAAAATAAATCAAAATAGACCCAGAATGATACAAATACTAGACTTGGTAAAAAGGACATTACAAGTTATTATAACTCAGTGCCATGTTCAAAAGATATAGACATATAAGATTAAAAAGGGCCTAAATCGAGTTTTAGAAATGAAATACAGGGGTGCCTGGTGGTTCAGTCAGTTAAGCGTCCAACTCTTGATTTTGGCTCAGGTCATGATCTCAGGGTCGTGAGACTGAGTCCCGTATCAGGCTCCATGCTGGACATGGAACCTGCTTAAGATTCTCTCTCTCTCTCCCTCTGCCCCTGCCCCCCAACTCATGCACATGCCCTCTCTCTCTAAAAAAATTAAATTAAATTAAAGATTAAAAAAAGAAATGAAATACAATGTCTGAGATGAAACACACACTGAGTAAGATTGCCAGCAGACTCGATACTGCCAAAGAAAAAGTAAACTTTTGAAGATGTAGCAATAAAAACTATCCACAGTCAAACACAGTTTGGCAGTTTTCTAAGAAATTAAACATATACATACCCTGTGATCCACCAACTCTGCTCTTAAATAGAAGAGATGAAAGCAGATATCTATACAAAGACATGTACATGAATACAAAGCTGTTCATAACAGATTTATAATAGTTAAGAACTGGGAACAACCTAAATCTCCATCAGTGGGTAAACAGATCAACAAATTGTGGTAGACTTATAAAGCAAAATACTACTCAGCAATAAAAAGGAATGAACTATTGATACACAATATATGAATCAACACATTACAACAACATGTACCTCAAAATAATTTTTGAGGAGAGGAAGCCAGACTCCCTCCCCCAAAAGTGCATAGTCTATGATTCATTAATACAAAATTGTTGAAAAATGTGGTTTTGATTTGAATTTCCCTGATGGCTAATGATGATGAACATTTTTTCATGTGTCTGTTAGCCATTTGTATGTCTTCTTTTGAGAAGTGTCTGTTCATGTCTTCTGCCCATTTTTTGTCTTGATTATTTGTTTTTTGGGTGTTGAGTTTGAGAAATTCTTTATAGATCTTGGATATCAGCCCTTTGTCTGTAGAAGACATAGTACATCTATGTCTATGTTACAAGTACCAAGATTTTCCGCCTGGGGGCTAGAGAGCCCTCTTCCCAACTCTTAATTTGTATTTTAATTCTTCCTAGACTTTAAACTACCAACTGCCTAGACATTTTTTACTTGGGTAAATGGTAAACCTTGCTTTGGAGGACTAGTTATTTGTAAAGCACTATTGTGCGTCCAATACATTCAGAATACCAACAGGCTAATTAGGTCATCATCCTCTTATGAGTTAACTATTACTACCTTGGGACCTAGAACTATTGGAATTAAAAAAAAAAAGGTTACAATGCTTTTGCAGAGACCTTAGGAATTTTTGGCATTCACACCAAAATTCACTTGGCATTGGAAAAGCACTAAAATGCAGTAGTACTTTTTAGTATCCTTAACTCAAAATGATAAGCACTAAGAAAAATAACAGTATTCTGGCAGGATGTTCATCCTACCAGTGATGTCCTTTATGATTTTGTATCAGTAGGAACCAAGTTGATGTAAAGGACAAGGATATATGGGGCGCCTGGGTGGCTCAGTCGGTTAAGCACCTGCCTTCAGTTCGGGTCATGACCCCAGAGTCCTGGGATCAAACCCCGCACTGGGCTCCCTGCTTAGTGGGGAGTCTGCTTCTCCCTCTCCTTCTGCCCCTTCCCTGTTGGTGCTCTCTCTCTCTCTCTCAAATAAATAAATAAAATCCTTAAAAAAAGAAAGAACAAGGATATCAAATGTTTATTCGTGGAACAAAGCCAATCGGTTCATCATCCTTCATTAGGAGAATGCTGGCTTAGCTAGTGTCAGACTCACCAATGAATCAGACATGGCTTTCCAATCTACAGCACTGACACAGGATCCTGTGATCTCACGGAAGTGAAACAAGGGCTCAGTGTTGGTGGTCTACTCTCTACCAGCATGATTAATACCAAAGGCAGCAGAGGAGTTTGGCCTCCGGTCATCTCAAAAGAGGTCACAAAAACAGAAATGGCAAGCCCTAGATCAAAGCACAATCTCAGAACACCTGAAAGTACCATGTGGCTCCTTGCGAGAAGGCTGCTGGTTCACAAAGGGAACACCAAGAGCTGCAGGAAAGGATGCAGGAATACTCGGTGGAGAGTCTCCCCAGGCAAAGGTTAATACCATTTTCTAGGGCTCATTCAGTGGACTTTTCCTAGGCGGGCTCACGGGGCCCATTTAATATGAACTACGCGACTGTTTAAGCATCGTGCCTATGTGGCCACCATGCTCACATCTTTCAAGCCCGCCCTCAAATTTCTCCAGCTGAGTTAAAAGTCATAGTCACACCAAGGGGATGGGATAACACAGCCACAGCCTGGATTCCCGAGGGTATCTGGAAAATGTGGTCAAACAGCTTCGGGAGATTTTTTAAAGATTTTATTTATTTATTTGAGAGAGAGACAAAGAGAGAGAGCGCACCAGTGGTAGGAGGGGCAGAAGGAGAGGGAGAAGCAGGCTCCCCACTGAGCAGGGACCCCGATACAGGGCTCAATCCCAGAACCCCGGAATCATGACCTGAGCCGAAGGCAGATGCGTAACCGACTGAGCCACCCGGGTGCCCCCTCAGAAGATACTTTAAGCAGTTGAAAAGGATTATATTCCTTCAGAAGATAGACACAGGGGTACCTGGGTGGTTCAGTGGGGGGGGGGGGTCTACTTCTCCCTCTGCCTCTCCCTTCCCCCCTACTTCTGCTTTCTCGCTCACTCTCTCTCTCTCAAATAAATAAATAAAATCTTTAAAAAGAAAAAAGATACACAGGAAAGGCCCAACTCTGGCTTTCTGCTAATATACATCTCTGCATTCCCACAGACCTCAAGTAGCTTTCACACACAAGGAGAGAGATGACTAAGATGGTCCCCTGCCTCTCAAGAGTTATTATGTCCAGTAGCTGAGACAGACTAATATACTGAATTTCGATGTTGGCATATGAAGTGTTTACCAAGGCAAAACAAATGGTGCTACATGAAGGAGAGGGTACTCAGAATGGCACCTGAGGTCTCTGCCTGCCCTATACAAAGCCAAATGACTGGACAGGCTGCCAGGTATTACTTGGCATATACTTAGATATTAGAAAAGTCTTACTGAGCAATTCATGCTCCAGAAGATAGTAGCTCAGGCTGTCACAGGAACCAGAACTTAAGTCAGTAAAGCAAGAAATTTAAGCAGTCCGTTTTCATAGGACATCTTGGAAGCAGGCGGCAGGCTTTCTCAAGGCCCTAGGGAGCTCTATTTGGGGCACAACTACTTGCTTTCAGCTGTTCCCTGCCTCTTGGGGAAGACGAAGTTCCACCCAAAGATTGGGCAAGTCCAAGGCTGCAGCCAAGTAAGCACAGGATGCCCAACAAATCCCGAGTGCTCTAGTGAAAAAGAATTGTACCAATGTCCCTCTCCTGGCTTTGACCCTAGACTAGAGTTAAATAAGATGATACCACTAGGGTAAGAGGGTGAAGGGTACATAAGACATTGTTCTATTTTTGTAATTTCTCATGAATCTATAATGACCTCAAAACATAACTTTTTATTGTTATTGTTTTAATGCAGTAAAGGGGTCTCAGAGATCTTTCCCAAGGTCATAGAGCCTTTGAAAACATGTAATTAGATCCCAGGCCTGACACAATAACTTATCTGATTAATTAGCCTTATAAAATACACTGCCAGAGTAGGGGTCACCCCCACCCACGTGCCGTAGGCCCAAATACGCAATCTCTCTTTTACTGTAGGTATTCTTAATTTCAGGACCCAAAATATTATAATATCCATGGAATCTTAATTTGGGAAAGCATTCAGCTTTATTTTTATTAACCTCTAACTTAAATTTAGTACTCTTTTCAGCTCATATACTCAAACCACCGCACCATTCGTAGAATCCATGAATTTGTCACAATAGAAATGAGCTATTTTCATTCCATATCACCCTGTTGCAGAGCTCAAATCTGTGTTTATCACCACCTCAAAATTACGATAGTAATTAGACTAGCCACCAGATGTCACATGATCACTATCTTTGTGCCTGCAGATATTAGTACAAAGCAGCTGGGCAGTTGCCCAATGCTGGGTTGAGCAGATTTTCAGCTACTAAAGAATGAAATAGAAAGCCATTTCATGGCTGACCAAGACTGCCATGTTGCTTTCCAGTAATCCCTATCTACAATTATTTTTCAATCCATACATGGAAGGTGGGGAGTCATTCTCATTCAGTTTTTGCAAAACTAACACTCTCAAATGAAAACACAGCTCCCCACGAGTCAGCAGGACTTTTCTAACAGACAGTACATTGACTATAAGGGTAGACTAGGCAAGTTCAAACACATATGACTGTTGAGGTAAATTTAATACATTTTAACAGATTATGCACTGATAGAGGTCATGCATGGTATAAATGTGGTGAATAACACATGTTTTTCTTCTTATACTCTTTTTCTGCACACAACTGTGTATGTGTGTGTGAGGTGTGTGTGTGTAGGTGTGTATGTGTGTAACATATGGGGCTTGAACTCATGACCCCAACATCAAGAGTTTATCGACTGAGTTGGCCAAACGCCCCTTTTTGCACAGTTAAGAAGTAAAGACATGCACCAGAGTAATACGAGTTATTTTAGGAAGGGTATTCATATATTATTCTGTGGGAATACCCCACATTAAAAAAGAATAATTTCTGCATGAAAACCAATCACATGGAAACAATTTTTCCAGGAAGGCACAGAAGGCCACATTACCGGAATGCTAGAAGTTCTTAACCAAGATGAAGCTGCAATTCAAAATTCTATTTCTTTGACAAAAGACAGCTGCTAATACTTGGAAACATTGCACAACTCTTTCAAAAGGAGATTTCTTGGTGGTAAACTTAAACCATGGGTCCATAATCTTTTCTTAAATCTGAAAGTATATCAAAGAATTTGGCCTAGCCAAAGATGACCTATTAATTTCCTTTTAAATAATGGCTTTGAGATTTAATTCAAAAATTAAAAAATTAAGTATACAATTCAGTGGTTTATTAGCAGAGTCACAAAGTTGTGTAACCATCACCAATTTCCAAACATTTTATCATCCCCCAAAAGAAATCCCATACCCATTAGCAATCATTCCCCATTCCTCCCACCCCCGAGCCCCTGGCAACCACTAATCTACTCTGTTTTCCTGGATTTGTCTCTACAAGTGGAAACACAGAAGATGTGGCCTTTTGTGACTGGCTTCTTTCCCTTAGCATGATGTTTTCAAGGTTTATCCTTTTTACTGGTGAATAATATTCCACAGTACAGATATGCTAAGTTTTGGTTATCCATTTATCACTTGATGGACATTTGGGTTGCTTCCACTTTTTGGCTATTATGAAAAATGCTGCTGGGCGCCTGGGTGGCTCAGATGGTTAAGCATCTGCCTTCGGCTCAGGTCATGATCCCAGGGTCCTGGGATCGAGTCCCACATCGGGCTCCCGGCTCAGCTGGGAGCCTGCTTCTCCCTCTGACCCTCTCCCCTCTCATGCTGTTTCTCTCTCGCTCGCTCTCTAAAAAATAAATAAAATCTTTAAAAAAAAAAAAAAAAAGGAAAAGAAAAATGCTGCCATGAGCACTTATGTATAGGTTTTTGTGTGGACAGATACTTTAAGTTTTCTTGGATATACACCTAGGAGTGGAATTGCTGGGTCACGTGGTAATTCTATACTGAACATTTAAAGGAACTGACTGTTTTCCACAGCAGTGACACCATTTTACATTCCCAGCAACAATGTATGAGGGTCCAATTCTCCAAATCCTTGTTAATACTTGTTGTGGTCTTTTTTTTTTTTTTTTTTAATTTCAGCCACCCTAGTGGGTATGAAGTGGTATTTCATTGGGGTTTTGATTTCCATTTCTCAAATGGCTAATGTACTTATTAGCCATTTGTATATATTCTTGCGAGAAATGTCTATTCAAATCCTTTGCCCATTTCTTAATTGGGTTATTTCTCTATTGTTGAGTTGTAAAAGAGCCTATTGATCTTAGTGTGAATGCTTTAAGACAATTGGAATTTAACTCAAAAAACCTTGGAGAATAAGTGTTTTTACCCTGCAATATGAATTAGAGAAGCTCTAATTCCTTCGGAAACAATTTGTGAAATTGAGATTTTTCAACCCTGCAGTCCATTAAAACAAGAAAATTTGAACTGATTGGTTGTCCAATAGGACATGCATATTGTCTTATCCAAAGACCATCCCAATTTAATGTTGTGATTCAAGCTAAGCAGCCTTCACACTGGTGTCTTTCAACTTTAATTTGCCTCTGCTTGAACGTACTGTATTGGGGCATTTGGCTGGCTCAGTCGGAGGAGCATAAGACTCTGGATCTCAGGGGTCAGGAGTCCAAGCCCCACGCTGGGCATAGAGATTAGTTAGATACATAAAATTTTAAAAATAAATAAACTGTACTGTCTTCTTATTTAATGCATTCAGGTACATATTTTTCTATCACAAGCTTGTTTTAAAATCGGTACCTTTCAAATTCTTTTCTTTGAAATCCCATGTGTTTTATTTAGACCTTTAGACACAGGATTCTGAACAGATCTCAGACTGCCAAACTGGTCCATGGGAAAAAGAAGCCAAGCCCTTGCTGCCAACTGCACAGAGGAAGAACATAACCTTCCGAAGGGCAGGAGGGGGCACTACGGCATTTTTTTCTTAATGTTATACCAAAATATAGCTAGTGACAATGAGCTTCTGGATTTTTCCGACCTCGATCTCATGTTGTATACTGGAATGGCCAATATTGCCAATTTGATTGGGAGCAAAAGAAAAGTTGAAGCTCTTCTACATGAAAAGTCTTTCACCTTTAAAGAGCAACCAAATAGCTATTTCCGAGATAGCTTGTTTGTAATGATTCCAAGCAAGTCTGTAAAGCAGATTCTTCTATCAGCCCAAAATGGCAATGTCTGCAGAGCTACATGTGATTTTTCAGAAAAATCTCTCACCTTTTTTAGCACCACCACTATGGGTAGCAAACATGATGCTAGTCTGTACATCTTCACTGCTGTCTTATGGATGTAAGGAAGAGGAGTTTTTCCAACTAAGTCAGATAGTAGAAATAGAAGCCAATGTCCCTGGGATTGAAGGCATCTAACTGAATGCTCCCGCTCAAGTAAAAAAAAAAAAATCAAACAAAAAAACAACAATAACAAAAAACTTATAGAAATCCTGGGTTCATTAGCTCTGTGCCTAGGGCAGCTGGGAGTTATGGGTCGATTCCTTAGGGAAGCCCCAGAATCTGGACTCACACACAATACATATAGATACTTCAATACAGTGAAAAGAAGCCGCCACAATTTAATCGACAAGGTCCCTATCCCGTGGTCTCAGAGACAAGAAGAATGAGTCAAGAAAGAATGAAAGTTTACACATTAGGAAAACTAGATAATCTGAAAACAAAGGATGGAGAGGAGAGGGCTTCCTACTGCAGGGCATGGTGCATGGGCAGAAATAGTTACTTTGGGGTGCCTGGATGGCTCAGTTGGTTAAGTGTCTGCTTTCGGCTCAGGTCGTGATCCCAGGGTCCTGGGATCGAGCCCCTCGACGGTCTCCCTGCTCATCAGGGAGCCTGCTTCTCCCTCTCCCTCTGCCCCTCCCCCCCACTCATGCTCCCTCTCTCTCTCAAATAAATAAATAAAATATTTTTAAGGGCGCATGGGTGACTCAGTCGGTTAAGCGTCTGCCTTCAGCTCAGGTCGTGATCCCAGAGTCCTGGGATCGAGTCCCGCATCAGGCTCCCTGCTCCGTGGGAGGCCTGCTTCTCCCTCTCCCACTCCCCCTGCTTGTGTTCCCTCTCTCTCTGTGTCTCTGTCAAATAAATAAATCTTTTAAAAAAAAATCTTTTTAAAAAAAGAAATAGTTATTTCTCCCATTTTAGTGCCTGCTGAAGATACAAAGATAAATGATGCCCTTGACCTCAGTGAGTTTGTAGGATGCCACTTTGCATATGTAGGCATATCAGAATCAACACATTCCAAAGAAAACTCCAGGATCCCCATGCAATACCCCCCAAAACACACAGCCTTACCCATCTCAGCCAATGTCACCAACCACCCAGTTGTTGGGGAAAAAATTTGCATTACCCTGATTCAACACTCATGCCACAATCAATCCATCAGTAGTCACGGAAGTTCATGCTTCAGAGTTTTCAAATTTAGATCCACTTCTCACTACCAACCATCACGTCTGCCTGGGTTACCACCACCTGACAGACTAGTGCCAAATCCTCCCCACTGGTCCCGTTCCACTCTCACCCCTGCACAAGTCAGAGTGACCTTTCTACCAGGTAGGTCAAATAGCATGCCCCACTTAAACCCTCCCAATGACTTGACAGTATACTTAAAAGGAAATTCCCACCTCCTTACCACGGCCCACAAGACTCTACATAATCCAGCCCTTTTGCCTTATTTTCTTCCACTTTTCTCCTTATTCAAAATTCATAGGGCACCTGGGTGGCTCAGTCAATTAAGCATCCAACTCTTGGTTTCAGCTCAGGTCATGATCTCGGGGTCATGAGATCAAGAGTCTGCTTGATATTCTCTCTCTTCCTCTCCCTCTGCCCCTCCCTCCTGTTCTCTCTCTCTCTCTCAGGTAAATAAAATCCTTAAAAAAAATTCTTCAGGGGCGCCCGGGTGGCTCAGTCGGTTAAGCATCTGCCTTCAGCTCAGGTCATGATCCTGGAGTCCTGGGATTCAGCCCCGTGTCGGTCTCCCTGCTCAGTGGGGAGTCGGCTTCTCTCTCTCCCTCTGCCCTTCCCTGTCCCATTCATGCTCGCTCGCTCTCTCTCACTCTGCTCTCTCTCTCTTTGTCAAATAAATAAAATCTTTTTTTTTTTAAAAGATTTTATTTATTTATTTGACAGAGAGAGACACAGTGAGAGAGGGAACACAAGCAGGGGGATTGGGAGAGGAAGAAGCAGGCTTCCCGTGGAGCAGGGAGCCTGACGCGGGGCTCGATCCCAGGACCCTGGGACCATGACCTGAGCCAAAGGCAGACGCTTAACAACTGAGCCACCCAGGCGCCCCCAAATAAATAAAATCTTAAAAAAAAAAAAGATCAAAGCATTACCCATCCTTTAATTGCTCTTGATCTTTCACATCTGAAGGTCATAGGTCTTTATTAAACTATACTTCCGGGATACCCCTAGCCTTGCCAGCCTTCAGGAAGGTCTTTCAGCTATTACTAAAACTGGAGAGAACAACCTGGTTTGAACAACGAATGGATGCACACCCAAAGCAAAGAAAAAAATGCAAGGCTATGGAGGAAATTAGGACAATCTACCTGAGCAGTAGTCTCCTTAGGATCTTGTTTCAAGTAGTGTCAATAGCTCCAAGAGGCTTGCGCTCACCTCTTCCTTCTGACACACCTGGAATAAAGAGATCCTTCGTGATTATACTTGACAGAATAGGTAACCTTTGAGAAACTCTTTGTGACACCTGAATTTGGCTGAGAACAGGGCGTAGGAACATGAAGATCTGGTACTCGTCCAAGCTCTGAACATCTCTGGCTCTTGTATGAATTTTCTCATGGCTATCCTGGCACTAGCCTTTTGGACATCTTCAAAGAAATGGCCTATTTCAGATTTAACACAGGTACCACATTGACCCTAGCCACCACCACCTTGCTTAGCAAAACTTTACCACTTGTGGACTAAACCACTTCATTTCCAGTCCAAGTCATATTTTGAGAATAAGCTCAAGGCTCTTCAAAAGTCTGTACCTAAGGGTGCCCAGGTGGCTCAGTCAGTTAAGTGCCCGCCTTCAACTCAGGTCATGATCCCAGGGTCCTGGGATTCAGCCCCGCATGGGGGGACTCCCTGCTGGGTGGGGAGTTGGCTTCTTCCTCTGCCTCTGCCCCTGCCCCATTCATGCACACATGCACGCGCTCTGTCAAATAAAATTAAATTAAAATCTTAAAAAAAAAAGTGTCTGTACCTATATCTCCTCCCCCATCACCCCCAGGCATCTAAGGTACATTAGTGGGGTTTGAGGAATACCCATGCCATTTTGTTTCCCACAAACATGAATGTTGCGCCCATTCCACTTTAGGGGGTAATTGCTCAGCCCCAAAACAGTTCCACCCACACCAACTACAGCTTCTATCCCTCTGGCATCTACCAATGAATGCTCACCAGAGAGACAGTACCTGGGGGAGACGACTCCTCCCCAGTATCCTAGGACCTAGAAGTTCCCAGCAGCCCCCAGTCACTTAGTCTCCTCACATCGACAGGCTCTATTGCTCACGTCTTCCTGGCTTTCTGGACTAGTCACCCTTGTGAAAAGAGTGCATTCTCCTTCATCAGATTTGGCAACTTGACTTTGGAACCAGCCATTGGCCTTGAAGATTTCTTACATTCACGTCTGACACAGCACGAGGTGCTCGCGGGTCCAGCCCTCCCTCGGCTTCCATCAGCATCTGGCCCTCTTGTGGAGCCACTCGGGCCTACCAGGCACCCCCAGCTCCACAACCAACCAGGCTTTCCACACCCTCCCCGGTATCCTACCCCATAGGCCTCTTCTATCCCTAAGGGTTCCCCCACTGGTTTTCAGCCCCCAGGTCTAACACAACCTGGCTACAGCAGAACTCAGCCCCTGTCGTGAGACGAAAGTGCCAACGGCTTGATATTACCCACAAGCGCCAGCAAGAGTAGCTCTTTCCGGGAGGCCCAGAGAGACTCAAGGGGAAACGCAGCCGCACAGCGCCCTCACGTGTTGAGGAGTGGTCGTGCAGCTGGGCAAACCGCCAAAGAGCAAAGCTGCGCTCGGAAAACAAACAGGAGTCCGGCAAAATTCCAGGGTCCAACGAAGCTTAGGCACACAGAATGAAACAATTCACCCTTTCACGGGCTTTCAAACTGAGAAGGAAAGAAACATGTGCCAGGTAACACAGTAAGATAAAAGCAAAGTCAAAGTCCTTGCAGGCAAAGGGCAGGCCCCGAATACCTTAAAGGATAGGACTCAACTCTGTGACTTGAGATTCCATTTTTCTCCACAACTGGTTGCTTGGGTAGTTTATAATAGCATATGGGAGTTTTAAGAGTTAGAAACAGTCACTTGTGGGGGGCGCCTGGGTGACTCAGTCGGTTGAGAGTCTGCCTTCGGCTGTGGTCAGCCTTCAGCTGAGGTCATGATCTCAGGGTCCCGGGATCCAGCCCCGCATTGGACTCCCTGCTCAGCAGAGAGTCGGCTTCTCTCTTTCTCTCTTCCCCTCTGCCCCTCCCCACAGCTCCTTCTCTCTCTCTTTCTCAAATAAATAAATAAAATCTTTTAAAAAAAAAAAAGGGAAACAGTCGCTTGGGGGTAAAAAGTGAAGTATGAATCAGAGTATTTTAGAGAGACTTACTGAAGAAAAAGAAAAGCAGTTAAGTTTTCTCATTTGTTTCCCAAACTTTCAGACCTAAGAATGAGCAATAAGGCAGAACAGAAATAGAAAACCAAAGGGATTGCAAGCCGTGAACTTTAGCTTTTTAACATTCACGGGCACGGGGCACAAGTGGTTTGTGGCCAAGGAAAGACTGGTCAAAAATCAGGCCAGGCTGTTTTTCAGCAGTGCTCTGTGTCACAAATGAAGCTGTCCTTCCAAAGATTAACTCACTTGATGACGGAAGATTCTCATTAGGTTCTAGCAAACACGGAGCAGTTTGGTGAAGAATGCCATTTTCTAAGAGAAACATGCATCTAGAAGCCAACAGAAAGGTCTTTGATTTCTTCCTTATTCTCAAGTGGAAGACGAAGCTGGTGGTGAACCCGCAATGGGGCCAGGGGTTGGGAGCATACCTGGGGAAGAACTGCTTTCAAATGAGCAGTCTGAGCTACATTTTGGCCACAGGCAACTTACAAAACAACCCACAACAGCCAACATCTGACACACTCCGCTCTCTCTCTCCTTCAAGAAGAGTCTTGCACTGGTGCTTTTTGAGAGAACAATTTTTTTCCCCCCAAGAAAATCAACCAACACATTGGCCGTTATTGTAGGGGCCAAGGTCAGGCCACACCAAAATGTGCCACGTTGACATATTATATTTGACATATTGTTTTATTTTTTTAAAGATTTTATTTATTTATTTGATATTGAGAGTGAGTGAGAGAGAGAGCAAGAGCAGGGGCAGAGGCAGAGGGAGAAGCAGGCTCCCCACTGAGCAGGGAGCCCGACATGGGGCTCCATCCCAGGGCCCCGGGATCAAGACCGGAGCAGAAGGCAGGGGCCCCGAAATATTGTTTTAAATAAAAGTTACTTAAGAAGCAGCCAATGCAAAAAGAACACTCTGACCCTGCCCATCTCTGTCTCCAGAAAGCAGGAAATAAAACTCCCATATGAAAGGTGCCCTCCCTATATCAAGAGGTAAAGAGACATCCGTCTCACCAGAGATAGGAAATTTAGAGCTGAGAAGTCTATATAAACAACCCTTGCTACTTTTTACTAATTTACTACTCCAGCCCAAATTCTGTTTTGAATTCCTTACTAACTGAAGCTCCTGTTAACCTTAAAAATAAAACTGTCAGTTATTTTACCAGCAAAAATGGCTTTGTTCGGGAATAGCAGAGAATTGCAATCTGAGACAAGCAAGCTACAGTAAAACCATAGGTAAGTCCATGGAACAAAGGAAAGAAATACTCTTTTATAGAGGAAAGGGGGAAGTTTTGAAGGTTGTTATAAATAAAAAGTTCATTGGAGTAAACTGAGAGTTGAAAGGATAGTCGCTTTTCATTGGCTGAGTCGTGACTCTCACTGCCTGGGCTTTGGGCGGGGGGGGGGGGGGGGAGGGGGACAGGGGAGACTTTCATCCTCCTCCATTATCAGTAAAGTAGAACCCAGGTGCTAGGTTTCGCTCTTCCCATTGGGTCTGCAATTGACAGTGAGTCGTAGGGTATGAGAGCGCCCCCTGCTGGCCTCCCGAGTCCATCCTAAGTGAAATTTCCTTTTATTGATTTTGCACACTCCCAAAGTTTTCTTTGTCCTGTCAATTCCTCCCAGATTTATCATCTCTGCCTAAAAGGTGCAAAAATTGCCTGGTCTTTGGTCATTTCTTTAGGTCTCAATTTCATTATTGGGCCTCCATGCACACGAAAAAAAAACTTTGGGGTTTTTTTTTTCCTCCTGTTAAACTGTCTCCTGTCAATTTAATTCTTAAACCAGCAGGAAGTCCTTGAAGGGTAGAAGGAAAACTTTTTCTTCCCCTACCTTAGTTCAATCAGCTTCAAAGCACCTGGGGCAAACCTGTTGTCTGAGGGTCAGGTTTGTTGACCCTTGCAGCAAGTGAGAACAAACAACGGAGGAATTATGGGGCATTTCCCACCAAAGGAAAAGGTAGTTATTATAGAGTTTGGGGGGCAGAAGTGGAGTTTAGGTAAATGATGGGCTGAACAAAGAGAACAAAGTTTCTCAGTGAGTAGAAAACAAGTAGTCACTCAAAGGACTTCTGGCTATATTTTATCAAATGCTTTCTCAGTACATGTTATAATCATATAGGGTTTTTTTTCCCCTTTAGTCTGTAGCTTTAATGGATTAGGTTAATAGATTTACTGATCTTCAACTGGTCCTTCAGTCGTACTGTGTTTTCTTTTGATACATTGCTGGAGTCTATTTGCAATTAAGGGATACTGTTCTATAGCTTCATTTCTCCCTCCTTCCTCTCTTCCTCTCTCCCTTCTTTCCTTCCTTCTTTTTGTATTATATTATCATTGTCAGGCTTTTATATTAATGGTAGCATCGTGAAATAAACAAGAAATTTCCATCTTTTGCTTTAAAAAAAAAAAAGTTCTTATATCTCGCAGCGGCAACGACCTGGCGAAAAAATATTGTTTCCTATCATTTGCAGCTGGCTTCATCTGTATCCGTTATCCCAAGTTGCTGGATGACAAGGTAGATTTTTACCTCCTTGATCTAGGCGAATTTTTACCGTATCACGTCCAAGCCAGGCCTTTCCACTGCCCATAATTTGCCTGCCAAGTGTTTCATGAAAATTAAGTCTTCCTCTAACTCTGATGAGGGCAAAAAATTTCTAAGAGGACTAAGAGCAGGAAAAACGGAGGTCATCAGTGCTTTGCAGATGAAGAAACCCAAGATCAAATGCTTTCTCTTGAGTCCTAAGCATATTACAAAGGCAAACTCTTACGCGGAAAAAAAAAAAAAGTTACACTAGGAGAGAGTTATCAAGGTGACTGAACAAGAGCTTAGTAAAGGCAGGGTCAATCAGACTAGAACATAACTCGATTTTCTAGTTTTTCTACAGCAGCAAAACTTCCACTAGAAGCAGATGAAATAATAGAGTTAACCCCTGCTGGCAACTGGAGAAAATCTTTTATTATCGCCTGTCTGACAATTTGATTAAACAAAAAAAGCCCCAAGTTATTAGATTAGTTTGGGCCAACTGATTTCAGAGCCAAAGACAAATTACATTTGGAAGTCACTGACATTTTTTTTTTAAAGATTTATTTATTTGAGAGAGTGAGAATGAGAGAGAGAGAGAGTACATGAGAGGGGGGAGGGTCAGAGGGAGAAGCAGACCCCCCGCCGAGCAGGGAGCCCGATGCAGGACTCGATCCCAGGACTCCGGGATCATGACCTGAGCCGAAGGCAGTCGCTCAACCAACTGAGCCACCCAGGCACCCTGAAAGTCACTGACATTTGAACATTATTGGAAATCTGAGGCCATTTCTACTGTCAGAGATGAGCAAGCACACAAAGACTCATGACACATGGGGAGGGTGGGGAGCAGTACTGCTGTATCTTCTGCTCATTCTGAGTCAAGACCAAGAACTTGCTTGGCTAGGAAAAATAAATAATTCTGGAGTCTCACCCCAACTCGGTCACACACTAACTCCAAGTCCTTGGGCAACTACACCTCCAAAGCTTCAGTTGTTGGAGTTATGAAGTAGGGATCCCACTTCAAGATGCCTCAAGATGAGGCCCGCCTGGGTGGGTTCACTCAGTTGAGCGTCTAACTCTTGGTTTCAGCTCAGGTCATGATCTCAGGGTCCTGGGATCGAGCCCCACGTCGGGCTCCACACTCAGTGGGGAATCCGCTGAAGATTCACTCTTCTTTCCATCTCCCTCTACCCCTCCCCCTGCTCATGTTGCTCACGAGCCCTCTCTCTGTCTCTAAAATAAATAAATAAATCTTGAAAAAAAGAGAGACTTAAAAGATGCCTAAAGACGAAATGAGAACAAAAGTGGAAACACTCTGTGAGCTGTACAGCACCACACAATGTAAAGTTATTATTGGCAATGGGTCAAGTCTCTGATCCACTTGAGGCAAGTCTTAATGCCAAGAAGAAAGCCAGGGAGCACCAATTTCAAGATAAGTTCTACTGTGACAAGGATAATCCACATATAATATAAATCACTTTTAGAAGTTGTTAGAGTAGGAGCACCTGGGTGGTGCAGTGGTTTGAGCATCTGACTCTTGGTTTCAGCTCAGGTTGTGATCTTAGGGTCGTGGGATCGAGCCCCCCACTGGGCTCCGCACTCAGGGTGGAGTCTGCTTAAGACTCTCTCTCCCTCTCCCTTTCCCCTTCCCCCCCAAAATAAATAATAATTTTTATTATTTTTATTTTTTAAAAGATTTTATTTATTTATTTGACAGAGAGAGACACAGCGAGAGAGGGAACACAAGCAGGGGAAGTGGGAGAGGGAGAAGTAGGCTTCCCACAGAGCAGGGAGCTGGATGTGGGGCTCGATCCCAGGACCCTGGGATCATGACCTGAGCCGAAGGCAGATGCTTAATGCCTGAGCCACCCAGGTGTCCCAATAATAATTTTTTAAAAAGAGAAGTTGTTAGAGTGGTTCCTGAGAAATCCTCTTGATTACACTCACAGCTCCTGCACTGAAAATTAATTGTACTCAGAAAAGAAATGACATGTGAAGAAACCAACGAGAAGGAAACCATAATAGAAAGAGCATCTCGAATCCCTAATCTATGGTTGTCCCATGCAGTGAGCATCTCTACAAAACAAGTTTCCTCAGATCCAATTTTGTTATGTCTAGTTTCTTATTGGCCCAAGCAGTTAAGTATCAGGCCTGAGCTTTCTAGTTCTTGAGTCTAGTTCGTTAAGCGTCTGCCTTCGGCTCAGGTCATGATCTCAAGGTCCTGGGATCAAGCCCCACATCAGGTTCCCTGCTCAGCAGGAAACCTGCTTCTCCCTCTCCCACTCCCCCTGCTTGTGTTCCCTCTCTCGCTGTGTATCTCTCTGTCAAATAAATAAATAAAATCTTTTAAAATAAATAAATAAAAGATAAATGGCAGAGATAAGATTTCGATGTAAAAATTTAATTTCATTTGAGAATAAGATAGAGAAAAAAAAAACAAGATAGAGGAAAAAAAAATCAAAAGTGCCGGGATTCAATGTTGTGTCTGTTAAATCATTCTACTAGTACTTAACTCCCAGCAATTTGCTACACTTCCCACACATTGACTACACTTGGAAACGCTCATGTTTCTTCTTAATCTAGGATCAAGTAAAATTGACACTCTGCTCTAATTCATGGTTCACTACTTTATTACTTGACTGGACCACTAGTTCCCAAAGACGTTGACAGGAGAAGAAAAGAACAAGCAGAAGAAAGGGAAGTAGAGAAAGAGCCAGCGTACCTAAACAAAACACCAACACAATGAAGAAGTACCTACCTTGAGGACATTCAGAAAACTTTAAAGATGCTTGGTTACATTCTTTATATAGACTGGCTTCCAGAGCTGCAGGTACCTAGGACTCATTTTGATCTCATTAAACAGGTGCTCCCTTTAATTTTTTTTTTTTAAGTAGTCTCTATGCTAGAAGGGAGGGGGGTGGGAGGATGGGTTAGCCTGGTGGTGGGTATTTAGGAGGGCACATTCTGCATGGAGCACTGGGTGTTGTGCACAAACAATGAATCATGGAACACTTCATCTAAAACTAATGTTGTAATGTAAGGGGATTAACATAAGAATAAAAAAATTAAAAAAAAAAAAAAAGTAGTCTCTATGACCAGCACAGAGCCCAAATTGGGGCTCAAACTCATGACTGTGAGATCAAGACCCGAGCCGAATCAAGAGTTACACATTCAACCAACTGAGCCACCCAGACGCCCCTCCCTTTTGACTTTTGGCTCAGAGGTATTCCTATTAGAAAATCCTAGCCATCAAAAGAAAAATAAAAAAAAAAATCCTAGCCATCAATAGCCTACTGTGGGAAAAGCTGGTGAAATCCTACTCAAGTCTGTAGTTTACTTAATAGGATTATACCAACATTGACTTCTTAGTTTTGACAAATGTATGTGGTTATGTAAGATGTTCACATGGGAGGTAGCAAGGTAAAAAGTACACAGGAACCCTGTATTATCTTCCCAACTTTCCTCTGAACTTACTTCCAAATAAAGAAATGAAGGAACCCAACACACCCACCATTGGCCAGCACCGCGCTCCGCAAGGCAATGGTTAGCCTCCCACAGCTGGGTGTGTCTTCCCTGGTCAGCTGCACTGCCTCCATGGTCAATTCTGGACTATAAGGCAGCATCCCACCCAGACTAGACTTACGCTCTGGAAAATGGCTTCATTGATGAGGAGGAATACTTCTAGGCGCACGATGGGAGGGAACAAAGAGCTCTGAGAGACTTGTCTCTGCCTGTCTCACTCCCACGCCCTCCAGCATCAACTGGATTCTAGAGTCCATCTAGAGAGCCTCAGGAGGAATGTGACGACTGCTGGAGAAACCTTTGCTACTGGACAGACCGTTAGCCCTTTCTCTCCTCTTGCAAATGCTCCATTCAAGAAAGCCCATCTGCCACTCCACTGCCAATTTGGGACAAATGCCACCAGACTGATTCATAGGCAGAGTTCTCCTTTGACACTCGTTGGCAGTCTCTCTTGATGGCTGGAGTTCCTGCTTAAGCACACCTCATGGTGCTTAGCAATATCTTTAACACCCTTGTATTAAAGCACTCCTACTGAGGATTCATGATGATAATCTAATGACAGGATCCCCGTAAAAGACCTTAGTGGGAATTTTACAAAGTGGAAGTATTTTTGTGCTAGATGGCTTTTAGCTAATTACTTCCTTAAGAAGGTAGATTACTTACCCCTCTTTGTTTTAGGGTTCCTGCCTCAAGTTTGGGATGTATTCAAGCTAACATTCTCTGCTACGCAGCCTCAGTATATTCTGCAGCTTTTCTTAATATTTAAAGTAGTTTTGGGCACCTGGGTGGCTCAGTTGGTTAAGCGACTGCCTTCGGCTCAGGTCATGATCCTGGAGTCCCTGGATCGAGTCCTGCATCGGGCTCCCTGCTCGGCCGGGAGTCTGCTTCTCCCTCTGACCCTCCCCACTCTCATGTGCTTGCTCTCTCTCATTCTCTCTCTCTCAAATAAATAAATAAAATCTTAATAAATAAATAAATAAATAAATAAATAAATAAATAAATAAATAAATAAAATGCTTATAGCCCAGGGCGGGCATATTAAAAAAAAATATTTAAAGTAGTTTTTTTTTTTTTTTAATTTATTTGAGAGAGAGAGGGCGGAGGGAGGGGGAGCAGACTCCACACTGAGCATGGAGCCCCATGACGGGCTCAATCCCATGGCCCTGAAATCATGACCTGAGCCAAAGTCAAGACTCAGACGCTTAACTGACTGAGCCACCAAGGCTCAGGCCCCTAAAGGAGTTTTAAAACCTCTTGGTTAGGTCTTATTTATTGGCAAGTTCCATCACTAAGCTGTCCAGGTAACTCAGTGAAAGCTTTTTACTGAAAAGGTAAATATCTCAGACTAAATCAATCAACTGTCCCCAATCTCTCAAAAACTTGATTCTTTATCCATCAGATACAGATGGAAGGAAGATCATATAAAGATACGATGAATGGGGGAAAAAAACAGGGTAAGCTAATGTTTTATATCATTCACCATAAGATGCAAGGGACGCTGGGATAATCATGAGGGATGAGACAAGCTCCCTGCCCTCATGGAGTTTACAGACTTGTAGGGGACAGAGGGCAAATCTGTTCAACACACACATCAAAATAATGATAAGTGGTCATAGATGCTGCACATTAGAGGAGTAAGGGGCCAACACAGACAATAAGGTGGAAAGGAAAAATCTCCCTTGGAATGGGCTGTCAGGAGAGGCTTCTCTGGGAAGATGGCATTTGAGCTGAGACCTATGAGAAAGAAGGAACCAGCTCTGCCAAGATTGGAGGGCAGAGCTCTGCCACAGCTCACGGAAACCCCTGGGGTGGGAACACTGGGCACATGGAGCAAGTGAAAACGAGTAGGGCAGCAATACACCGAGCAGGGGCAAGTGGCCCACGACTGGCGTAGAGGTAGGACTAGGGCCAAGGGAGGCAGGACCTTGAAGGTCATGGGATGCAGGTTGCTTTTTGTCCCAGGTACAAACAGAAGCCAAGGGAGAGCTTTAAGCTAGGGGGTGACATGATCTGTTTTAAGAAGGTTCCTTTCAGGGCACGTGGGTGGCTCAGTCAGTTAAGCGTCTGCCTTCGGCTCAGGTCATGATCCCAGGGTCCTGAGATCGAGCCCCGAGTTGGGAATCCCTGCTCAGCGGGGAGTCTGCTTCTCCCTCTTTTCCTCTGCCCCTGCACCCCTCACCCCCAACCCCACTCATGTGCTCCCTCTCTCTCTCTCTCAAATAAATAAATAAAATCTTTTAAAAAAATGATATTCAGATAACAATGATAAAGAGCTCACGAATATTCTAACAAAACAAAATGTGTTTCTAAAAGATAAGTTGGATGACAAGGGGAAGGGGCAGGCGAGTAGCAGTTTCTAAAGGAAACAATTATCCACTCCCATGATTCTCTGTCTGAACCGATTTGTTTTGTGCTGGTAAGGATGTATCAGGTAGTATAATTAGACACAGACACACAGACACACACACACACACACAGTAATTTGGTTACTCGGTAACTATTTCTGATGCCACCAGATCTTGTAGAACTCCAAAGTGTTACTGATACTATAAAAAAAAAAAAAGAATAAATTCAAGGCGTACCTGGATGGCTCAGTGGGAAGAGCATGCGACTTTTGATCTCAGGGTCCTAAGTTCAAGCCCCATGTTGGGTATAGAGATTACTATAAACAAACAAATTTTTAAAAAAAGAATAAATTCAATAAATATACTATTCACTGTGAAACACGATAGTAGGCACCATGAAATGTTATGGAATATGTATAAGTAGGAGGCATGGTGATGGTTTACAGTGATGGGTAAAGGTGCAAAGAAGGAAAAGAGTGTTGGGGCGCCTGGGTGGCTCAGTCGTTAAGCATCTGCCTTCGGCTCAGGTCATGGTCCCAGGGTCCTGGGATCGAGTCCCACATCGGGCTCCCTGCTCAGCAGGAAGCCTGCTTCTCCCTCTCCCACTCCCCCTGCTTGTGTTCTTGCTCTCACTCTCTCTGTCAAATAAATAAATAAAATCTTTAAAAAAAAAAAAAAAGAAGGAAAAGAGTGTCTACCGTGTCACAGATTGTTAGTATCCGTTATTTCACTGAGCCCTTACAAGTCCACTGTGAAACGAAAATCACCATGTTCTTTTTAGTGATGAATACCAAAGCTTAAGGACATTAAGTCCTGCGCCTGAGTCATGCTTCTAGTAAAGCAGCAGAACCAGAATGTCAGCCCACATCTGTCTGGTTACAAAGCCTTTCTGTGCTTTCTCCTTTGTTCCACGCAGCCCACAAGGAACCTACAAACCAGCGAGGGTATTCAAATCTTAGCACAAAAGTAGAGATTTATGCCACCAAGGTTTACAAGTACTATAAAATGGCCCGTTCCCCTTGTTGGCAGCATGGAGGCCGAATGATGCTTGGAGTTACTGCAGAAGATGTGAACCAGCGGGAGTTCGTCAGAGCTTGGCAGCCTTCCTCAGAAAGTCTGGGAGGCTGAGGGGCACCTGGGTGGCTCAGTCAGTCATGCGTCTGCCTTCAGCTCACGTCATGATCTCAGGGTCCTGGGATCGAGCCCCACATGGGCTCCCTGCTCAGCAGAGAGTCTGCTTCTCCCTCTCCCTCTACCTCTCCCCCTACTTGTGTGCTCGCTCACTCTCTCTCTCTCTGTCAAATAAATAAATAAAATCTTAAAAAAAATTCAAGGCTTACGGTCATCCCTCAAAATTTATTTTCAGCTAATCTTTGATGGAAAGGTAGGACTAGGAAAGAGTCATTGAAAGCCAAAGTCTTTCTTCCTCCCCAACACCTTGGACCTTTCATCACATTCACCAGGAAAAAAACAGGACTTCGGCATTACCACAAGATAGACAGGCCATGGTAACAAGAAGCACATATACTCAATTGTGTGGGACTACAAATCAGTTTTGCTGAAAGTGTTGAATCTTTGAGGTTCCCTGAAGCGTGACGTAAACCCAATACTAAATTAAGTAAACATATTTTTTCCATGGAAAAGGATGGGCAGGTTTGGGTCTTGCTATGTTAAATACAATTTTAGGTTAAGTACCAATTTGAGGAGCAGTGGTAAGGTGTTAAATCCATAGGAGCTTTTTTGCCTCTGGTGAGGCAGGGACTTCTTGGGGGATATCATTTATCATTCAAACACAGAAAGGGCAAAGCAAATCATTCCAGGCTTTTTTAATATCATGAAGGTGGCACAGCCTTATGAAAATGAAACTATTTTAAATGCAGAGTTTCTAGCAATTCCGCAAAGTCTGGAAATGTTGATTCTTTATTCTCTATGAATTGCTGGTTTCCTTGCTCTCTGTGTCTCACAAGATAAAGCCAGACTTTTGGAAGGACCCAAAAGACCCCTTTCTCATGAATATTCATATGTAAGAACCCCTCATCCACAGCTCTCCATCATAGTGGATCATTGTATGAGTTACCTAGCGCTGAATAACAACTAATCCCAAAACTTGATGGCCTCAAACAACAAATATGTAAAAGTTCCTGTGGGTCAAAAATTTGAGAGCGGCCGAAGGGGTAGTTCTGGTTCAGGGTCTGCCCTGAGGTCATAATCAAGGTGCTGGCCAGGGCTGAAGTCTTCCTATACTCAAAGAGAAGGAAAGCCTGTGGCTGGAGGATCCAACTCCAAGCTCACTCATGGGGCCATTGGCCAAAGGCCTCAGTTCCTACCAGATGGGTCATACCATAGGGCTGCTTGTGTCCTCACAACATGGCAGCTGCTTTCCCCAAGAGGCAATGATCCAAGACAGAGAGAAGCAAAGGAGAAACCATAATGCCATTATGACATAGTCTTGGAAGTTGGATAGCATCACTCCTGCCGTGCTATTCATTAGAAGTAAGTATCTAAGTCCAGCCGACACTCAACAAAGAGGAAATTCAACTCCACATCTTGAAAGGAGGAGCCTCAACGATTTGTGGACCTATTTTAAAAACACCATGACCACCCGCAGCAAAAACAAGTGTCCTTCCCTGCGAAGCAGATAAAGTTCCTATTAAATGTTAGTGGTGTTTTCTTGTGATTGCCGGTTAAGAGTGGTGAGTTGCTTAGTACGAAAACAAAATAATGGTGACCTACTCTATCATGTGGGAAATCATTTTGATGCAATCGTGGCCCATCATCACCATCAGGCAAGCTATCCCAGAATTCCAGAGGTTACAGAAGAAGAAAATTCACAAACCAAATTATGATATAAATACATTGTTTTTTAAATCAGTTTAAAATACAGTGAGGAATGAGAGGGAAGAGACAGGGTAGCTCAATACACTTAAAATAGGATACAAGCAGGGTGAAAGGACCACACATCTAAATCCTTAGAATGTTCCCCTTTTCTCTTCTCTCCCTTTCTCCCTCAATATTTCTCTCTCTCTCTCCCCTCTCTCTCCCACATCAGCCTTCCCCCACTGATGGTGTAGTTACAAACTATGTATTATGGGCTTTCAGCCCACAAACTGAAGATTCCTGAGACCAATGGTATACACTTGTTCAGCTGGAGAGATGCAGGGACAAACATGCATGGACACAGGTATAGTTTGTCAATAAGCCTACTCAACAGTTGTGAGATTCATTTGTTTTTCTTGAGAGGAACACATGAAGCCATAATTGTACCCTACAGAATGTTTGTTACCACTGAGCGGCCAATTTAGGGGTGACCTAACTGTTAACCAGAGGTAGTAGGATCGTGATTTGGTCTTGATCTTTCCAACACCACCCTCTATTCATAAGAACAGTCCTGTCTGTTCGATTATATATTCCATTTATCCTCTCTTTTAATACATCTTTTATTTTTTTAAGATTTATTTGTCAGAGAGAGAGAGAGAGCGAGCGAGCGAGCTGGGGGGGGGGGCAGCAGACAGAGGGAGAAGCAGGCTCCCCACTGAGCAGGAGCCTGATACAGGGCTTGATCCCAGGACCCTGGGAGCATGCCCTGAGCTGAAGGCAGACTCTTAACTGACTGAGTCACCCAGGTGTCCCTTAACACATCTTTTAGACACTAACTTACTACCTAAATTTAAAACCTCTTACATATTCTGTCTGCCTGTTTCATGTGATGACTCATTATCTATACTTAACACATCCTATGAAATTTGCCTATTGTCTTATGAGCTTCTAGCTTGCTATTTACGCTTAACACTTGTTATGACTTTCATCTATCCCAATTACTTTCTTTTCCATAGCAGAATTGAATCACTGAATTAGAGGAGAAATATGAATGATAGCAGTTGTTTTATTCTCCAATAATACCCCAAGCCCCACATTTTTCACTGTCTCTAAAAGCAGACAGCCCGTTCTTAACTGGGGGAATCCGTTTTCTTCAAATATGGATTTGGATTGTATGACCTCTAAAAGAAATGAATGAGGGGCGCCTGGGTAGCTCAGTCAGTTAAGCGGCTGCCTTCGGCTCAGGTCATGATCCTGGGGTTCTGGGATCGAGCCCCACATCCGGCTCCCTGCTCAGCGGGAAGCCTGCTTCTCCCTCTCCCTCTGCCTGCCACTCTGCCTACTTGTGTTCTCTCTTTATCTCTCTGTCAAATAAATAAATAAAATCTTTTTAAAAATTAAAAAAAAAATAATATAAATGAATGAGAGCACTTACAAGAGGTGCTTAGGTCACTGAGCAATGGAGCTGTTATGGCTGACAACTCTCTTGGACAACAGTAGGTCTCTCTACTCATTCACATCCCCTACCCCGCCCCCCTACTGCCTGCAAACCAACCAGTGAAAAACATCAAGGTCTACCCAGAATAATGCAGGATACTTAGTGGATGAATTCGGGAACCAGACAGGATCCAGAGAGCCTATTACAGGGTGAGTTCTCTGGAAACAGATGTCATGACAGAGTGTGGGGTGCAAGATGCTTATTAGCAATCAACAGGTTTGAAAGGAAGGGGGAGCAGAAGAAGCTGAGCTACAGAGCAGGCCCGATACAGCCTCATTCAATCCAAAGGGAATCTCTGAAGATGGAACTGCCCGCCAAGGGGCACCTGGCTGGCTCCGTCGCTAGAGCGTGCGACTCTTGACCTCAGGGTTGTGAGTTCAAGCCCCATGTTGGGTAGAGAGAGCACCTAAAAATAAAATCTTTAAAAAAAAATTGTCCGCATGGCCTTTAGACCACTGCCTCCCTCAGCCATTGGATGTGGGCTGCCCTAGAAGGGCCTGGCCTCCACAAGGCTGCTGTCTGCTGATGAGGCCGGCCCTAGAAGTGCTGAGAGAGCTGGAGGCTGCCTGCTGACTGCTCTCCTCACCCCTGGGCAGCAAATCTTTACTGAAGAAGGATCCAGCTGGCACATCTCTGTGTTGAACACAGAGATAGGTCTTTCCCTGTGAAATGGGATGTCGTGTTCTTGACAAGGAGAGAGGATTCAGACCCAGATTCCAAGTAGAGGCCAAACCTGAGGGTTGAAAAGCCAAGTGGCAGGGATGGGAAGCTGGCAAAGTGTGGCCTTTTCCAGGGGAAGACCAAGGCCTCTGGGTACATCTCTCAGGAAATGGCAAGTCAAATGAAGCGAGAACTTTAATGTCTATCTCTGCTCTCTGCTCCTCTTTTCTAAAAACGCTTCATCCCTTTAGGGACAGGGTAGCCAGAGGATATCCCTCAGATACCCGAGAGAGAAAAACAGTGGTGATTTCGGGCCCTGGAAATCTTCCCACAGTTAAGCCAGATGCCACAGGAAGCACTAAGCCTCAAAAAAAAAAAAAAGTGTTTTGGAAAGAACATACGCAAAAAATAAGACCAAGCCTTCCTCTGGTTGTATTTATTTATTTATTTATTTTAAGATTTTTTTTTTTTTTTAATTTATTTGACAGGAGAGAGAGAGCACAAGCAGGGTAGTGGCAGGCAGAGGGAGAGGAAGAAGCAGGCTCCCCTCTCAGCAGGGAGACCGATGTGGGACTCAAACCCAAGACCCTGGGATCACGACCCGAGCCAAAGGCAGACGCTTAACCGTCTGAGCCACCCAGGTGCCCCCTTCTGGTTGTATTTATAAATAAGCAAAGGATACCTCTTAAGAAAGGGAGGGATCCCGGCAAAATCCCAGTTTACTTAACAAACTTCCTACATTGTGGAGTAGAGTAGCTTTTTCTTCAATGTTTGCCTAGGAACCAGAATATAATTCTAACCTACATGCTAAATTTTCAGTTCACTCAGGTTCCTATCCACGGTGGGTGGATTAGTCAGGACACAGTAGCGAATAAACCCTAAATTCTCAGGAGCTGAACACAACAAAAGATTATTTCCTACTCAAATTAAACAATCAGTAACACTCAGTAGGAGACTGTGCTACACGAGTAAGTCACCCAAGGCATAGGAGCTCCACCATCTTGAAGTTCCACCATTAGGAAAACATGTCTTCCACTCAGTTCCACGTGCAACTCATGATCTGGAATCCAGTCATATATGAAACCTAAACACAATGGAATTTGGGGGTTGGAACCTTCCTGTGTATCCAGATACTGGAAAATAAAAGGGGATTTGGTGAGCACATAGCATGGCCTCTGCCACAATGAGAACAGAGGGCTGTCGGGCTCTGCAAAAGAACCTGGTGAACCCCCAAACCCACTGGTCAGACGCTCTTACTTTTATCTGGGTTAAATAATCTCAGACTTGGAACTGCATACTGACAACGCTGACAACCTTCTGCTCAGGCCACGATCCCGGAATCCCGGGATCGAGTCTGCATCAGGCTCCTTGCCAGTGGGGAGCCTGCTTCTCCCTCTCCCTGCCGCTCCCCCTGCTTGTGCACTCTCTCTTTTTCTCTCTCTCTGACAAATAAATAAATTAAATATATTTTTTAAAATGCTGAGCACAACTAAAAAACTCTGTTAATATGTTCAGGCTCTAGTAATATTTTAGAAAGAGTCTTGACAATTTCTGGGGCGCCTGGGTGGCTCAGTCATCAAGCGTCTGCCTTCGGCTCAGGTCATGATTCCAGAGTCCTGGGATCGAGCCCCGCATCGGGCTCCCTGCTCTGCGGGGGACCTGCTTCTCCCTCTCCCACTCTCCCTGCTTGTGTTCCCTCTCTCGCTGTGTCTCTTTCTGTCAAATAAATAAATAAAGTCTTTAAAAAAAAAAAAGAAAGAGTCTTGACAATTTCAAGAAAAGCAGAATCAACAGAGGACTGGTGGTCTGTCAAAACACCAAAGAGCACGGTAATCATTTCCTCAGAAGATAAGGTAGCTCCTTGAGGTAGTTTCTGTGAATTATCTTTTAAAACTATGAGTAAACAGAATGTTTCCAGGACATTCATGCCATCTGAACACATGGGTAAATACGGCGTCTGAATATCTTTTATTCATTCCATCTCTTTCTCAGTTCAATAAAACCATGATGAGAAGTTGAATCACTGTACACCTGAAATTAATGTAACATTGTGTGTCAACTATACTCAAATAAAAAAAATTTTTAAAGATTTTATTTATTTTGTCTTAGGCCGAGAGAGCGCATGCTCGAGCATGAGGGGGGAAGGAGCAGAGGGAGAGAGAGAATCTCAAGCAGGCTGTGTGCTAAGCATGGAGCCCGACTCAGGGCTCAACCCCACAACCCATGAGATCCAACCAAGAGTTGGATGCTCAACCAACTGAACACCCAGGTGCCCCGCAAGTAAAAAAAAATTTTAACCCAAAATATAAATAAATAAAACCATGATAGACAGGTACCAGCAGGTTTCCTCACTGAAACAAGTAGATGATTTACTTTCACTCTGCAAATATTCGAGGGACTCAGCCTGAACACCTGCAACTTGCTATAGTAAGAGACTTTGCTTAGTGGTAGCCTTAGTAACCAATTATATTCAGCCAAGATTAGTTTTCTGCCACCAAAGCAATCAAAAATTCTTTTTAACATATACAAGTTTCCCCTTTTTGCTTTAAAAAATCCTGACTTTTGGGGCACCTGGGTGGCTCAGTTGGCTAAGTGACTGCCTTCGGCTCAGGTCATGATCCCAGGGTCCTGGGATCGAGCCCCACAGATCGGGCTCTCTGCTCAGCTGCAAGTCTGCTTCTCCCTCTCCTTCTGTGATCTCTCTCGCTTTCACTCTCTCCCAAATAAATAAATAAAATCTTTAAAAAAAAAATTTTTTTTTAATAAACAAATAATAAAAAATCCTGACTTTTGCTCCCTTAGTGGAACACTATATGGGTTGCTACCCAAATCTGTGTACCTCGATTTGCAATTCTTTGATCCCAAATAAATGTTCTTGCTGAATTATTGCCTCCTGACAACTTTAAATTGACAAGTTCGTGCACTCATGAACCGCACACTGAATAGAAGGATATAGGTAATTAAATAAATGGCTGTAATAAAATCGTGTGTATGCCTTTACTGGAGGAGAATTAAAGGAATACATGGTAGGGAGACCTAAACTAGAGAAGGCAATCAGGGAAGGCTTCTTGTAGGAAGTGATTTTTCAGTCAGGTAGAAGATGCTGTAGATCATTGAGATAATAGAGAAGAAGGAGCAGGCCTCACAGGGAAAGTGAACAATTTTATTCTAGATCTGTTGAGTGAATTCTAGTGCCTACACAAGAGTGCTGACATTTTGGTGGTAGTCAGAAGAACCTTGTCTGGAGCTCACATGAAAGATCTGACTTGGGAGTCTTCACCCTGTGTTTGGTAAAGGAAGCCAGAGGAGAAAATGAGTTCACCCACTCAGAGGACACATAGTAAGAAGAGAAACTGTCAAGAGCAACGTCATGAGAGACAAAAAAAAAAAAAAAATCCAGAAACAGGTAGAAGAAAAGGAGTCAGAGAGAGAGAGCTGCCAGAAAAACAGGTAGAAATCCAAGAGTGTGGTGCTCCTTCTAGAAGCAAAAGGAAAAAAGAGTGCTTCATGGAGGCAGGGAACAATGAGCGCTGTTGAAAGCCAAAGAAAATGACAACTAAGAAATATGCATTCGATTAGCAATTAGTAGCTGATTGATAAACTTGGCAAAACCAGACTGAACCAAGTGGTAGAGCCAGAATACAGATCGCTAAGGAGTGGGAGCTGCACTTGGAAATACATCAAGTACAAGCAACTTGTTCTAGAAGTTTGGCTGTGAAAGGGGGTCGAGAGAGCTAGAGAATGAGAGAACAAGGAAATGAGAAGGAATTGAAGAAGCAAGAGGTGAAGCAGGATGGGACAAAAAGAGACTTTTTTTATTCAAGCCCAAGTGAGGGCAGCTGCCTGGGAAACACACTTTTCACAGGGAAGAAGGTGCTGCAGAGAATGAACAGTTACAGGCTTTTACATCTTGTAAAAGCTCGGAAGATTATAGATAGGCATATTGGCAGGAATCAGGAGTTTTTAACACCAAGGAACGCAGGGGGTAGGAGCACTGATGGATCTCAAGGGCAAGATGGTTTTCCTTTAGGCTACTCATTCACAAAGCAGGTGGACAACCTATGCCCGGCGGGCCATAAATCAGGCTTTTGGTTTAAACAAAGTTTATGCACAGCCTTGCTGACTCAGAAGGAAATCTAAAATGGCTTCCCTTCGATCTCAGGCTGTTGGGAGTTTTTTCTTGCATCACTCTTTAATGGGAGAAACTTGAGCACATTTACATTTTGATGGAAGGAGAGCATAAAAAAGAAGGGGTTAAAAATGGGGAGGGGGGCTCAGAGATGGAGAGGAAAGGAATAAAAATAGCCAGAAATGATATGAATTAAAAAAGAAACAAGCCCAAGGTGGAGTGATTTAAAAAAAAAAAAAAGAAGAAGAAGAAGTCATTTGAAGCAAACCAAATTTTATTTCAGCCTCAACCTCTCCCAGGAATGTCACCTTGTGACAGTCGATCTGAAATTCCCTGATCAGCACTCAGGAGGTGTAATCTGCTGGTTAAAAACCCTGTTGTTTCCTTCCCCATTCTACCCCCACCCCCAAAAGCAGCCAACCTGGCCTGGCCTGAAACAATCCTTTTTCTTTTCTTTTGCTAGTAACTTCCTTGCTCTGCCCTCCTGCCTATAAACACCTTCCATTTTGTACAACTCCTCAGAGTATCTCTCCGCTTGCTAGATGAGATGCTGCCCGATTCCTGAATTGATTAATAAAGCCAATTAGATCTCAAACTTACTCGTTGAGTTTTGTTGTTTCACAATACTCAAGGAGATAGGATCCAGAGCACAAGTTCTACCAAAACTGGAAGGAATGAGGGGCGCCTGGCTGGCTCCTATGCAACTCCTGATCTTGAGGTTGTGAGTTCTAGCCCCACGCTGGGCAGAGAGATTACTTAAAAATAAAATCTTAAAAAAAAAAAGAACTGGAAGGAATGAGAAAAAGACTGGAGGAATGCTGATAAAGGTTTGCAGATTTAATTGCAGGGAGTTGACAGGCTTTATTACCTGGCTTTCCAGGCCTCATAAGATTAAAAACCAGAAATTTGAAGGTGTAGACTTAAGAGCAAGGACAGTGACAGTAATAAAAGTAATAGTTAATCTTAGGGGACACCTGCCCGGCTCAGTCAGAGGAGTGTGCGATTGTTGATCTTTGGGTGGTGAGTTCGAGCCCCACCTTGGGTGCAGAGATTACTTATAAATAAATAAACCAACCTTTTTAAAAAAGTAACAGTTGATCTTAAAGGATATTCAATTCATTTATTTAACAAACATTCAGCTAGTCCTAGAGTAGGTTTTATGAGGATACTTCAATGAAAAACATAAAGCCATAATTTTATGAACGGGGAGAAAAAGGAGCTTCCCCCCCTCGGTAAATGGCAGCTTCACCATTCCACCACTGATCTAATTGCTCCGAGGAGAAACCCAGGAGTCAACCTGAACTCCCGCCTTTCCCTCAGCTATCCTCCACCACCTGCCTCCCCTCTCCGTGCACGTGCACACGTATGCATGTACACAAGGACGTACAGTGCACGTAAAGCGCATGCGCATGTATGCAAGTGCGCACACAAGCGCATGCACAGGTAAGCACACGCACACATAATATGCGCACGCACCACATCGAACTCACTGGGAAGCCCTGTCAATTCTAATTCCAAGATAGGTCTGGCATGTGACTGCTATCTCCATCTCCATTACCTCAACCTTGGTCCAAGCCTCCAGCACTTTTCACATGCACCATGGCAGTAGCCTGTGTTAAAGAATAATAATAAAAAAAATCAACTGAGTAAATGTTAAAGGATTATTTGGCTTTATTCAGCTGTTCGTGAATCAGGAGGCATCCAGGCTAGATAGCAGAAAGAAGTTCTAAAGAACTATACAGGCAAGAGATTTTATAAGCAGAAGGGAGCAGGAACAAGGAAGTTATACTAAGGCAAAAGTCGGATTGGTTATTGCAAGACTACTTTCCTTACAGGGGATAGTAGGGATTTATCAAGCCAATTACCTAACTCACGTTGGTCAGGCAATTCCTGATTGACTGGTTTAGGACAGCCAAAACTCTCTCAGTTTGGTGACCTGGGGCTTAGCAATGAGCAACTCCGTTCCCATTGTGTAGTCTAACTTGTCTTCTTTCATATCCATTCCTCTCTTTCCACCCACTCTCCACACAGGGGCTAGAACATAGATCACATCGTTATATGTCCCTATCTATAATCTTTCAATTGCTTCCAACTGCTCAGAAAATAAAATCCAAAATCCTCACCATGCCCTGAAAGACTCTTCATGAATGTTCTCCTGCTCACCTTTCCAAATTCATCCTTACTACCTTTCCCTTGTTCAAAACACCTCCTCCACATGGGCCCCATCTCAGTTCCTAGAATATACTAAACTCTATTATCAACTCAGGGCCTTTGAGCTTCCTGTTCCTCTGCATAGGGCATGTTTCCCCTGGCTTTTTGCACCGCTGGCTCTTACTCAACTTCAGTCTCACTCTTTAAAAACACATGTCAGGCAATTCCATGAAAAGTGTTTCACTTTACTCCCTAGGGGTGGCTGGCTCAGTTGGTAGAGCTTGAGACTCTTGATCTCAGGGTTGGGAGTTTGAGCCCCACCTGGGGTGCAGAGATTACTTAAATAAATAAGTTTTTAAAAAATAAAAATGAGGGGCGCCTGGGTGGCTCAGTCGTTAGGCGTCTGCCTTCGGCTCGGGTCATGATCCCAGGGTCCTGGGATCGAGCCCCACATCGGGCTCCCTGCTCAGCGGGGGGCCTGCTTCTCCCTCTCCCACTCCCCCTGCTTGTGTTCCTGCTCTCGCTGTCTCTCTCTCTGTCAAATAAATAAATAAAATCTTTAAAAAAAATTTTTTTTAAAAAAATGATGGGGTACCTGGGTGGCTCAGCTGGTCATGTTCTCAGGGTCCTGGGATCAAGCCCCGCATCTGGCTCCCTGCTCAGCAGAGAGTCTGCTTGTCCCTCTCCCTCTGCTCCTCCCCTCTGCTCATGTGCTCTCTCTCTCTCTCTCTGTCTGAAATAAATAAGAAAAATCTTTAAAAATAAATAAGAATAAATTTTTTAAAAGTGTCTCACTTTACTCCCGATCTCAGCACATTAATGATTCCCATCATAACACTTAGGACAGTCTGTAGTACTTTTATGTGTTTACTTTTGTTGTCTGTCCTCCCTACGTGAATTCGGTGAGGGCAAGGACTATGTATGTCTTGTCCTCAGTTCTTAGAACAGTGCCTGGCATATAGCAGATGTTAAAAAAATGTAGCTTGAATAAATGAACTGATGAAAACAACTAACCAATAAAGCAGAATCATGTACTGAATTACATGAAAGTTGTGAGAGCCTAAGAAAAGATGATAAATTCTCCTTGTTAAATAAACAATTACAATGAGATAACATCTACGGCAAAACTAATCTGTGCTCCTAGAAGTCAGGAGGATGGTTTCTCATGGGAGGGGTACACGAAGTGACTACAAGGGAGTATGAGTCAGGCTTCTGGGGTGCTGGTAATATTCTGTTTCTTTATTTGGGTGCTAACTACCTGGCTGTGTTCAGCTTGTGCAATTTTCTGGATGTACAGTGTATTTCAATAGAAAGTTAAAATTGAGAAAAAACAGTGTATATGGAGCGCATGATATCAAAGTACAATGGCTGCTATTCATAATGGTGGTCTAAGTCATCAAAAAGATTGTTTATTGTGAACTACTTTCAAAAACTTCAATGTATTATGTATAGTGTAGTTTCTAAAAGATTTATAATGTATAACGTATATAATGTATAATGTAGTTTTTTTTTAAGATTTTATTTATTTGTCAGAGAGAGAGAGAGAGCACAAGCAGGAGGAGAGTGGCAGGCAGAGGGAGAAGCAGGCTCCCCACGGAACAAGGAGCCTGACGTGGGGTTGATCCCAGGACACTGGGTCATGACCTGAGCCAAAGGCAGATGCTTAACTGACTGAGCCACCCAGGCGCCCCTATAATGTAGTTTGTAAAAGATTTCCACTCAAAACAGGTAACATTATGCCACCTACTAGATGGATCTGTTATCTGAAAAACTGAATCAAGCAGAATACCTTGGGCTTCAATGATGCTCAAGAGCTAAGGTAGCAATACAGTAATGCCATTAGAACAACCACAAGAACCAAGCTAGGATACTGCTCCCATTTTTACAGAAGAGAACACTGAGGTTCAGGGAAGTTACCAGATTTCTTTATAGCTGCACATGGAGAAAGTTCAGTCCAGTTCCTCTGACACCAGGAGCAGTGCAGTATGCTTCTTACTACTCTTGGTGTGAGTACATGGAAATCTGGAAGAGAAGAGGCAGTAGGGTTGGGCCCTCTCAAGGAGAAAGGTCTGTTAAGATGCTCTGTAGGTGGTCCCCATCTTTAGCACTTGCCTTAACATCTCCCATGACTCCCCCTTACCTCCTCTGAGTGGCACTTGGCATTCTTTTTAACCATGAATACAATTCTTCAACAGGTATTCACTGAGTCTTACCATAGATACAGCTAGGCTCTCAGAAGAACCATCTTTTATTTCTAGAGGGCTCTGGTACATCTCTCTGTTCCCTGGTTGTAGATAGTAATAAATACCAACAGAAAGGACCCTGCAAAATGACCACCTTCTGTTAGGGCCTACAAATCTCACCTCAAAGCTGATAAAAAACATTTAAGCCAATGCTTGGGTAGCAACTCCTTCAACATCCAAGTTCTAGACTGATTGATTTAGGATATGATCAAGGACTATCAGGTCCAGAATGAGTGAAGATGTGGGATGTCAGAGGAAATGGAAGATGTGAGGCCCACTTTGATATATAGTAGTCCTGGGAAAACAAGTTTTCCCAGGATCCTATCAGATCTGGAGGGCCTCGTGCAGGCCTCTCCTTGGGGCAATAAGATGAGTATGTGTAATTCACATAAAACCTACATAGTCACGGAACCCCCACGTGAGCCTCAGAAATGGCGATCCTAAGTCCCAGGAAGAACCTGAACTCCATCCAAAGTTCTAAGGTAAAGCATTTAGGTAGGACCCAGAATGCAAAGAAGACCTAAGACCAGATTAGGTTTAACAAAGCCACACTCTGGGGCGCCTGGGTGGCTCAGTTGGTTAAGCGACTGCCTTCGGCTCAGGTCATGATCCTGGAGTCCCGGGATCGAGTCCCGCATCGGGCTCCTTGCTCGGCAGGGAGTCTGCTTCTCCCATTGACCCTCCCCCTTCTCATGCTTTCTCTCTCAAATAAATAAATAAAATCTTAAAAAAAAAAAAAAAAACAAAGCCACACTCATCCTCTCAGGCCTGTGGAAGACCAGATATGGCAGAGAAGAAGTTCCTCACCCCCAAAGAATTCTAAGTCTTGCCAGTGTTTTCAACCCCATTGTGATCCATCATCCCAGAGTCCACCTTGAGGACTGAGACATTCATTATCCCAACTGCCAGGAATGTTGGTGGCTGGTATCTCTCAGTTGAGGCCTTTTCAGGAGTCACCAAAAGCCAAAAAGAATCAACTGCCTCAAGGTCATGCTCCTTTTCTCGAGTAAATCTCATCCACTGACTGATCAAGGTCAGAGTGGAAAGCCTGGTCCCCTTAGCTCAGGGTCAGTAGCAACTCCAAATGGTCATCCCAGCTTCAGAGCTCCCTGGGAGATGAGATGAGCACTTTGCTCTGTCTTGAGCACAGTTCACCTCCACCAGGCCCTGCTCCTTCACCTCCCCAGATGTGGATCCTGAGAATGATCCTGATTACACTTCCTATACACTAAGCCTTACACTAAGCTCTGGCTCAGGGCCAACTTTGTGGGAATAGGGACTCTGACCTCAAACGATCCCTTATAAAATATAAAAAGTATTCTAAGTTGAGGAAACAGAAAGGCCATGGGTGCAAATAGCTAAAATATGAATGCAGCAGAAAGTATCTTCCTTAGAATATTGTTTTAGGAGTGGTAGTGTGTGAAATTTTGAAAAGAGGTCGATAGGACACTGCAATTTACAAAATAATTTAGTTTCAACTTAGTTTTAGTTTTAGGGAGGTTTCAGCCTAGGATTATTTTAGAACTAGAGTCCCAGGCAGACGTGCTGAGTTTTCATTTGTGGTTAATTTTTCATGGCTAGACCAAGGGTTGATATTTTTAATGTCTAAGAAGCTCATATACATCAATAAATAAAAGCATGGATACTTCAAAAGATATAAATGTTTAATGACATGAGTAGATAACTCAAAAGCAAGCAAATATTAAGAATAAATCACCTCCAGTAATATAAAATGCAATTAAAGCAGAACAATGTTTTTTTCTATTAAATTAGCATACACGAAAAAAATTATAAAGTGCCTACCCCTGGTGAGGTTTCAATGCCACACATTCTTACCATCGGTGTGGTACAAATTGGCACAGTTTTTTGGGGAAGTACTGTAACATTTGATATTAAAACTAAGAGATTAATATTCCTTATGTTAAGGTAATTCCATTTCTTGGAATCGCTCATAAAGAAACAATTCCAAATACTAGAAAAGCTTTGGTCTACACATTTTTTCATTACAACATTAATTCAAGTTGCAAAGACATGAGAACAAATAAATGTGAAACGTGTAAAATAAGTCAATATATGCGTCTGATGGGCTGTTGTACAATTGCAAAGTGATTACAAAGAATTCATAAAATATGGAAATGCTCCTCTAACTTCATGCTAAGCAAGAGAACAAAAATACTTACAATCTGTATTTCCTCTCTGCTGTTGAGTAAAAAAGATCTCTTCCACCTAATATCACTTTTAAACAACTATATCTTGCATTTACAATATTTTTTCCTCACAGGGACACCTGGCTGGCTGGCTCAGTTGGTGGAACGTGTGACTCTTGATCTCAGGGTTGTGGGTATAGAGAGGACTTAAAAACAAAACAAAACAAAATCTTTAAAAATATATTTTTTCTGGGACACCTAGGTGGCTCAGTTGGTTAAGAGTCCAACTCTTGATTTTGGTTCAGGTCAAGATTTCAGGGTCATGAGATCGAGCCCTGCGTTGGGCTCCATGCTCAGCAGGGAGTCTGCTTGTCCCTCTCCATCTGCTCCTCCCCCCATTCACCTTCTCTCTCTCTTGCTCTCTCAAATAAATAAAGTCTTAAAAAATATTTTTTTCTCACAACAATTTAAAATACTGAAAAGATTTTATCTGTATCAGTTTTTCATAATTTTAAGATGTTCCATATCATCTTGGGCATGATCCATTCACATCAGCGTTCTCTAGGAACCGGACTAAAGGGTTCATTGGAACTGATGGAATACAATACAGTAGCAGGGTAAGACATTGTCCCACTGTGGAATGGCTTCCAAGACTTTTAGGGCTTTTAAACAGCCCAAAGCCCTGGATCATTGCCCTACCTCTATTTGCGCCAGCAAATGCAATAAAAACATTTTATTTACTGACCTACCAAAGGGATTTTGCCTCAAGGTTACTAGACCCAGAAAGCCATCAACAGTAAAGCCCAAGGACCCAAGGACGTTCTGGAAGGGAGACTGGTGTTAGGTACATTGCATCATTCACCAGTTAGACCCCGTGTTATTTGAGCAGTATACGACCAGATGTGAAGGTGCTAGCTTTATGTTTTGTACAAATGTTCCAAAGTAAAATCCACAGTGAGGTACTACAGACACAGAATCATTTCTGTGCATTTTCTGAACAATAATCCTTGAGCAAAGAAAAGCTCATGAAATGGCTTGGTCTGTGACTTATTTCCTTAGCCCTGCTGCCCCAGATGAGTTTGACATATAGAAAAGTCTATTTCTTTACTGGAGCAGTACTGGTGATCACTTACAGATCACCAAGAAATGTGTTCATTGAACACTTTGAATGTTTGTTTATTTTTACTTTTCAAACCAAAAAATGTGGTGATAAATTTATCATCTGTCCTCTTGTCATACAAGTTTTCAAAAATTATTCCTAATACGTGTTAAAATACCTTAGCTATTTAAATATATATCAATGGTTTCATTTTCTTATTTTTTAAGTAATCTCTGCCCCCCAACATGGGGCTCGAACCCACATTCCCAAATCAAGAGTTGCATGCTCTATCAAGTGAGCCAGCCAGGTGCCCTGATGGTTTCATTTTCCATACTTGAACTTTATTGTCTTATTTGTTTTCAGTGAGATAGGATTTTCTTTAAGAGGGTAATAAGAATTTGGATTTTAAGAACAGGTAACATTTGTTAGAACAATACTATTATTTGTCTCAACCACACATGGAAATGGACTCCTATACAAAAAAAAAAAAAAGCTTTCTTTTTATTATAGAAATCACATCAAGTCTATTTTTCCAAGGTGACACTCTTAATATTCCAGAATATTGCAAAAATATGGAGGCACTGGAATCCTTGTACATTGCCACTAGGATGTAAAATAGCACAAACACTTGGAAAACAATTTGGCAATTTCTTAGAGTGAAACATATAACAACTGTATGATCCAAGCGTTTCACTTGCAGGCATTATCCAAGAGAAATGAAAGCACGAGTCGCAGCAGCTCTATTTGTCATAACCAAAACTAGAATCAACCTAATGTTCAAGAGGCGAATGGATGAACAAAATGTAGTAGATCTACAATTGCCCGGTATCCACGAACACCCAACATCAGCAATAAAACAGAATGAGGGGCGCTTGGGTGGCTCAGTCAGTTAAGTGTCTGCCTTCAGCTCAGGTTGTGATCCCAGGGTCCTGGGATCGAGCCCCACATGGGGCTCCTTGCTCAGTGGGGAGTCTACTTCTCCCTCTCCTCCCTGCTTGTGGGCTCTCTCTCTCTCTGTCTGAGATTTTATTTATTTCAGACAGAGAGAGAGAGAGAGAGCACAAGCAGGGGGAGTGGCAGGCAGAGGCAGAGGGAGAAGCAGGCTCCCCGCAGAGCAGGGGGAGCCCGATGTGGGACTCGTTCCCAGGACCCCGGGATCACGACCTGAGCCGAAGGCAGTTGCTTAACCAACTGAGCCACCCAGGCGCCCTAAAAATTTTTTAAAAATATGCTTTAAAAAGCCAGGATACACATGGGGCTCCCTGCTCCGCAGGGAGTTTGCTTCTCCCTCTCCCTCTGCCCCTCCCCCTTGCTTGTGCGCTCTCTCTCTCTCTCTCTCTCAAAATAAATAAATAAAATCTTTTAAAAAATAAAACAGAATAAGCTGAGATACATATGACAACATGTATGAATTTCAAAATAATACATTGAGGAAAGGAGCCAGATTAAAAAAAAAAAAGAATATCTGTTTGAGTCAGCATATAACGACATTCTAGAAAATGCAAACCAATCTAGAGTGACAGAATGCGTTATCAGTGGCTGCCTGGGAGTTAGGTGTAGGGCGGAGGAGATGATGAAGCCCCTCAAAGAAACTTTTGGGGCTGCTGGATATGTTCTTTTTCTTAACCATGGTGATGGTTTCAGTGTGCATACATATGCTAAAATATATCAAATTATACTCTTCATATGTGTGCAGTTTGTTGTATGTCAATTATACCTCAATAAAGCCCTTAAAATTAATAAATATAAATAAGATAGAATCATATTCAATAGAACATGGTTATAAAAAATAAGAGGTTGGGGCACCTGGCTGGCTCCATCGGTAGAGCATGGGACTCTTGATCGTGGGGTTGTAAGTTCGAGCCCCACGTTGGGTGTAGAGATTACTTAAAAATAAAAATCTTTAAAAAATAAAAGAGGTGGGTGGGAGATGCCTGAAATAGGTGATGGGAATTAAGGAGTACACTTGTGATGAGCACTGGGTGTTGTATGAAAATGCTGAATCACTCTATTGTACACTTGAAACTAATATCACACTGTACATTAACTAACTGGAATTTAAATAAAAACTTAAAAAAAAAATAGGGGCACCTGGGTGGCTCAGTCGGTTGAACATCTGCCTTCGGCTCAGGTCATGATCCCGCCGATCCTGGGATTGAGCCCCGCATTGTGCTCCTTGCTCAGCGGGGAGCCTGCTTCTCCCTCTCCCACTGCCTCTCCCCCTGCTTGTGCTCTCTCCATGTCTGTCTCTCTCTCTCTGTCAAATAAATAAAAAATAAAATCTTAAAAAAAAAACTTAAAAAAAAATAAGATGTGATGACCGAGTTTCTTAAAAAGGGGATATAAAAAGGGATTTCTACATCCTGATTGTTCAAGAACTGCATGGGGGCTACATAACAACTTGTAGAGTTAGAAGAATCCTGTGGAAGGGACAGTCACTAAGTGACTTTCTATTCACTAGGTCATCAGCTATGTAATACCCCAGGGAGAGACAGAGTCTATTGAAATGTCAACAACAACACAATATTCAAAGGACACAATAGTCAAAGATTTGGGAAGAGCAAAGTAGAATACTGAGCAAATGTAATCCTGCTTCAAATATAATCTAAAGTTCATCCATCCAAGAGAGAGGGATATAAAATAATTAAAAGACTCCTAGAATATACAGTGGGCAGTCACATGACAAATTATAGCCTATTACCTAGGCAAGGAAAGATGGCCAGGGAGTACATGTGAGGACTCATAACACCCTGCAGAATCTCTTCTTTTAATAAAACTGTATCCATGGACAATTTCCCCAAGCATCCTTTAATATTTAAAACTTAAACCCAATTGAAAGATTTTAACATTTCACTTCGGTACAAGCCAAGGAGAGTGAGCCAGAAAGAAAGAGAGAGAGAGAAAGAGAGATAGCAAAGAAATGCCAGGAGCCTGGGCGTGTGCTGTCCCTGATTTAATATGTACCAGCCACGGAAGCAGATATCCTAAACTAGTTAGGAATATTGGATCTGCCTCCTTCCTCAAAGCGAAGGATTAATCGTACTCAATGTATCTTTCCCCTGAAAAACTGCTGTTTCACATCTTCTCTGGATCCTCTTGGCAAATGGCTTGGAGAAGACATGATGAAAATGAGCTCTGGGGCGCCTGGCTGGCTCAGTCATTAAGCGTCTGCCTTCGGCTCAGGTCATGATCCCAGGGCCTGGGATCGAGCCCCGCGTCGGGCTCCCTGCTCAGTGGGGAACCTGCTTCTCCCTCTCCCTTTGCCTCTCCTCAGCTCATGTTCTCTCCCTCAAATGAATAAATAAAATCTTGGGGCACCTGGGTGGCTCAGTCGGTTGAGCGTCTGCCTTCGACTCAGGTCACGATCCCAGGGTCCTGAGATCGAGCCTGGCATCGGGCTCCCCACTCAGTGGGAAGCCTGCTTCTCCCTCTCCCTCTGCTTGTTGTTCCCTCTCTCGCTGTGTCTCTCTCTGTCAAATAAATAAATAAATAAAATCTTAAAAAAAAAAGAAAATGAGCTTTTGGTCTTGTTTTAAATGACCTTCACATACACAAAAAGAATAGGCTCACATCTAAAAGTTCTGACGTGGACAGTGGCAAGTGTGGGAAGTTAACCCAAGTGTGAAACAGGCAAGATGAGGAGAAGGATGAAGAGTACAAGAAGAGATGAGAGAAGACCCTCATTTGGGGGTAGGGGGAGGAAAGGAAACTGGATTGCCTAGAATGGCAGACCCTTAAAACAACTGAGACCCCACATTTACTGAAAGATACAGCTTCATAAGGAGAAGATAATTAATTTAGCCTAGATGAATGGAGACCATCCAGGCAGAAATTCATATAGAGAATGAAGCCCAGTCTGCAGCACAAATAAAGGGGTCGTGTTATGAAACAGTGAGTTGCTCCTGCTGGTGCGTAGAATGTGTGCAGGTGGTAGGCGGTGCAGCTAGTGCTGAGGGCCAGGCCAGGAAACTGACACTGGCTACACAATTAAACTAGACTACAGCTCTGTTACTCACATTTAACCGAATAGCTATGCTTTAAAACTGAAGTGTTAGCATTTTTCTTTTTTTAAAGATTGGCTGATTGATTTTAGAGAGAGCAGGGTGGGGGGAGAGGGGGAGAGGTTGGAGGGAGAGAGAAGCAGAGTTCCTGCTGAATGCAGAGCCCAACTTGGGGCTCAATCCCTACAACCCTGAGATGACAACTTGTGCCGAAATCAGGAATTCAATGCTCGACTGACTGAGCCACCCAGGCACCCCTGAAGTGTTAGCATTTCAAGAGTGATACATATACAAGTCAAGGGTGATTGCTAATAGCTTCTGTAGACCATCATTGAAAAATAATGCAGAGATGCTGGTGAGTATGTACCACCCTATAATGTAAGTACATTTCCTGGTATAAGACACAGACAGCACCTGTCACATAGAAGTTTGCAATCCAGGTGGGAAGCTAGACAATGCAAATAGAGATGAATACACAATCCAAGTTCAAGGTGGAAGCAGTACAGTGGGAAGAACTGGACACTTGCCTGCAGTGCTAACTCTGTGTAACCCAAAAATAATAGGGCAGGAGAATTTTAACCTAAGTGTTGGAAGGGCTATTTATGCCATTTCTGCTGGGACAACAGGTATTTATAAGCAAACCATGACTACTAAACTCAACAGTTTTGTTCTTTGTTCCTCGATTGTGGGCAAGGAAGGTTTCCAAAATGGCACAGGAGAGGAAAAGATTTTTTTCCTCTACCCATCCTGGGTTCTCAACAAGCGAAACACAAGCAGAAGTATATTAACATATGCATCATGCATACACCCAGGAGAACTCAGTGACAAGTAACTCAAAAAAGTTGTTAGAACTTGGGCTTATACAGCATCTTAACAAAAAAGCAATGCATTCGTAGAGATGTGAAAAGATGAGGGAAAGGGGTTTTAGGCTTCCAAGCACAGCAAACTGTGAGAAGGTCAATAGATGGTGAAAATTAACGGAAGGTAAGGTTATCTGTGCAGGTCCATTGTGGTGCTGACTTTCCATCTTCATGGTCATAAATCCTGCCCAGGGGAGGGGATTTGTGGCAGTCCTCATTTCCCAGAAGTTTCTGCTGTTACTCAGATAAGGAAAGCTCCAGAAAGGCTTCATTTTGCATCTGCGGATTCTCATTTGCCTCCAGCTCAAAATAATCTTACACCAATATGGCGTATTTTGATATGGCATATTCTGCTACCCTTCAGTGGGAGCAGGAAAAGTAACAGAGAATGGACTCCTCTGTCCCCAAGGGACAGTGTTCCTAGGAACACTTTCCAAGGAAGTTACTCTCTCCCGGACTCAACAGAAGCCAAATATCTATTCGGATCATTCGAAACTTAATGACTGTGGAGCACCTGGGTGGCTTGGTCGGTTGAGCATCCTAGACTCTTGGTTTCGGCTAAGGTCATGCTCTGGAGGTCGTGGGATTGAGCTGCCCCCCTCACCCCGCCCCAGTCGGGCTCTGTGTTCAGCGGGGAGTCTGCTTGAGACTCTCTCTCCTTCTCCCTCTGCTCCACCCCTCTCTAAAATAAATAAATCTTCAAAAGGTAATGACCGAAGTGGTCTTTGAGACCTAAAAATCAATAGACTAGAAAACTTTCAATGATTTACAAGTCAGAGCTGGTTGTCTAAGGCAGATCTTTGTGCCATGGACTCTTCCACAGTCTGGATAATAATGTTTCTAAATTAATAAAGGAAAAGATCTAAGATTACAAAGGAAACCAATTAGATTGAAACACAGTTACCAAAGTATTAAAATTTCATAATACAATAATATGTGTGATTCTTTTTTTCTGTGATTCTTTATTTAGTGTATGAAATAGCAAGATCTAGCAGTGAGCTTTATGACTAATTTTGAATTATTGTGAGGAATATAAAGAACTTTCGAGATAGCTTCAAGAACCGTATGATGTAACAATGCCTGCCTATGATTTTTATGGGTGACAAAGTCACAGGTACAGCTACTACTACTGTGGTTTGTCACCTACGTGCATAATTGAAAGAAATGCTTATCTTAGCTAGAAGTTAGGAAAAATGCAAATGTGAGTTTTTTCCCTTTTCAAGATCACAGATCCTCCTGAATTGCACAAGTTGACCCCAAGTTAAGAAGTCTAGTCTCAAAACCTGTGGCCTTATTGTACACACACATATACACACACTGGGTCTGCTAGTGGGTCCTGAGAAAGTCCCCATCATATAGCAAGCTCCATGCGCAGAGACAATAGCCAGTCTTTCTAGACCCCTCCCTTCCTCAAATCATGGAGAAGTGCTCAAGAGACCACGGAATGCCCAGCAACCCTGCCACTGGCCTGGTGTCTATTTATGTCTTTTTATCTGTAACTCTCTCTGCCTGCCCTGTGTCCAATGCTCTCAGCTCATTCTCATCTTTTTAAAAAAATTTTATTGCAGGGACACCTGACTGGCTTAGTTGGTAGAGCATGCGACTCTTTCTTTTTTTTTTTAAGTAATCTCCGCCCCCAATTCGGGGCTCAAATTCATGACCCAGAGATCAACAGTTGGATGCTCTACCGACTGAGCCAGCCAGGCACCCCAAGGATGGGACTCTTGATCTTGGTGTAGTGAGTTCAAGCCCCACATTGGGCATAAAGATTACTTAAAAAAAGATTTTTTTTTTTTTGCAATAATCATGATTTCAGATTTTAGTTCCCTCCAGGGAAATCTTTAACTAATCTTAATATATCACAGATATAAACTGGAAGGATTTGGGCAGACACAGGTGCTCTGACTTGTAGCAAGAGCTATTAACTACAAGTTTTTTATTGGGAACCCCATGAAGCAATTGAATATAATGAGGCTGACTGATGCTCACACCTACCAATCAAAACTGTTCTAAAGAACTTTCACTCTCACACAAAGGATCGTGGTGACAGATAACAGAGGTCAGGTCACCTCCTCTCTTTTTTTTTTTTTTAAAGATTTTATTTATTTATTTATTTGAGAGAGAGAATGAGAGAGAGAGAGAGAGAGCATGAGAGGGGGGAGGGCCAGAGGGAGAAGCAGACTCTCTGCTGAGCAGGGAGCCCGATGCGGGACTTGATCCTGGGACTCCAGGATCATGACGTGAGCTGAAGGCAGTCGCTTAACCAACTGAGCCACCTAGGCGCCCTCACCTCCTCTCTTTTTAAACATTCTCTTTCCAGCTCAGCAGATTTAGAGTAGTATATTTATTGTGTAAATATACTGTGATTACCACCTCATTTTTGAAATATTTTTTTTTAAAGATTTTATTTATTTATTTGAGAGCGAGAATGAGAGAGAGAGAGAGAGAGCATGAGAGGGGGAGGGTCAGAGGGAGAAGCAGACTCCCTGTCGAGCAGGGAGCCCGATGCGGGACTCGATCCCGGGACTCCAGGATCATGACCTGAGCCGAAGGCAGTCGCTTAACCAACTGAGCCACCCAGGCGCCCCGAAATATTTATTTTTTATTTTTTTTATGAAAATGGAGCCCAATGCGGGGCTTGAATTCACAACCCTGAGATCAAGACCTGAGCTGAGATCAAGAGTCAGACACTTAACTGACTGAGTCACCCAGGCACCTTGTCATTTTTGAAATATTTTTAAGGGACTCATTTAAAAATAGAACATAGAGGGATGCCTAGCTGGCTCAGTCTGTAGAGCATGTGATTCTTGAACTCGGGGTTATGGGTTATAAGTTTGAGCCCCACCTTGGGTGTAGAGATTCTTTAAAAATAAAATCTTTTAAAAAAAATTAAGAATCAAAAATAAAAATAGAACATGGAAAGTAAACAGAGCTCCAAAGTCTTTCTTATCAGTAGGTCTTGCTCTCGGCAGTTGACCATTAATCAGGGTCCTGATAAGAGACACAGGACAAGCTCAGTTGGGATTTTTGAATGGACTTTTTCAAAGTAGAGTATTTACAAAGGCATGGGCTGGGTTAAGGGAACCTACAAGGGATGACGAGGCACTCAGGGGGACTAACAGGGTGGAAAGCCATTGTTTGGCCTGACAGGGCACAAGGAAGAAATAGTGTTAAGGGATCCCGGCTGGAGGTGGGGGGCGGGGCTGGGTGGCTCAGTTGGTTAAGCATCTGCCTTCGGCTCAGGTCGTGATCCTGGGGTCCTGGGATCAAGCCCTGCATTGGGGTCCCTGCTCAGTGGGGAGTCTTCTTCTCCCTCTCCCTCTGTTCCTCCCCGCTGCCCATTCTCTCTCTCTCTCTCAAATAAATAAGAGAAACTGGCAGCACAGAAGGAAAGAGGCTATCATGACCATAACCTCATCTAAGTGGGAGATGGGGAGAGATGGTGATGGCGATGCAATGAACACCCTGACCTTTTTCTCCTGCCCTTCAGTCTCTTGCTAACCCCTACCCCTCTGGCCCAACCCAACCAGAAGCTTAAAGGCCGGGGAGTTCAGGCTGTGCATTCCATGGGGGTCAGAGCAGGGCAGAGAAAAGTGGAAAATCAGTGTAGAAGCGGGAGAAACGCAGAAGAGCCAGCACATGCCCTCAGCCCTTTTCAAGTGTTTATACAAAAACAATTTGAGGAAATTGAAGGCAGTTATCTGGTTTATAATTCAAGTCCCTCTTAAGATGATGCTTTTAAGGAAGGTCTTGTTTGCCTGGCGTTCCAGTTCCATATTGATCAAATTGTGTAGATAATTGCTTGTTTACCCTGCCATTTTCTTTTGCCTCCTTGGTCCCAGTCAGTGGGAATGCCTGGAGCTGCATTTCTTACGTGAGGCAGATTTGAGCTTAATTGTTTATCGGCTCCAAAGTCAGCCCTGCCTGGGTGGTTGGGGTTTTTTGTTTTGTTCTGTTCTGTTTTGTTTTTTAACCATTCCCCTTCAAATTCTGTCTCGAAATATTGAAAGTTAAAGGGATGATTTAAAGAAGAACCTGGACTTTAAATTGCCTACAGCTACGTGATTCAGAGGGTTCTTCCAAGCCTTGTTGATTTCGGCGAAAGAAAGAGTAAACACGTTTATAAATGTCAGACGTGGCCCCTGTAGGGGCAATTGATGCCGACAGCCAGAGCCAGCATTAAAAAAATTATCCAAAGGGCTTGATTCAATATCTCTCCTGACCAGAAGCCTGGCAAAGAACTGATGCTGATGTGCTTGGAAAGCCTTACCTTTCCCCATCCCCCGTCACCGCACAAAAGGACCTTTAAAGGAGCCGGCAGCTCTCGCCCTCTGAGCATGGAAACTTCAAGGTCAACCACTGAGCGGCTGGGAAGTCGGAGTTCCCACCACACTGTTCTACCACCCAGTGCCTCACTCGGAACTGAAGTCACCTGTCATCCACATGCCTTTATATTTCTTTTTGTACCTGGGAAACCCTTCGGAGACTTTAATTTGTTTCACAGATGGCATATCTCAGGGATACCATCACCGGTATCCACAGGGTCCTCAGTGTGGTTCCTTCCCACGACAGGGCTGTATTTCAAAGTATTATTCTGGTGGTATTCTGTTATTTCCTGCCCCCTCTTTACTCTCACCGGTGCCCTGAGGGCCGATTCCATTCTTCCAGTCTACACTGAAGGTGAACTTAAGGTACATAAAGAATGATCAAAGAAACTTTTTCCTCGTGTATCAAATAAAGACCCTTGGAAATGTGGATGCCAACTTTTCCTCTCCCAGAGATTAGCTGAGGCAGAGCCTAGGCAAAGTGGAAAGAGACTCACAGGAGAAACTCAAATGGAAAAGGAAGGACAGAAGAGTGGGAGGAATGGATTTTCTGTCACGATAACCAGGGAGCTGAGGAAAAGGGATCCCCTTTCCCCTATCCCTACCGACTCATAATCTGTGGACAACCCAGCTTTCCCACAACATTGGACATCTGTTAAGTCCCCCTCCCCACTCCACCCTCGACCAAAAAGTGGAGTTGGGATGCATGAAAGGAGAACCTCAGCCCCTGGGTAAGGTGGAACGGAACAGAACAGAAACAGTTGGCGGTATCTTCCTTGAGCAGGGCAACAGTAAGCACATATTTTCTGTTCCACATTCACTTAAAGAACTGTATCAGAAGGATTAAGTTTAGCTGCTTATGACTGAAAACCCCAGATAATAATGGTTTAAACAAAAAGAACTATATCTCTCATGTAGAAGAGGTCTAGAAATGTGTATATACCCCTTCCCTCTTATTACTCTGCCAGCCTCCCTCTATCTCATGGTCCCAGATGGCAATGTGATTTCTAGTCTTCATGTCTACATTCCAGGTAGCAGGAAGGAAGTAGAAGAGGGGACAATCCCTCCCTTTAAGGAAACTTCCCGGGAGTTTCACATGACATTGCCAATTACATCTATGTGCCAAAACTTAGTCATGCTTAGTGTAACAAAGGCTTGGAAATTACAGTCTTTATTCTGAGCAGCAAAAACTATGGGTTCTAGTTCTTTTTTTTTTTTTTCCCCATGCTTAGTTATGGGTTCTATCTCTAAGGAAAAAAGGGAAAAACAGATTTTGGGGGTGGTGTAACTATCTCTTCCACACAGATAATCATAGTGATCTTCTTTCATCATGTTAGAAACAAGACAACAGACCCAAAATGGAGTGACAGATGCTAAGCCCCACATCACCAAACTTAAAATACAGTTTCAGCTCTCCCAGAAATGGAATCATATGCCAATCAGGAACTACCTGATCAAAACTAGTGAAGGAAATCTGCCTGATAGATCCCCTGCCATCCCCTAAAGGAAAGTAATCCTGCAATAACCAATCAGCTTTTCTGCCTAGTACAACTTCCTTCTTCCTGCTCCCTTCTGCCTATAAAAGTCTTTCATGTTGCAAAGCACCTCAGAGCTCCTCTCTACTTTCTAGATGGGCTGCTGCCTGAATCATGTGTCATTTAATAAAGCCAATTAGATTTTCAAATTTACTCAGCTGAATTTGGTGTTTTGAACACACATGAAAGTCAGCTGGGGCATTTCCCTGATACTCAGGTTTAGTCCTTTCAGTGTGAGCCTCAATTTCGATGACAGTAAGTTTAGAAGGTGAGAGAACAGTAGTAAGAAGATTGGTTACTTGTTGCCCGTTTTTGATCGGGATCCCAGAGGACATACAACATCTTAGGATAATAACTCGAATTACAATGATGACATTCTACCAGGACATATCAGATTTTTAGGAGTTATATGATTAATTATATAAATTATAATTATATGAATAATTTCCAGAACATTTATATACCCATACAAACTCAACATAAGGCTTAGTGTTACTTCTATTTTGACAATGCTTCCCATGTAATGTAACATATCAAATAAGCCTAATTAACAAATCCACTGAAATGTTCCCAGAACTGTCTGGAAAAATGCCAAAATTTCTTCCAGGTTAAAAAGACTTCATTTAGAATTTGCCTTGGGAAGGGGGCACCTGGTTGGCTCAGTTGGTAGAGCATGTAACTTGGTCTCAGGGTCATGAGTGCATGGAGCTTGCTTTTAAAAAAAGGGCGGGGGGGAATTTGCCTTGGGAATATTTGTCAAAAATATCAAAAAAGCTTTTAAAGCACTTGTCAAAATGGGATCACAGATTATTATAAAACAATAATTACCTATTAACAAAACTTCACTCTCCTAATATCAAGACTCGGTTTTCCTAATTATTCAAAGACCTGATAAGGGGAGCAAACATAGGAAATTATTGTGATAAAATGAAGAATCTTTGTTTTCTGGGTAAAGGAACTTTCACAATCTCTTATCAAAAGGAGACCAAAAGCCACAAAAAAAAAAAAAAAATTTCCTTTTAGCAGAGAAAACCAAATTCTAATTTTGCACCAGCTCACTCTTGTAGCCGGGCTCAGGGGTACAAGGGCACCAGGGGTCCCAAACTGACCAGGTTCAGCCACTCGCTGCTGACAAAACCTAAAGGCAGAGAAACGAGTAGAGGTGAAACAAAGGAATTTATTTCAGTGAGGCCACCACCAGGCAGACAGAGGACTAGTGACTCAAATACTGTCTCCAAAGTGCTGAAACTTCGAAGTTTACAGACGAAAAAGCGGAACAAAGGTCAGGGGTGAGTGCAGGTGGGCAGCAAAGTTCAGCTCATTATTGCCATAGGTGGGGTCTTGCTGGCTCAAGACAGTCCTTATTGCTTATGGGGGGGGGGGTGCTGGGTAGTTTCAGTTCCCATCAGGGGGCACTTTGCCCATAGGGTCTTTTGCCTGAGTTAAGAGATAAGCTGGAAAGAACTTAATTAGGAAGTTTAAGGTCAAAATGGGGGTAGTTGAGGTCCTCTTTCACTTTTGATATTAAAATATATTCAAATAAATAAATATATTCATTTCAACCTTAGTCCTGAACACACATAAAATTCCTTTCCAAAGACTCGTTTTGAACTTTCTTTTTCCTCAAAAAATGCATCTCCATTCCCTATATCTTCTTTTACCGAAAAGTCATCTTACTTTCTTTGCATATAAAGATTCTCCCCTTACTATTTCTAGTAGCTTCAATTACATATATGAATGAGAATTCTTAACCCTTACAAACCTTAATTTCTAGTGAAAACTAAAAAATAAACAATTATGAACTGTATTAGCAGTCTGTGGCTTGACAGACTTATAAATACTTTTTATAATTTCTTTTTTTTTTTAGATTTTATTTATCTGACAGAGAGAGACACAGCAAGAGAGAGAACACAAGCAGGGGGAGCAAGAGAGGGAGAAGCAGTCTTTCTCTTAGTAAATGTCTCAGCATGGCACAACCCGTGTTTACTAATACAAAAATCTTTAACTTCTCTGGAATAAGCCAGAAGTAGATAAACCCTAAGTTCGGTAATTAATCTTTCCATATTTTATACCTTATTTGGAAATGATCTAAATATTCAATAAATTTCCATCATTTAATTTGACTTAGCAAAACTCTGAAATTTCAAGCTACCCAAGAGATTTAGGAAGCTATTTTTTAAGGACACATACCACGAAATATAATTATTCCTAAAGATTTTATCTACAAACTGGTATTCTGCTTACATCTAAATCATTTGCTTTCAACATGCAACTCTTGATCTCGGGGTTGTGAGTTCGAGCCCCACATTAGATGTAGAGATTATTTAAAATCTTTAAAAAATAAATACATAAAGCATAAAATGATCTTATCTATTTGGAATGTTCTTCATAATGGCCATTGTAATTCCGAGTCATTTTTAGTAAAATTTTGCCAGCTTGCTAGGTCTCCGAAACTTATGGGACTATACTTTTTTTTTTTAGGTAGGCTCTACCCCCAGCATGGAGCCCAACGCTGGGCTTGAACCCACGACCTAGCCCAATCAAGAGCTGGAAAGTCAACCAGCTGAGCCACCCAGGCATCCCTCCGGGACTATACTTTGTATATATAAAACAAGCAGGTAGGCTGGGAGGTCGCATACTCACTCACCTCTCTGGATATAAAGGATCCCATTTCTTTTAGCTAGGCCTTTCGGTTTCCCAGAGCCACACTAATAATCTGAGGAGTAGGGAAAGGGCTCAACGAACCTGAAGGCCCCAAAGAATGAGGACCACAGCTGCCACCAATGGTTCCTAGCCTGGAATCTGGGCATCAGGGAACTGATGAGGGAAAACAACTCTTTAAAGGCCTGAGATAGGGACGCCTGGGTGGCTCAGTCGGGTAAGTGTCTGCCTTCGGCTTAGGTCATGATCCTGGGGTCCTAGGATCGAGCCCCACATCGGGCTCCTTGCTCAGCGGGGAGCCTGCTTCTCCCTCTCCCCCAGCCTGCCGCTCCCCCGCTTGTGCTCTCTCTCTCTGTCAGATAGATAAAATCTTTAAAAAAAATAAAGGCCTGAGATCGAAGGGAAGCCATTTTAGATTTCCTTCTGAGTCAGCATGGCTGTGCATAAACTTTGTTTAAACCAAAAGCCTGATTTATGGCCCGCCAGGCATAGGTTGTCCACCTGCTTTGTGAATGAGTAGCCTAAAGGAAAACCATCTTGCCCTTGAGATCCATCAATGCTCCTACTCCCTGCGTTCCTTGATGTGAAAACTCCTGATTCCTGCCAATATGCCTATCTATAATCTTCCGAGCTTTTACAAGATGTAAAAAAGTGTATAAGCCTGTAACTATTCGTTCTCCCGCAGCACCTTCTTCCCTGTGAAAAGTGTGTTTCCCAGGCAGCTGGACTCGACTAACACTCCAATCAAACTCCCTTCACTTTTAGAAATTCCAAAAGGTTTGTGCATTTTGTGCTGAGGGGACCAACCAAAGGGCCGGGGTTTCTTTCTGGCTTCCGAGATACCCACGTAGCAATAACCTTTATCTACACAAAGCAAGACAAACACAGGCACCTTAATGTATCAGCAATAACTAAGAGGGGTCACTGCCTCTGGGCCACAAGAAGACGCTCTGTGCACCACCACCAATGCCGTGGAATATTGGATTGGGGAAAGGATTGGACCAGCAAACCCCAAGGAATGGGGACTGCAGACCAATTCCAAACAAATAGGGCAGTGCGGACTGAACCATCAGCCATTCCCAACGTGGAATCCAGAGATGGAGTTAGGGCATGGGGTTTTCCACCCTGAAGAATTGCAATCTGAAAGGCTAGAGGCTTGACTCCACATAGACGCACCTGTCCGCCAGCTAGGTTGGGCTCTGGCCGGAACATGTCTGCCAGGTCAAGCTGACCTTGCCCTGTTAAGGAAAGCCAATTATTTCGGGAGCTTGAAAGCAAAAAAGAGCTAAGCTCAACCGAGAGGAACTTACCACAGCCCTTGGAAACGGCCAGAAACACGGTGAATTCAAGAGTTCTCCGGGCCCCACGCCTGTTTCTCGTTGTCCCCAAATGCCAGGGGACGTTGGCTTTTAATCCCGTTGTTGACACCAAATTCATTAGAAAACAAAACTCAACCAAGTAAATTGGAAGATGTCATTGGCTTTACTAAGTGTTTCACGAAATGGGCAGCACTCCATCTAGCAAGTAGAGGAATTATACAAAATGGAAGCCTCTTATAGGAAGGAGGGAGGGTGGGGCAAAAAAGTTATTAACAAAAGAGAACAAAGGGTTATTTCAGGCCAGGACATCTTTGTGGGGGAAAGGGACCGCAGGGTTTTTACCAATGCAGATTACCTTACTAGGGCCAATCAGAGAATTTCAGACTGACTATTACGAGGTCACATTCCTAGAAGAGTTGAAACTGTAATTAAGTCTTGCTTTGCCTATGTAGGGAGCAAGTGACTCCCTTTTTGTGCTTGTTCTTTCTAACAAATGAATCGAGAACATCCAAGCAAAAATTCATACAGAGGGAGAATTTAGGTCAAGAAGCAGCACAGTATAAAAAATTAGGAAACACTGTGTGGCTCTTGCCGATACATGGAATGTGTGTGTGTGTGTGTTGGGGAGCTGGGGAGGTGGAGTGCTGATGGAGAGGCAAACCAGGAAATTGACAATGGCAAGGCAATTAACTAGATTACAACTCTTAACGTGGATTTGACCGAATAACAATATTTTATAAATTGAAGTGTTGGCATTTCAACAGTGATATGTATACACATGAAGTATAATTGCTAGTGGCTTATATGGACTATTATTCAGAAGTAACTTCATTGATGCTGGTGAGCATGTGTAAGTACATTTCCTGGTTTTGATAACTTACTGTGGTTTTGTAAGTTGTTACTACTGGGGGAAGCTAGGTGAAGGGAACATAGGACCTTTTTGCAACTTTCTGTGAGCCTATAATTGTTTCAAAATAAAAGCTTAAACTTTGGGGCGCCTGAGTGTCTCAGTCGGTTAAGCGGCTGCCTTCTGCTCAAGTCATGATCCCAGAGTCCTGGGATCAAGCCCCATGTCAGGCTCCCTGCTCCACGGGAAGCCTGCTTCTCCCCCTCCCACTCTCCCTGCTTGTGTTCCCTCTCTTGCTGTGTCTCTCTCTGTCAAATAAATAAATAAAATCTTTAAAAAAAAAAGCTTAAATTTTTGGATTAATGTTTCAGTGATTCTCTTTGCTTTACATAATTAAGACCACACGCCACTTAAATTTTTATCATGCTTTTCATTCAATCTTTTATCATAATAATTTTCTCAGGCCATGATAAAAGTCCTTGTAAACATAATTTTTGAAGGCTGCGTGATCTCCAATGGCATATTTGTAACATATTTCTCTCCATTTCCTTATTGTTACATGTTCAGTTGTTCTGAGCTGTAGGGGTTCTTTTTTGAAAGGGGTTATTATAATAAAAAGGATTGAAATAAAGTCTTTATACATAAATCTTTTTTCTGTGTTTACATTTTCATGAACAATGCACAGAAATAGAACAGTTTAATCAGTAGGAGTGAATATTATTAAGGCTCCTGGGGCGCCTGGGTGGCTCAGTGGTTAAGCGTCTGCCTTCAGCTCAGGTCATGATCCCAGGGTCCTGGGTTCAAGCTGCACATCGAGCTCCCTGCTCAGCAGGAAGCCTGCTTCTCCCTCTCTCACTCCCCCTGCTTGTGTTCCCTCTCTCACTGTGTCTCTCTCTGTCAAATAAATAAATAAAATCTTTAAAAAAAAAAAAAAAAAAAGCTCCTGATACATCACCAAATTGTTTTTCTAATAAGTTTGCACCAATCCACTTTCCCAAGAGTTAGGTGTGAAAGAAACTTTTGTCACCAAAAGACCCCAAGACCTGACCTTTACTGCTCACCTGCTAGTCCCCACAGACCTTCGTCCCACATTTTTCCTTAAGCCCTTCTTTCCAGCTTATCTCTTAACTCATGGAAAACCCCGAGGGGCATAGCATCCCTGATGAAAATTGATACTATCTCTCAAGTGATAACAACTCCCTCTTTGAAGAGCTCTCCAGGCCCAGGCAACCCTGACTAGTTTGAACTAAACCCTCAACTCACACCTGCGCAGAGAGACCCATGGAATGACTGACAGTTACTTTTAACTCATTATAATACTAAATCTTGCCCAAGATGGAGCACAAGTCTCATGTACATTGTATACAAGGTATGGAGAGGCATGGTTTCTTAAGGCGCGTGCGCGGCCTTATGCCCACCTCTACAGACCATGACAAAGCTCCCCTTTCTACATATTCATCCTAACCTGAAATAAAAGGAACCCAGCCACCCTCGCTCCGGGAGTCCGGGAGTCCCGGCTTTGGAAGTTATTCCCCGTGATCTCCTTATTTGCTGCAAATAACGTTTCCTTTGTGCAATAACTCCGCCTGGTATAGTTTCTATCTTGGGACTTACCAAGGAGAGAACTCATGTTAGTTTGGTTACACTTTCTCCACACTCCCATTGCCATTTCTGAAAGAACACATCAAGAAACACTTCAGACAGCAGATTCCTGAGACTTTGCTAACCTTCAGTTCTAGAAGATACCACTTGGTCACATCGCAAAATTTTGGTTTTGCCAACTAAGACCGTTTATAGCGGATGAATGGCGAACAATCAGAGACTGAGATGGCTCGCAAGTTAAAATGTATTTCTTAAAAGAGCCATAAGGGGCACCTGCCTGGCTTAGTCGGTCGAGCATGTGACTCTTGATCTTAGGGTTGTAAATTCAAGCCCTGCACTGGGTGTAGAGATTACTCAAAAATAAAATTTTAAGTGTCATTCAATCCTTAAAATGATTTTATTAAAAAAAATTTAAAGAACCATAAATTTTGTACACCTGAAGCTAATGTAACATTGTGCGTTCACTATACTTCAGTTAAAAAAAAAAGAGCCATTAATTCTGCCTACTAGGCCTGAAAACGACAAAGATGATGTTTTGTTGTGAAAAACAAGGTAACTGATTCATTAGTATTGCTTTCATTGAAGGCTACCTGTGCTGAAAACCTTCCAGTTACCCCTCTAGATCTCCTTTCCTCTCTTCCACACTGTTCCCTGCCACAGAAGGTTGTCTTCTATGGTCTGTAACAGGCTCCCATATGCTCTGACTTCTTGTTGAGTTGGTCCAATGGGGAGATAACAGGGAAAAGCGTAAGTGTGGGGTACTGATTCCATCACTCCTTCCCTGTGAGCTCTTCAGGGGCTACCTGTGTCCCCCAACCAGTGCTCACTGCTCCTCTGGAGGGAGTCCTCTCTGTATGACTTTCTCCTTCCAGATTCCATGTCTTTCTGGCCCTTCCCAGGGGTGACAACAGCTCTGCTTTACTTCCTCAGGGGAACCTCACTGTTCCTTGTAGTCTTCCTGTACCCTGCCCACACTTTGGTAAATATTCTGGTTACTGACCCTTCTTCAAATTATCCTAATTTGTGTGTGCCTTCTTTTTCCTGGTGGGGCCCTCCTCGAAAGAGTGACTAGCTGTCGTGGTCTGAGGGAGTGGGGGTACCCTATGACTTTCAGAGAGGTCGTGGGCCCTGTGACTATAGGTGCTGTGCTTCTGTTGGGAGGGATAAGGACTGGCTGGATGACAGAGGGCAGGAGCAAATCTCCGAGCCTGATTTGGCATCGGTCAATCTTGTGTTCAATGTTTTAGGCAGGTAGCTACCTCTAGAGAAATGACCCAAAGACACTGAGAGTTGGCAGGCAATCAGCTTCCAAATGGTTCTTATGTCTCATGTAAGCACTCTAGATAACAGAGGGAGGGGCAGTGGGGAAATCTAAAAAGAATGTCCCATGGACCCCAGTGACCCGGACAGAGTGGCCCATATGCATGTGACTAGCAAAAGGAAAACTCAGAATTACTAATCCTGTCTTTATTTAAAATTTGGATATTTTGTTCATGGTTAACTTTGGCATTCATTTTGATTTTTTTAAAAACCCGCATTAAAATATTATTTATTTGATTACTCGGTATTTGGTGCCCCCAAAATTTGCACCCAGACCAGCGGCAAGGAGTTAGCTTTGACTCTTCTCTTCCCCCTCACAGCCTGTACTTGGCTCTTCTTTCCAAATACTTCCAGAATCTGATTACATCTGGCCCCCTCCGTGTCTACCAACCAGGCTCAAGCCTCTGTCACCTCTCACATGGTATTCTGCTTACTATTCATGCATCATACATTACCCCCAAAAAGTAGTAGAATGAAATAACAACCACTTAATTTTGCTCACGATTTTGTGGGACAGGACTTCAAGGAAGGACTCAGCCGGGCGGTTCTTGCTTGGAGTTCCTTATGCTGTTGTAGCCAGGTGTCAGCTGGGGCTGTAGTCATCTGAAGGCTCAACAGACTGCTTCTCCCTCTCTTTCTCCCTCTGCCTTTTCCCCTGCTCATGCTCGCTCTGTCTCTCTCTCTGTCAAGTAAATAAATAAAATCTTAAAAAAAAAAAAAGAATCTAAGCTCTATGAGGGCAGAGACATTATCTGTTCTGTCCCTTGATGTATCCATACCATCAAGACCAGTGCCCAGCACATAAGGAGTGCTTGATAAATATTTTTTTGAAGATTTTATTTACTTATTTTAGAGAAAGATAAAGAGAGAGCACGAGTTGGGGGAGGGGCAGAGGGAGAGAGAGAATCCCAAGCAGAATCTCTGCTGGGTGTGGAGCCCGACTCGGGACTCAATCCCAGGACCCCGAGATCATGACCTAAAGCCAAAATCAAGAGTCAGACACTTAACCAACTGAGCCACCCAACAAATATTTCTTAAGGAATCAATGAAAGAACATAGCCATGATTACTCCTGAATGAAATATACATTGTTATTTTTTTTACATTGTTATTTTTAATGGTTATAATCGTCCATTTCATGGATAATCCAAAATGTATTTACCAAATCCTCTTTATTTGGGTTTCTTTCAATGTACCACTTCTATTAAAAATAATCATGCTTATCGGTAAATCTCTTATAATTATTTTCTTAGGCTAATTCCCTCAAGTAGAATTACTAAGTAAAAGAGTACCCATATTTTTAAGGCTTTTAATACATATTACCCTAAAATAGACTACTGAGATTCACAATTCTATCAGCAATATATGGGGGTGCTTTTTTCCCACAATCCCAACTCATGGCACTATTTTTTCATTTGTCTACTTTAGACACTGTCTATTGACTTCCCTGTATTTTAGGTGAGGATTTAATTCAGTTACACCACTCCCTCATTCTCTCTTCATTTCCATTTTTGCTTGTTGACTCATTAATTTAGTTTCTCCTTTATATCTTTGAATAATATACTTAAACCCTTATTTCAGTTTCTACCAATTTTCTACAGTATCTTTTGACACTTGATAAGTATTGTGATACTTCTACATTTTTTTTTTTTAAAGATTTTATTTATTTATTTGACAGAGAGACACAGCAAGAGAGGGAACACAAGCAGAGGGAGTGGGAGAGGGAGAAGCAGGCTTCCCGCGGAGCAGGGAGCCCGATGCGGGGCTCGATCCCAGGACCCTGGGATCATGACCTGAGCCGAAGGCAGACGCTTAACGACTGAGCCACCCAGGTGCCCCAATACTTCTACATTTTTCTCTACTCCTTCCTCTCCATCATCTGTCAGCTGTTCCTTTATTTTTTATTGTCAAGATTGATAACATTTATATTATTTCCTGTAACCATAACTAAGTATTCTTAAAAGTAGAAGAATCAATAAAATTTTTATATAATATCATAGTTAATTGTAGAGCTGAGTTATGTGGCATAATTATATAGTGTTTTCTTCTCTCTGGTTCTATGGTCATGATCCTCATGTCAAGCAAAGGAGAATTTGCCTAGTGTCGAGATCAAATGGATTAGCTCTTCTTAAATGCAACAAATTGCTCAGTAATGCCACTTTGTTGTTTATTTGTTTGTCTTTCTTTAATTGAGAGGATAATAATAGTCTTTCATGGGTGATGGGCATTAAGGAGGAGGGCACGTTATGTGATGAGCACTGGGTGTTATACGCAACTGATAAATTATTGAAAACTACATCTGAAACTAATGATGTACTATAAGTTGGCTAATTGAAGTTAAAAAAAAAGCAATGATAAAAAAATAATAGGCTTTCATTACTATATTCCTGTGTATTCCAATGTATTCATTCCATATCTCCTTTGGAATCCACTATAGTCTTCTTAGAGCCCACTGAATTCTAATTTGGCCTATTTGCTTTCTAGACTGCCAATCTGTGGTCACTGATATTTTACTGGATTTCCAGTTAGTTCCTTGCCATGGGATAGCCCTCTTTCTTAGTTTTCAGCCTTATTTTTCTGGAGTGCATACTAAAAAATGTACTTTCAGAAAGAGAGGTAAACTTTTTTCTTTGCTTATTTGATGAATTTCTTTTGCCTTCATAATGTTTAATAACTTCCCTTGGTAAAGAACTTTGGGCTCAAAATAATTTTTCTTCCAAACTGTTTTCTTCCCAACACTTAATGTTGAAGTTTTTTTAAACCTACAGAAAATTTAAAAGAATATTTTCATCAAAAGATTACCTGGGTGGCTCACTCGGTTAAGCATCAGACTCAATTTAGGGTCAGGTCATGATCTCCAGGTCTTAAGATTGAGCCCAGCGACTCAGCATGGAGCCTGCATAAGAGTCTCATGCTCCCTCTCGCTCCGCCCTCCTGTGCACGTGCTCGTGTGCTCTCTTTCTAATAAAAAAAAAAAGAATATTTTCATCAACACTAATACACCCTTCACTAGATTCACCAATTGTTGTGCATATTGCCACATTTTCACACATTTTCAGTATTTGCTTTTTTTCTAAATTATTTGAAAATAAGTTGAAACTCTCATGATATTCACCTCAAAGAATTTCTGCCTGCATCTCCTGAGAGTAAGAAAGTTCTCCTACAAAACCGCGGTACCATGATCACATCCAGGATGATGAACACTAATGAATAACATCACCAAATATATAGCCCATATTTGAATCTTCTCAATTGTCACCATGGCTATAGATTTTTTATCTTCCAATCCAGAATCCAATCAGGTTTCTCAGTGTTCGGTCTTTATGTCTTTTTATTCTCTTCACCTTCAAAGCACTCTTGCCTTTTGGTTTCTTTTCAACGTTGACTTTTTTATTTTTTTTTTTATTTTTTAAGGATCCAGGCCAGTTGTTTTGTGAAATATCCTTTGTCTGGATTTGTGTGATTATTTCTTCATGATTGCATTCAGGTTAGATATTTTTGGTAAGAACATAGCACACGTGAGACTGTGTACTTACTTCATCACATCAAAGGACATTTTATATTAGATTCTTTTTTTGAGTGAGCTCTACACCCAATGTGGGGCTCAAACTCATGACCCTGGGATCAAGAGTCACATGCTCTACTGACTGAGCCAGCCAGGCGCCCCTATATTAAATTATTGATAATTGGTGATCTTAAGTTTGATCATTTGGTTACAGTGATAACTACCAGATCTCTTAACCACAAAAAAGAAAAAAAAAAGTTTTTCCTTTAGAATTAATAAAATAATCTATGGAGTCCTACTGGGGAGACCATGTGAATAAACTGTTTCCTAATAATCTTTCACTCAAGGTGTTTAGCATGTGCTGAGATCTTTGCTTAAACCAATTATTACAAGAGTTGAAATGGTGTTATTAAAAATAAATCTTCTATGTTCACAACCTGATAGTTTCTGTAAAGAATAACTCTTTTTAAAACTCTTTTCTCCCAAAATTTTATTAATTTATGTTGTCATAACACAACGGACTAATGCATTTTTATTAATCTTTTCTTAATTATCATCATAATCCTTTTGATGTTCTAACTGTTCTGGTTTGATGAGGCAACATGACTTATGGCAAACCTAAGTGCCTTCTAATCAGAAAATAGCATGTGGACTGGTAGAAACTATAAATGAACTATAAATACTTGATGCAAATGCCGTAAGTTGGGGCTTCCCTAGGTGTGATGACCGTTGCAGTCGGGCATGTCCCATAGGAGGGACCCTGGATATTATGCCTGTGAATAAGTTATTGGCTCCTGTGGGCATGAGGCTGCTACTCCAGGTTAAGTTCCATACCTGTCTGATGTGAAACTTCTGCCCTTGCCCCTGAGCAACCACTTGCGGGACTGATGTTATTTGCACTGCTCTATGATCTGTCTGCTACTGCAGGGTATCCTGCGGCAGAGCATTCCGCCCTGCTGGCAAGCTGGATCTCTCCGAGCAGACTGATACCGGAGGGGGCCCATAGTAGTTTTGTGAGTGTGAAGCTTTCGTTGAGCCCATGAAAATCCATAATGGGAACTGCACTCTTTTAAAATAGAATACTCAGAAATCTTACTCCCATCCCTACCCTCACCATTACATTGTCACACTTTTCTCCATTTATGATTTATCTTACCTATGTTTCTCTTTGCAAATAAAGGTACAGATTTTTTTTCTTACACAAAGGTACAAACACACACACACACATATATATATAAAGGTATATAGCCTGAAAATCACTCATATCAGTTCATAAAGAACATCCTCATTCTTTTTTATTTTTAAGATTTTATTTATTTGAGAGAGGGAGATAGTGAGAGAGAGAGAGAGAGCACAAGCAGGGGGGAGAGAGAGAAGCAGCCTTCCCACTGAGCAGGGAGCCCAATGCGGGGCTCGATCCCAGGACCCCGGGGCCGTGACCCGAGCTGAAGGTAGATGCTTAACCAACAGAGCCACTCAGGAGCCCTCTCATTCTTTTTTTTTTTTTTTTTTTAATGGCTGCATAGTGTTTCACTCTGTAGACATAATCAAAGTTTATGCAAGCAGTTTCCCATTGATGGGCAGGTAAACTGTTTCTATTATTTTGCTATTAAAAATAAGTTCACAGTAAATAACTTTGGGCATATGTTTGTCCTGTTTGTTGAGGTGTATGGTTAGGGGGAATTCCTAGAAGTAGGAATGTGGGATCAAAGGGTGAATGCATACGTGATTTTGTTAGATATCACCAAATTCCTCCCCGCAGGGGTTGTAGCATTTTGCCTTGAGCTAGCAATGAATGAGAGTGCACTACCTGTCTGCAAAGAAGAGCATTTTCAAACTCAGTTGATGTTGTCCCCAGAAAATGCATAAAACTAAGTCTCTGTGAAACAAAATTAGGAAGTCATAAGGAGAAGATACAACGAGATATATGTGGCATCAATGAAAAGTGAGCTGGATGAAATAAAAATGTAAAGTTCAAGAAAAACCCTAAACTGAAATGGCATTGTCAATTGCCAATTCTGCCAATTCTGCAGTAGAAGCAGTAAAAAATAGAATTAGAACTGCAGAGAGATGACTGCCTGGCTCAGTCAGTAGAGCACCCGACTCTTGATCTCAGGATTGTGAGTTCGAACTCCACATGGGGAGGGGAGCCTACTTAGAAAAAATAAAATGAAACAAAAAAGAATTAGAACCGCAGAAAATTAAATCACTAATACGAAGGATAAATGTGATTAGCTGTCTCAGAATTCAGAGGAAAAGCACAGAGACATGAAAATGATAAAGGACATAGAAAGATGCTCCAATAACATAATTTTAAGTGCTTCTCAGGAAGAAACCACTTAGAACAAATGCAATAATCCAAATTAGAGTAGAAGAAAATTGTCCTAGCATGGGGATTAATTAAAACCCCAAATTAAAAATCCACAGATTGAAAGGAGTTATGATACCACACGCATACACCCATACACACACAGACCCACATTATTCTCACAAAATTATTTAATTTCAGGGATAAGTAAAACCATTTCCTATAAATATTCTGGAAATAAAGACATCTTTTTAAAAAGATGTTAGGAGTACCTGGCTGACTCAGTCGGTAGAGCATAGGACTCTTGATCTAAGGCTTGTGAGTTCAAGCCCCACCTTGGGCATAGCATTTACTTAAAATAATAATAATAATAAAAATAAAAATAAGAAGATGTTAAATGAGACTTTCCTAGATTAATGTTTAGGAATAATCACCACCCCATTAATTGATGAAATGATTCTAAAATTCATTTAAATATATAGGAATATATTAACAGAAAGAATATGTAAGAATATCATAAATAATTTATAAAGAAGAGTATTGGGAAGGGACTAATCCTTCTATCTGGTAAAATCTACTATGAAGCAGCTATAAGTAAATCAATGTGACATTGGTAGCAATGTGGAGAGAATATGCATGTAAATATAACAGAAGAGATGGTCCAAAGCCAGATCTCAGTATTTATGTTATATAAGGTAAGCAAATCCATGAAAAATGGAAGGATTTTTCTTTTCTTCTTCTTTTTTTTTTTTTTAAAGATTTTACTTATTCATTTTGAGAGAGCAAGAGAGGGAGAAAGAGAGAGTGAAAGAGCACAAGCAGGGGGAGGAGCAGAGGGAGAGGGAGAAGCAGACTCTCCACGGAGTAGGGAGCCGGACAAAGGCTGATCCCAGGACTCCGGGATCATGACCGAAGGCAGATGCTCCACCGACTGAGCCACCCAGGTGCCCCTGGAAGGATTTTTCAATAGACAGTTTTGTTATGAGTGGTTAACTGTTTGGGGGTGTGTGGGGTGTCTATTTATTTATTTGCTGCTGAAACCCGAGATGGAATGTCTATTTAGATCCTCACCCCATTACATAACAAAATATATCCCAGTAGATTAATAAATAAAATAAAATAACCAATCATAAAAAAAAAAAGGAAACAGAATTCATCCTTCAGATCTGTAAGTTTAAAAGCAATGGAAGAAATTACTAAAAGATAGATACAAGCACACAAACTTTAAATTTCTGCTTATGTACAATGCCATAAACAATACTAAAATATAAATTGGAATAAACTATCTGCAGTGAAAATACCAAGCAAGGGGTTAATATCTTATTGTACAAATCACTTACAGAAATCAACTACATAAAGGCATGAACTGATCATTCACAAAAGAAGAAATTGAAGTGGCTAATAAATATCTGAAAAAAAAAGTGTTTGATCAGTAATCAAAGAAACACTTGCAAATAGCAAAGCCATGCTGGTTTTTACCCTTTCAAGTTAAGAAAGTTTAAAAAGTTAGCTTCCTTAATGGCTTAATATGAGAGTGGGGGCAGTAAGAACTTAGCCATTTTTTTTTCTTTTTTTGAAGGAGCAATGAGAGCTTTGTTCAGATCCTACGGCCCTAGACTGTCATTCTTAGACTTTGTTGAAGTATAAATTTGTATGATCTCTTGGGCAAGTAACTTGGTGACTTCAATCAAAGAGCTTTAGAAAAGCTCCCACTCTCTTACCCCATAATTTTAGGGGTTTTAGGACTCTATCTCAAGGAAATTCTAAAAAAGTATGTACAATATTTTATGCACAGAAATATTCATTTAGAAAGTATTCAATTAGAAAGTATTACATGCTTCATGTTAGAGGATAACAGTCCAGTAAAGTACGTCCATGACATGAATATAATGCAGTTTTTAGAAATTAAAATGTGAGTATGTATTGAATCATTATCTAAGTTTTTTGTATTTGCTCATTGAACCCTCACTACGAGGATACTGGATATCTTCCCTTGGCCTTTCCGGGTGCACCCACTGCTTTTCTCCAGCTTCTTCTAACTGGTATGGGCTACATCAACAGGATCCCTTGCCTTCTAGCGTCTGGTTGGCGTAGGTCAATGGAGAGGACCGGGGGAGGCAAGAGAGGAAATTTGGGTATTATTTGTCCTGGCTCCCTCTCTGTGAGTTTCCTGTGGCTGAAAGCCTCCCTGAACTAAAGGCCACAGGTTGTGTAGGCAGCCCCCACCAAACACCACTGTCACCAGGTTCTGATAACTGTTCTCTCCCTTTACCCCTTCACAATGATGCCTTCTTGTTCTCACCTGCCTGGGGATACGGCGTGATTCCCTGTGGTTTCTCTTCATCTTGCCTACCTCTTTTAAAATATTTCCTTTTTTAATTTTTTTAAAAAATTTTATTTATTTATTTGAAAGAGAGAGAGAGCACGAGCAGGGGAAGAGGGAGAAGCAGGCTCCCCGCCAAGCAGGGAGCCCGATGCGGGGCTCGATCCCAGGACTCTGGGATCATGACCTGAGCCGAAGGCAGACGCTCAACCAACTGAGCCACCCCAGGCGCCCCTAAAATATTTCCTTTTTGATAATCTCTCCAAATGATCTAATTAGAGTTTGCTGTTTCCTCCTGGGACCCTGACAGATACAACGGCTTACGGGATCCTATATTTGAGGAGATAGGCACAGAGAAGCTAAGTAATTTCCCCAAGGTCACACAAGGGAAGAAATAATAATTGTAGGGTATGTCGAAATTGTTCCTTTATTTATCTATTTTAAAATAACTTTTATTGTTTTTATTACAAAAGATATGCAAAATATGCAATACAAGCAAATAAAATGAAGAGAATACCCATATTCCCACTCATCTAACCCATCCATTATTTATTTAATAAGAATCCCACATTTTTGTCTCCAGGCAAACTCCTGCTTTTCATCTCAGGCTCTATGTTTAATTGTCTACTCTCTAACCTTCATCTGGATGTCTCAAAGTCACTTGAAACTGAACATGTCCAAAACTAGCCTCATGATCTTCCAGATTCTAGCCACAACCAAGTCTTGTCAATTTTACATGTAAGTGTCTCTAATATGTCCACAGCTCTCCAGCTGCCATCACCCACCTTAGTCCAAGACACTATCACCTCTTTCTTTGAAGAATTCCAAGCTTTGGTCTCCCTGTATCTATCTACCCTTGTCCCTTTCAACCCATTATTTACACAGCAGGCAGATAGACCTTTTCAAAATGCAACCTAGTCGTATCACCCCTTGCTTAAAACCTTGCAATGGCTTCCACTGCTTTAGAATACAGACCAAGGGTCTTACTTTGGCCCAGCTAACCTCAGCAGTTTTGTCTTCTGTGCTCCTTTCTTCCCCTTGCTTAGCTCCACTGTCTGGCTTTCAGCTTTGCCAAGGAACCATGCTTCTTTCTACCACTGGGCCTTTGCCCACATTGTTCCCTCTTTTTGGGACTTTTTTTTTTTCAAGATTTTATTTATTTATTTGAGATAGAGAGTGCGTGCAAACACGAGCGGGGGCGGGTACAGAGGGAGACAGGGAGCACAGATTCCCTGCTGAGCATGGAGCCCAATGGGGCTCGATCCCAGGACCCTGAGATCATGACCCCAGCTGAAGGCAGACGCTCAACCACCTGAGCCACCCGGGCCCTTTCTGGGATATTTTTACACACGTCCCCAAAGTTAACCTCCGGAGTGGTCAAGACACCCTAACACTTTCTTCTTACTAGGAACCTTTCCAACATAACATTTATCAGAGCTTACTTGAACACATCAAGCATGTGGTTGCCTGTCTCCTTCACTAGCTCCTCTAGCAGACTGTAGGATGAAGTTCTTTGGCTGTCTTGTGTTGCCTGTGCAACCCCAGTACTTTGCCCTGTGCCTAGCACATAGTATGAAATCAAATATTTGAATGAAAAGAAATAAACATAACAGGGATAAGGACAAAGTTGGAAGAATCATATTAGAAAGGTCTGAATTCTTTATATCTATTATTTCCTCTTTCCTCGCTTCAGAGTCTGACAAGATCTAACACACCCCAGCTCAGCAGGGGTGTGCTTCTCCCTCTCCCTCTGCACCCCCTTATGCTCTCTCTCTCAAATACATTAAAAAAAAATCTTTAAAAAACTGGATAAAGAAAAGACTATATCTATATTCCCTTACAGTTTCTTCAACAAGATTGTTTGGTACACAATTGGGGGGAGCAAGGAGAAATATTTATAGGTGGGCACGGATTCTAGTTAACTTCCTGGAGTTCTCACCACTTACTCTAGATGTTATAATTATATCTGTTTTGAGGGTTCTAGTGATGACAAAATCAGCTCTAGGAGGATAAAGTGGAAATTTAAAGAAGGGATAAAACTAGCAAGACGCTGGTTGTACAGTAAAATATGTTCACTAAATATCTCTCTTTTTGGTAGGATGGGAAAACACCTGTTTTTTTGCTTTATTTCAGCCCTTATCTTCACTTTTAAAGTGCAGGTCCCACTTAATCTGACAGCTGAGGGGTTTTTGTTTTGTTTTGTTTTTAAAGACTTTATTTACTTATTTGAGAGAGGGAGAGAGCACATAAGGGGGGTGTTGGCAGATGGAAAAGCAGATTCCCCGCTGAGCAGAGAGCCTGATGGGGGCTCCGTCCCAAGATCCTGGGATCATGACCTGAACCGAAGGCAGAGGCTTCACCGACTGAGCCACCCAGCCGCCCCTGATAAGTGAGTTCTTAATTTTCTCCCCTACTTGCTTCGATTTGGGTCAAGCACCTCAGCTTGGACAACCCCACAAAGAATCAATAATCGCCCAGGCGGCCCCAAGTGACAGTGCCCACTTCACCCCGCCCCCTCCCTAGGGAGGGGCCCGCGGCTGCGCACACCTCACCCAGCCTCTTGTGACGTCACAAAGGAGCCCACCCTAGTGTGCCGCACCCCTGCGACCCTGCCGTCCAGGTCCCCGTCCTTCAAATACCCGCTTCCCTTAGCCCACCTGGCCCAGTCCTCTTTTAGTGATGGCGCTGAGAATAAAAGCACTAGGCTGAAACCCCCACGGGGCCGCCGCAGCGCCCTTCGGTGGCGTCGCCCGCCCCTCGGGGCCGGAGAAATAGGCGGAGCCAAGCTGCGGTAGCCCTAGGCTCCCCCGCCGCCCAGTAGGCTGGGATCCTGGGGCGGCCTCGGGAGCGCGCGGGGCCGAGACCCCGGGGAGCTGGCGAGGCGCGCGCCCGTAGGAGAGGGGCGGGGAGCAGAATGTCGGCTCCCGCCCGGGCGCGCTCCACAACCAGGAGCGCAAACGGCTCGGCCGCCTCCCGAGGTGGCGGCGGCGAGAGGGACAGCGAGGCGGAGCGCGCGCCCGGAGCCGGGGGCACAGCTGCCCAGATCTCCGACCCGGACTCCAGCTTGGGCGCGGCCACATCCTCCGCGTCCGGGTTGAGCATCGGTTCTGAGTGGCGGACTTTCTCCAGTCCGTTTTCCAGCTTCCTGTCGAACGCGTCCAGAGCGGACCCCGGATACGAGAAGAGCTCCGGCGCGCCCGCCCAACTCCTCTCCAGTCCTGGCCCGAGGACCAACACAGACTCTAGGATTGGCCTCTGGGGCTTCGGCGCCCACGGCCTGAACCACCAGATCCCCATGTCTGCCACCGGCCTGAGCACCGCTGATGGGGCCGCCGCAGCCTCCAACCCGGACGCAGGCCATCCCCGGGTACCGATACCAGGACCTGCCCCGCCCTCAGGCCCCCCTGTAGGGTCGATACCTGAGTCCACCCCGCCCGCAGTGCTCGGCCATCCCCGAGTATCAGTACCAGGACCTCCTACATCCACCAACTCTACCCGAGAGCCAGTGCAAGGTTCTGGCCCGCCCGTGACGCCCGGCTTCCTCAAGGTATCGATGCCAGCACCTCGTCCACCCAGTACCAATCCCCAAGTGTCAGCAGACGGGATCGCCCCGCCCTCAGTGATCAGCTCCTGGAGTTCGGTGCGAGGACCTCCCACACCCAATAACTCCCCCGTAGAGTCATTGCAAGGGTCCTTGCAGTTTTCAGGACCCCGCTCCCCCCGACTATCAGTGGACGGATCTGTTGTGCTCTCGAACTCCTCCCTAGTGTCGATGCAAGGGTCCGCCCCACCCTCAGTGCTCAACTCCCCCCGGAGTTCGCTGCCAGGATCTGCCCCGATCTGGGACTCCTCCCGAGTGTCGGTGCAAGGGTTCGCCCCGCCCTCAGAGCTCAGCTCCCTCCCGGCTTCGCAGCAGGGATCGCCCCAGTTCTCGGAGTCCTCCCGAGCGTCGGTGCAAGGATCCACCCCGCCCTCAGTGCCCGGCTTCCCCCAGGATTCGGTACAAGGACCTCTCACGCCCAGGAACAACCCCGGAGGGTCGGCACAAGGGTCCACCCAGCCCTCAGTGCCCGGCTCCCCCCGGGATTCGGTACAAGAACCTCTTACGCCCAGGAGCTCCTCCCGAGGGTCGGCACAAGGGTCCACCCAGCCCTCAGTGCCAGGTGCCCCCCGAACATCCGCGGAAGGATCGGCTCCACCCCCGGACTCCCCTGGAGGAGTAGTACAAGGGGCCGCTCCGCCTTCAGTGCCGGGCTCTGCCCGGGTGTCGGTGGAAGAATCGGCTCCGCCCCCGGACTCCCCCCGAGAGTGGGTAGAAGGGTCCGCCCCGCCCTTGTCCCGCTCCACTCCTCTACCTACGCCCCGGGAGAGTCGCAACCAGAGCATGGCGAGTGGGGAGACGGCGAGCACCGCGGACCACATGTTCGACGTAGTCGTGATAGGAGGCGGCATCTCAGGTCAGTATGGACCGTAGCGGTAACCTGAGGGCCCCTGGCCGGCCCGGGGTGGGGGGCTTGCCGTAGCGCCGCAGCATTTGGGGATCTCTCTCATGCATGCTGGAGTGCAACAGTGCCCGGCCCCGGACCCTGCGAGGCGAGAGTGGGGGTTGGGCCAGTTTTGCTGGTGGTGTGAACTGGACAGAACAATAATTTTACTACTACTATTAAATACTAGCATTTAATGAACTCTCGCTGTGCAGTTATATTCGGTACTTTACTTGCATTTCCTCAATCCTCAGCAGTCCTGTGAGATGGGTACTCGCCCCCATTTTACAAAACCAAGTAACTGAGGTCTGGAGACTTTCAGTAACTTTCCAGAGGTCAGACCACTTAGCCAGAAAGTGGCCGAATGATTTTTTTCCATTCAAGACCTTCACTTCTAATCCCTGAGGTGGCTGCTTCGCCTCACTGATTTCAGGTCCTTTGCCATAAACAAAACATCAGTGTTGGGATTTTTGTAGTATTGAGGTAGTAATAGTGTTATTCTGGTTCTGCTCTTCTCCAAGCACTTTTCCTTAGAAAATTTGGTAAGTGAAGAGGAAGGAAGAATCGTTTAGTAAAAGTTTTTTGTTTTTTTTTTTTTAAAGGAGAGAGGGTGGGCTCTTAGTTTTAACCTACTCCGGCTGTTTTTTTTTTTTTTTTTTTTTTAGAACTTGTAGGAAGGTGTAGGGCATGTATTGCCCAAAGGGAATCTCTTTGTGAAGCAGAGGCCCACAGCTGGTCAGGGAATGCCCTGTTGTGTCCTTTCATAAGAGCTCCCAGTGACCGAATCCTGTCCTGTATGGAGCTGGTGAGTCTGGGTTCCCCTGGTCCTGTCTTAGGTTTGCAGCTGACCAAGTGCATGAGGCTTGCCTGTATCTTCCTGGAAACCTCATCATGACTGATATATTCAATTGTCACATAGGCTGTCATAATTGCTAAAATTTGAAATTTAGGAATTGTGTTTCAGCCCTAGCTAGAATCCCACATGAATCTGCCCAGGACCTGGGAGGGTGTTAATTTCTGAAATATACCTGCAGGATCTAATGTAGAAAGAGGGAGAAAGAAGGTCGAAGGGAGGAAGTAGGATGGCCCTATAGTAGCTATTTGTATGTGTAATTTTTGTGGGGGGGAGACTCTGAACATGCTTAAAAATTAATTTTGAGTGGAGATAGCTTTTGACTTGATCTCTTGAGGATCAATAGTCTGAATCGCCAGAGGAGAGGTTGGCCTGAGCTGTTGCTTTGACACTGAAGCCAGTGCTAGCAAAAACATGCCTGTATGTTGGAGCATCGGAAGAAAGCAGACCGTGGTGGAGAGTAAGAAAAAGAAGTATATTTCTCTTGTTTCTATTCATTCATCCCTTCATTCATTCAACAAACACTTGCCGAGTGCCTGCAGTGAAGAGAACTGGTCTTTCCAAAAACCTAGTCCTCCCATGCATGCCTCCTAGAAGCAATGTGATTGTTGATCACTGGGAAATCAGTGTTCTGATTGTGTGGTGTATAAATTGATTGGTTCTCTCTCTTCCCCCATCTCCATACCGTCCGCTTTCACAATTTGGGGTTCTTTCTGGGATTTTATCTTTGTCCTTTTCTTGTTCTGTGCTCCACTATTCCTTAAGGAGTGTTTTGTCTTTTATTTTCCCTCTGCCTGATTACCTACTGTTTCTCCCTTTCCACACCTTCTTCCCAGTAGTTGGTCGTGAGCAGAGGTGGATTTACCCGGTAGCTGGCGACCCTCATGCTTTATGACCTTACAACTGCAGGTGCCTTCTGCTTCTCATTCTGGATAAATAGCTTCATACTGTGTCTTGTATTGGTAATTTTGCATCCTTGTTTCTTAAAGAGGACACCCAAATCATGAGCTTCAGGCCCCTCAAAACCTGGATCTGCCTGTGATCACTATTAATCATTAATTTGTTTGTTTCATTTGGGGGAAAGGAGAGGGCCTTTCTTGCACAGTAGTTCACACACCTATCTCAGCAGCCGGCTTCCAGTCCATTAGTGACAGTGGAAAAGGCATGGGGCTTCCTCTAATATCATCTCCGTCGCTCAATTGGAGTGATTTTAACACCCACAAATGACCAGAAACATTGCATTCTGGCTGTGATGCCTTCCCAAGATGGTTCACAACTAAAATTCAAAGTAGATGCAAGTCTGGCTCAGGCTAAACCCTGCACACAGACTGGGTATTTCATGAGCAGCTGAGAGGCTTTACTGCTCAAGGGGTTCTTGAGATGCCAGAAACACATCATACTTACATGTACTTAGCCAACTTAATCCCTCTAGCAGTTTTAAATGCTTTGGGATATTTTTATAACTTTTGTCACAACTTGCACACTTTAATATGCTACCCACACACTTAAAATATATGGCTAGTACTCAGCATCTGCAGGGTCATTACTTCTGTATAACAGTGTAGCTCCCAGAAGAGTACAAATTCCAAATGACATTCCTCAAACTCAATCCATAGTAACAGAATTATCTTTCATTTTTGATAACTATCTTGGCTGTACAGAGAATGACAGCATCTTTTTTTTTAACATCAACTTTAAAGATTATTTATTTATTTATTTGACAGAGAGCACAAGCAGGGGGAGCGGGAGAGGGAGACGCAGGCCCCCCACTGAGCAGGGTGCCCCATGCCAGCTCCATCCCAGATCCTAAGACCCTGGGATCGTGACCCGAGCCGAAGGCAGATGCTTAACTGACTGAGCCAGCCATCCAGGCGCCTCAAGAGTGGCAGCATCTTAATATATCTCCCTCTTGTCATTAAAAAAACCCCATAAAACAGAGGTGCCTAGGTAGCTCAGTGGGTTAAGCGTCCGACTCTTGGTGGCTCAGGTCATGATCTCATGGGTCCTGAGATCAAGTTCTGTGTGGGGCTTCATGTTTAGTGGGGAGTCGGCTTGAAGTTTCTCTCCGTCTGCCCCTCCTCCAGTCGTGCGTGCGCATGCATGCTCTCTCTCTCCAAAATAAATACATCTTAAAAAAACCCCATAAAACAGAGCATGTCTTTTTTTTTTTTTAAGATTTTATTGATTTTTTAACAGAGAGAGAGACAGCGAGAGAGGGAACACAAGCAGGGAGAGTGGGAGAAGGAGAAGCAGGCTTCTCGCCGAGCAGGGAGCCCGACATGGGACTCGATCCCAGGACCCTGGGATCATGACCTGAGCCGAAGGCAGACAGTTAACGACTGAGCCACCCAGGCGCCCAAAACAGAGCATGTCTTATAGCCATAAAACCCCTTTTTCTGTCCACTAATCCATTACGTAATTGTATATACAATGTCAGTAGTGGAGAGGGGGAAAACCCCTGCTCATTTGTAAGTAATATAATGGTATCTTTAACATGCTCTGGCCCTTTCCTGTCATCCATCATCTATCACCAAGTCCTTGAAACTCCTTTCATTCTGTGACCCTAGGATCCTAAATTTTTATTCCACACTGATAGCTCCTTTTCTGTTCCTTTCATTGCGCCCATATTCTTGTGAACTTCCAGTTTTGAAATGGCCTCGAGGTTCAGCTGTTGATCACTGTTGTGCTCTTATGCACTTTTCCTTTCTCTTTCTCATTCTAGGACTTCAGATTTCCCTTCTCTATAGAAGGCTCTTAAGTCTCTAGTTGGGATCCATTTCTTTCTCCGAGATCCCATTCTATAATTTATCTGCTCCTGGGTATTTCAGACTTTAATGTCCTGTTCTTACTTCATATTCATCATGTCCAAAAGCCTTCTTGCCCTCCAACCCAGCTTGACTTCCTCCGTCCTTTACACCCAGTCAACAGATCCTTCTAATTCCTTGTTTGGGCTCCTCTCCATTCCCAGTGACTCCCCCATCCCCAGCATAGACCCTGGACCCCTTTGGCTCACCAGGTTATGACCGTCTTTCCAGTGGCCACCCTTTACTTTGGGCTCTCCCTTCATGCCCATCCTGCACTGTTCTCTCAGAGCTGATTTTTTTTTTTTTTCAATTTGAGCATAGTTGACACACAATGTTACATTCGTTTCAGATATACAATATAGTGATTGGATAAGTCTGTATGTTATTCTAGGCTTACCAGAAGTGTAGCTACCATGTGTCCCCTTACACTGCTAGTACAGGCTTATATTCCATATGCTGTTCCTTTCATCCCCGTGACTTATTCATTCCATAACCAGACTTCATTTTTTTAAACACTTCCTTCATCACCTTGCTCTTCTGCTCAAGACCTTCCTTCACTGGTCTGTTAACAGCCCCTCAAGCTTCCCTCCATACCCTCAGTTATCTAGCCCCACTTTGTTGGACCAGTAGCATCCCCCACTGTCCCCAACATGGAGTCACACTGCTGTCTTGTCATCAGTGCTACACCATGTTGATTTTGTCCCTTCACCCTTTCCTTGTTTTTGTCTTTCTTAACATGGGAGTGCTGCTCTCTGGCTGTTTACATCTTATCCATTCTTCAACACCTGATTAATGAGCCTTTTTAAAAAAAGATTCTATTTATTCATTGGAGAGAGTGAGCGCACACACGAGCAGGGGGGTGGGGGGGAGGAAAGCAGAGGTAGAGGGAGAAGCAGACTCCCCGCTGAGCCCAACATGGGGCTCGATCCCAGGACCCCTGGCTCGATCCCAAAACCCCGAGACCATGACCTGAGCCGAAGGCAGACGCCTAAGCATCTGAGCCACCCAGGCGCCCCTAATGACCCTTTCCTTAATCACTCTGTCTGCCCTTGATTTTTCCCTGTTAGTGCTTGTCGTCTATATCTAACAATCCACACTTACTTTCTGATGTCTATTTCTTGATGTTATTTTAACTATAGCAATTCAGTCATTGACCGTAGATGCCAGTTCTCACTCAGGAGCTGACAGATATAACAAATGACAGAAACCCAGTGGCATACGATTTTAAAATCTGCCCTGAACCGACAATTCCTGAATTGGCTCTCTGTAGGGGGAGAAAAAAAGGAAAAGAAAAGAAAAAAGCCCACCTCCAGGGGTCAATGTATACTTCAAACTCTTTGTGCCAAAGGGGTTTTTGCCAGGCAATCCAGTCCAATCACATAAGATTTTAATCCTCTCCATGGCCTCTCCTTGGTGATGATGTGGCTGTAGCTTGGAACACACATCTAGGGAAGGGGAATGCTCTGCCCTTCAAGGCAACTCATTAGGAGCAGAGCTGGATCCGCTGCCTGGACTCGTTCAAGCCCTTTGGGAGCCTCAACCCTATGCCAGGCAGTGGCTAGATCTCGGGGGAAAAGGTCTGATGGTGAGTAAGTAGTTTCCCTGCCCATAAGCTGCCCCATCCTCATGCAAGAAGGAGTCAAGAGAATAATCGACATTCATACAGTGGAAAGAAATATTATTGTCATGAGTATGAACAAAGTGCTGGGACCTTAAAAGATAAGTTTCTAAGCAAAAACACTTCAGTCATAACGCTGGATAATCCTGGGTAGTAAAAGAGTTTTTCCATGGTTTTGGAAATTTTGAAGTGTCATGTGAAAAGAGATTATTTCCAACTAGTGTCTAAGTAGTGGAACCTCCCCCATATTTTTATCCATGAGCCGAGCTCTACTTAATTGAGCACACTAGCCACCCAGAGGTCGGGGCTGTATAAAATCAGCAGGGACTGAATCCTTTTCATCCTCTGAGACAGAAAAGCCATTTTGCAAGAAGGTTGACTAATGTTCTGAATTCCGACAATTGAGTCCACAACATACCACAATTTCCCTTTTTGCTGAAATATATCACCCTGAAGAATCATTTCTGCTGAGAGCATTTTTGGCATTTTAACCCATAACTTGGCAGCAGACACTTGTGGTTTTGTAGTGATTAAGAAAAACATTTTAAAAACTCTGCTTATTTTTGGCGCCTTAGTTATTTAGATACTTTGAGGTTCAATGCAGACAGGGCATTAATGTTCTGCCTTTTAGAACACTTCTTTGCCTCTGTTTTGTATTTTTTTCTCAAACTAGGATCCTTTCAGTTTAGAAATTTGTTGATGTTGAACAAAAAACAAGAATATTTGGGTTCTGATTTTTTGAAATCTTCGTGGTTGAATAGATTTGGGGTTTAGCTGACGTTTAATGGACCGTTTTTGCATTTAACCAATACTAATTGGCTTGACCCAACACGTAATCCTCAGCTAATGTAAAAAATATATTTAATAATAGATCTAAGTACAGTATAATTATATAAGTATAGTGTAACTGTAATGTAATTGCATCACAGAGACCCATAATTGAGAAAGAGAAAGGTGGAAGCTTGTTATTGGAGAATATGGGTCATACAATCTTTGTGCAGATGTGACATACACATATTTTATATATAACCGATCTTGTCAGTATTTGGATTCAGGTGTACCCAGAAAGACTGAGGTTCTGTTGTAGTTTTAATTTTTAAAAAAATTTTTAAAAGATTTTTATTTATTTACACAAGCAGTGGGGAGGGGCAGAGGGAGAAGCAGGCTTCCCGCTGAGCAGGGAGCCCGACATGGGGCTCAATCCCGGGACCCCAGGACCCTGACCCGAGCAGAAGATAGACACTTAACCCGACTGAGCCACCCAGGCGGCCCCCTGTTGTAGTTTTATATCACATACAAGCGTTTGCAAAAGCATAGACATCCAGTCAGCCCTTGTTTGAAGACCATGCTTGCGTGTACGAGGTGGGTATGGTTCATAATGACAGTTCCTTTTCATGTTAGGTTTGAGCGATCAGAACTGCACAAAATGATCCAAAAGTAGTTTAGTTACATTTTTCACTATTGTAAGGTTTGAGACAAGTTGGTTGTTAGGACTGTTTTTTTGCCTTTATGGTGAAAAATATTTTATAGTTTTGCCAGGAATTTGTATTTTCTTCCGGATGATCTGCTCCTTATTATGTTGTCATTTGGCATGATGAATTAGGGCAGCTTAAAATCTTTTTCTTTTTCACATTTAAAAACAATTTTTTAAGTCATCTCTATACCCATCTCTATAGCTCAAACTTACGACCCTATGATCAAGAGTTGCACACTCTACCGACTGAGCCAGCCGGGCGCCCCCAGGGCAGTTTAAAATCTTTAAACTATGGTTTTGTCATTTGTAAAATTAGAGGTTGGATTAAGTTGGATTATGTTATACGTGATATATCTTCCAGGATCTCTTTTAGTAATTAGTAGTCATCCTACTGTCTGTCTCTTCAGCTTTCTCTTTTGAATCCCCTCCTCAACACGTTTTTCCTTCCATGTTGTATTCTGGAAACGGTTTGCATGATCTCTTATGTTGACGTCCTACACTAACTTAAATCCGAGTCTGGGGCTCTCTTACACATGCTCATTCACACCTTCTCCATGACTTCTCTGAGCTTTAGTTTCAAAGCCCTTTTGTAGTTGTTGCTAAGCCAAAGTAAACAAAACCCCACTTTATAGCAATAATTAATCAATTGATTAGGTAAAAGTGTCAATAAGAACATAAACATCAGATGATGAGCTTTGAGAGTTGAGTTTATTACATATTAACCATGTTCCAAGGTCACAGATTTGCAACCTGTAAAGGCTCACAGGGACCAACACAGAGGCTCGGAGGGATCAAGTGAATTACCAAATGCCACAAACTTGACTTTGGACCCCTAAAATGTTATGCAGTGTTGCTTCTACACCCCGCCTCGCAGGACTTGCCCTGTAGGCCCATTCCTAGAAATAAATAGTTTACTTTACTTTGACACTTTATGCTCTAAAACCTGGTGACTATTGTTTCGCAGTAATTTATATTTTAGAATATGTTACATGGCATGTTACTGCTTCACGAACATTTATACTTAAAAAGATGGGACACCCTATTAAGGTCAAATGACTTTTATAGGAAGAATTTATTTCCTTTTTTGAAAAGTCCATACCTGGTGTGTTTATGATACTGTGTAGCAATTGTTCGACTAGTTTCCATCAGTGGTTCTTAAGCTTTTGGATGGTATCTCCCTTTGAATATCTGATGAAAGCTACTGAAACTTTCCACCAAAAAAATGCATATTTTTACTCATAGAATTTTTCTCCCTGCCCCAGGCCAACATCAGATGTTATGGAAATGCCATCAGGGTCACTGTCCCTGTAGTATAAATATTTGGGGCTGAGACTGAGACATCACAGAAGTGGCAAAAAATAATTCAAAGGATTCATTAGGTCATTAGACAGTTACAAGTAATGAATATGTAAATAGATAATGATAAAAACAATCAAGACATCTAGGCTGAAAAATAAGGCACATGCATCTCCTGTATTAAGTCATGATAAATCAAGCAGTGAACCTGACATGCTTTGGAAAAAAAGAATTTGGGGAGACAACACGGGTGAAGAAAATGGAAGGCTGTGGTGGTTGATGTGATTTTTTAAAATAGTTTTCCAAGATTGGTACTTAAAGATTTTAGGTATTGAAATGAAGCCACTGATATTAAATATACATTTGTTACTTAACATGCATTTGTCATAGCTTATGCTCCTCGGTCATTGGAAGCATTTGACAAAATTCGGACCCAAGTAGAAGAGTGAAATTTTCTAGTTTATCTGAGAGTCCACTTGTCTCTCCAGTGACCATGTGACACCCAGGAACCTTCCGTGCCGTTCCAACTAGAAACCTGAAATGCTGTTGGTGTTTGAGGTTATTTGGGGGGTTCACTGCTGGCACAGACAAGGGAAGCAGGAAATGACAGACAAGGAAAGTATTTCATGGAGGAAGTAATACTTGACAGAAGTGTTGTGAGTTTTGGATAAATTCCGAAATGCAACAAAAACGACTTTTTCTTTTTTTTTCTTTTGTTTTTAAAATTAGAAACTTTTTTTTTTTAAAGATTATTTATTTATTTGACAGGGAGAGAGAGAGAGAGCACAGGCAGGGGGAGCAGCAGTCAGAGGGAGAAGAAGGTTCCCCACCGAGTAGGGAGCCCGATGCGGGGCTCGATCCCAGGACCCCAGGATCATGACCTGAGCCAAAGGCAGACGCTTAACGACTGAGCCGCCCAGGCGCCCCAGAAACATTTTTTTTTAAATTGAAGTGTAGTTGACACATCATGATGACCTTTAAGGTGACCGTTTCCAGATTAAATGGGTTTGCTTTGAGCTGTGCCTTAAATTCCAGACCTTTTTCTTGCATGCCTGCCTGTGTTTGTTCATTGATTCGCTCATTCATCCATTCATTCGATAAATATCTGTTGATCGAGCACTCACTGTGTGCTGTGAGCAAAATTTATGTTTTCCTGCTTTGGGAACATTGCTTCTAAACCTTTAGTGTGAGCTGATGTTTGACTATACTTTTTATTGTCCTCAGAGTCTGGAGTCCAAGAGTCCATATGTACAGTTATGTAAGAATTCTGTTGGCCAGAGATCACGTTGCTGAATAATGGAAAGTTAACTTTAAAAACTTAATATGTGATACACACTCTACACATTCCTAGGTGGTGATGAATGTGAAAGTTGAAGAAAAATGTCACTTTTAGGATTTAAGAGGAAGAACTAGGAGAGGCAGCAGAGCGTAAGCTGCAGCTGCACTAAAGTTTTGCTTCAAAACTCTTAGCTTGTGCTCTAGGCATTGTTCACCTGGGTCCCTGTCCAGGGGAGTTTATTACTGTCAATATTTGGATATTCTTATAAGAGATGAAACCAGCTTTCCCAAAGTGTGTTTTGAGGAGGGGTTTTTTTAACAGTGCAGACGGTGCAGAAATGCTGAGTTGAACAGGTCTCTTCACTGCAGGACTTATTAGGGCCTTTCATATGCCAGTGTGTGCCACACATTTCCCAGAAGGAGAAATGGCATATGTCGCAACGTCCAGGGACACTGATACTTTTCCCCTGAGCATCTTGAGCACTAGTGTTCCCATAAAACATTTTGGAAACTATCGCTTTAAACCACAGTGCATCTTAGTGTGCAGAATCTAGGGACAGCGGTGTGGAGGGCCCTTGGTGTATTTTTTAAAAATTTATTTATTTGAGAGAGAACACAAGTGGAGTGGGGGGGGACGGGAGAGGGAGAAGCAGATTTCCCCCTGAGCAGGGAGCCCGATGCGGGGCTCAATCCCAGGACCCCAGGATCATGACCTGAGCTGAAGGCAGACACTTAACCAACTGAGCCACCCAGGCGCCCCCCCCCCCCCGGTGTATTTTTAAAGTTTCAGTGAAAGAATGGGGTGGTTCATGAATTAAGGGGTAATTGCATTCCCCAACTCGGGTGAGATCCATTTATCTAAAGTGAAGATGAATGCTGAACAATAATCAAATTAATTAGGACTGTCTAGACAACCAGTCTGTTGAATTTCGGGCAAATTGAAGTTAATTGTTAGCTTTCATCTATTTACCATTTGAGACAGCACTGTCTTTTAGCTTATCAAAGGGATTAGAAGATTTGGCATTTTCAAAAGCAGAGAATTATTTCTCTGAAAGGAAGCACAAATGCAGATGGATATAGGGATCGGAATGGTTATATATATCCAGGACAAGTTTGAGTGTGCATTGATACTCTCTGTTCTCTTTTGCTAAAAAGTACAATACTGGGTCAGAGGCCAGAAAATGTACTTGTAGTATAGACTCTGCTGGCTTACTTAGGCATAGACGTTAAAATGATGTGGCACCCTGTCCTTGTCAGTCTTTCTTAGTTGCTCACGATAAATATAATCTAAGCGTTAGAAACTTCCCTGTTGCCTTCATCCAGGTGAGCATGGTTTCGTTTTCTCAGTATGCAACTATTCTATTCATTGCAACAAGCATTTAAGCACCTGCAACACGACAGGATCTATTCTGGGATGCAAAGATGTATAACACATTTCTGGTCTCAAGAAAGTCCTAACAGACTAGTTACGAGTCAGATCTCTGGGCAAGGGGTCATGATGCCTTGGACGAGGGCAAAAGGCCACCATGACTTGGACCAGAGTGGCTGTGGTTGCAGTGGGAAGCAGGTAGATTCCGAACATTGTCTGAGGCCACAACCAGGAGGGCCTGCTCCTCGAGTGGATGAGATATATGACAAAAGGAGAAGAGTCAAGAATAGCTTCGAGAGTTCTGACCCGAGCATCTGACTAAATGGTGGTGCCATTTACTAAGTTGCAAGGGGCCAGGGGAGGAATGAGTTCTGGGGAAATATCAAATGTCCTGCTTTAGATGTATTGAGCTGGAGATGCCGCAGTGACCCTACTTTCTTGGGGGCATCATTCCAGCACTTTATGTCTGGTGCCAGGTGGCACTGGGTGCTAAGAAGAAAAATAAAACAGGCTGACAGGGACAGAGTGCGACAGAAGATTAAAACCCTTGCCTGTATTGAAAGTGCAATCACCGGACATTTTTCATGAGGAATATGCTCTGTTTCAGGGTTTGTTCTAGTGAAGGAGTGGAGACACCAGGTCATTTGTTGTGGAAGGAAAACCAGAAATTGAACTGGAAAGGGTAGCGCAAGTCAGATGGACGAATTCTTTTTTTCCCCCCTCAAACAGAGTGATATGAATGTACTTGAAGAAGGCAGGTGAGGGGAAGGGCCCTTGGCGAGGTAGAGGTGGCAGGGCTAAGTGTGAGGCCGGGTTCCACAGTAACAGATTTGTTCCCCAGGAAGCAAAGGACCATTTCTTCGAAGGCTTCATTGCAGATATTACGAATTCCTTCGCCAGGTGCGCTGTGTGGGTGAGATCATTCCCTGCACCGTTTCTTTGGGGAGGTTGGGCACCGCAAGACATTGAAAGCAGGGCAGAATCTGTGGGAACACGGTTTCCAAGGGCAGTGGCTTTAAGAAGCTGGAGCTTGGTTTGAGGTTGCCATGGCGCCACTGTGGCCTGCATACTTCATCTCATCCGGGCCCTTCTGGTCCGATAAGCAGCAGTAACAAAAATAAATAAATAAATAAATAAATAAATAAATAAATAAATAAATAAATAAATAAAGTATTTTGCTTCTATTTGCTCTATAGTATCTCAGATCGAACACGATTTCTTAGTATTGTTATATAAAACAAAACAATTGCCTGAACTCTCAAGACGACATGTGCTTTTAAAAGCAGCCTTGCTTTTTTTTTTTAAAGCCTGTCTAATACATCCTTTCACCTATTTTATTTTGCTTTATGCAAAACCCAAATGATGGAAGAAAAATTGGAAGGGAAACTATGTTGTTTTAAACTCCTCATTCCTGTTTAGAATACTTAATTGCAAAGTGATTAAAGATTTGCTTGCGCCCTGCTCCTCCAATTTTCCTGTTTTTCAGATTTTTTTGTTATTTATTTATTTATTTATTTATTTATTTATTTATTTATTTTGCATTTTGAAAGTGATTGGATCCTTATTTACACAGTAAGTTTTTATCGAACTCTTTGTGAACGTGGCTTCTCTGAGCTCTCTACTCTCATAGAAAACCACAAGACATTTGGGAGTCCGCATTCTTTTCCTCCTAAGGAGTTTGGTTTGCCATGATTTGGGAGAGGAACGGCTCTTGGTACAGATGCAATGAATGGTAGATTTTACCAGTGCCCACTTAGACCTCTTCCTTACAACGGACCCATGGGAGAACAGAGACTTTAGACGCAAGGACACTTGAGCATCTAAGACACCTTTCCAGGGTGGCCCTTCATGCCTCACAAGCCAATGAATCTCATACACCTGCTGATTTAATACACACTCTCCCCTCCCTGACTTTATCCCTCTCCTCACGGATCTGAGGCCCAAGAGTTTATACCTCTAACAGTGTGTGGGGGAGCCGGCTTCTACTGGCTGGAAAGGCCTCTTTCCAATTCCACATTCAGTGATACCACATTGGTAGCTTGAAATAAGTAATTTGAAATCAGACATGATGGGAGTGTCTATACACCGCGGAAACCCAAATGGTACAAATCAGGTGACCTCTTCCTCCCCACAGCCCAGAGATGGTTGTTAACCATTTAGCAGCATACCACTATATCAAACCCTTTCCTTATTTTAGCAGGGGAGGAGGGGATGGTGCATACCAGGAGGGCTGGGGGTGGGGGGCAGGTCTTTTCTATCACTCAGGATTCCATGTGGCAATGAAATGATGGAAAATGAATGAAAGGGGGAGCTATAGTGTTTAGTGCTCTTAGCTTTGGCTAATCTATATTTCTTTGGAACAAGATGAACATTAAATCTATATGAGATTTTCTCTTTTCATAACAAATATGAAAATAAAAAATATTTGATTATAAAATCTTTTTATGGAAGGAATAAGTCATGGAGACGAAAGGTCCAGCATAGGGAATATAGTCAATGGTATTGTACTATCGTTGTATGGTGACAGATGGTAGCTACCCTTGGGGGGAGCCCTATACTGCAATTAAAAAAAATAATAAAATAAAATCCATTCTGTAGTAGCTACATTATATTTGGTGACTTGCCTTCAGACTTAAAAGCCTTTTCTTTTCTAACAATTTTATCCCATTTACAAAAAAAAAAAAGCCAAATAAATATTTTGAAAGATAAAGGCAGAAGCCCTTAAGCTAATCTGTGGAGTTGACAATTGAGATATGGTTTTTTTCTGTGAATGATTCTTGAGTTTTGTTGTGATGAGGGGAGAGTAGAATGCATAGCGATACACAGAATAAGAACAAAATAAGAGTTAAGGAGTGTAATCTAAGACTCATATCTTGAAGCAGGCGTTGGCTTCATTTGCTTCATTCAAATCAACAGCCGCAGTTATAGTAGAAAAACTTTCCTGGACTGTAAGTATTTGCCTGTGCTTTATTTTCCACTTACTGAGTATTCAAAAGTAGTTATTATTATTCAAAAATAAACAGTCGGTTAAGCGTCCGACTCTTGATTTCCACTCAGGTCATGATCTCAGGGTCTTGGGATCATCGATCTGGTGGGCTCCCTGCTCAGGGGGGAGTCTACTAGAGATTCTCTCTCCTTCTCCCTCTGCTCCAACCCCCTGTGTGTGAGCTCTCTCTCTCTCAAATAAATAAATCTTTCAATAACTTTTTTAAAAAATGGCACCTTTTATTTCCATATTCGGTATTTTCTAATTTTCCAATTATCGTGGAAGTTCCTTATCAGAGTCTTGTTCACAATAAACACACAAACTGAAACATCAGAACCCCATTTATTCAGCGTTGTAGAAGAAATATTTCTTCTAAATAACGTACATCTTCCCTCTTCAAATTCCAAGGCCTTTTTAAAGATTTTCCTTATTTATTTGAGAGAGACAGAGAGCGTGTGTGCGTGAGATGCTGAGCATGGAGCCCCACGTGGGTGCGATCTCACGACCCCAAGATCATGACCTGAGCTCAAATCAAGAGTCGGATGCCCAACTGACTGAGCCACCCAGGTGTCCCCAAGACCTTTGTAAAAGCATTTTTTTTTCTGAAATCCTTTTAAAATGTTTTAAACATTTTCTTTATTTCTTAAACTAAGAGTTGAAACTTTCCTTGCTGAGATAGGCCAGTGCAGAATGCAGAAACAACCCTGTGGTCAGCTTTTTAATTTTGTTTATATCCTAAAATGACCTTTGTCACTGGTGTGGTCATTGTCCTGACTCAGCTCGACCTGCTCCCCCCACCCCCTCTAGCTTCCCAAGTAGTGCTTATTCATTATTGGCACTGAACGCCACTCACCAAACTTGCTTAGAGTTATACATTAGATTTGATTTTGCTCAAGCTCCAGGTGAGGGTGTGAGAAGTAAAATCATTCACTTTTCTGGAGACTTTGTTGTGGTCATACTGGGTGCCTGGCTTTCTCATCTGGGATATGGGGATAATGAAATCGACTCCAAGGGATGGTAACAGGAAAGGCACATGAACGTGATCTGTATCTGTAGCCCCAAAGCAACTGCTAGGCTGCCTCGGGAGCCAGGAGCCTGACGAGGCGGGACCCAAGGCTGCTGGAGGTCAAAGCCACCTCTGCTTCTCCGTAGGCAGCATGCAGAGGGTGACTTTCTCCTTTAGAAGAGCAGCTACTAATGGGGAGCCTGGGTGGCTCAGTCGTTAAGCATCTGCCTTCGGCTCAGGTCATAATTCCAGGTCCTGGGATCGAGCCCCGCATCGAGCCCCGCATCAGGCTCCCTGCTCGGCGGGAAGCCTGCTTCTCCCTCTGCCACTCCCCCTGCTTGTGTTCCCTCTCTCGCTGTGTCGCTCTCTGTCAAATAAATAAATAAAATCTTTAAAAAAAAGAAGAGGAGCTACCGATTAATTCTAGTAAGCCCTTGGCTGTATTTTTCTAATTGGTTTATAGATTGATTGCTTAAGGGGAACTGGGAGGAAAGTAACCTTTTTGCATCTGAGTTTCTTTGCTTTTAAATATAGAGTGGTACTTTGACATTAGAAGATTTGTGCATAAGTATGTTTTTAATATCAACTTCGTCCCTTTTTTAATGACCCTCAGCAGAAGAAGCCTTTGGCTCTGTCCCAGAGAACTCATTGCACCAAGGTTTGCAGACATTGGTTTGAATTTATTTAAATGTCATGGGATGGAGGCTTTCTTTATGAGCAGATTCCAAAGATTCGTTGCATACCTAAATCTTTGATGAATGTCAGCAATGTAAGGTTACATTGTACTTGAGGAGTCAAAACTATGTACAAGTATTAGCGATAGCAGTGCTGGATATTATGGTTTAGCCTCCCCGCATTCTAGATCTGCGAGACCCAGATTCATCCTTGATTCTGTATATGAACAAAATGCTGTGTCGGTCTGGGCTAGACAGAACTAGCCGTGTAAGAGCTTGACTGTAGGAAAAGCCTGTGACGGATAAAGGGTGAAGAAAACAGGAGCAGGCAAGTCGTTACAAACAAACAAACAAAAACCAGGGTAGTCCTGTATGATTTCCTACAATCTGGCTTTTGTTGATTGCATCCCAGTAGTACTATTTAAACATGTTCCTCTGGCCCCTAAGTAGAAGATCTAGAGGCTTGATCACATTAGAATTTAGTATTTGCTCCTTGTCTCCCTCCCCTTCCTTCCTTCCTAACGACTGGTGTGTTCTTCCATCAGGAGGCAGATAACATCTGGTTCTCTCTCTTCTTTGCGTGATGTTAGCAGATGTTGATGCTTATTACACTAGATCCATCAATTGATTAGGCATTGCAACATGCTGATAGTCTAATTTTATTTGTCTTCACTGATTAGGGAGCAGCAAAACCTCCCTTTGTTAGCTCTTTGGTTGCTTTGCGGTTCCCTGCAAGTCGGAGAGGTAGGATGAATGCCAGATGCTTTTCTTTTCCTATAGGCATTTCCAAACTGGTAAGGTGGTTCCTTAGCATTCTCCAAAGAACCAGTGAGAGTTTTTTATTGGTTTAGTATTATGATGAATTCATGGATTTAAGCCATTGCAGTGGTTACTTTGATTTGATACTGAAATTGTTCCATCTTTGGCCAGTGGGAGTTTCTATAGTTAGTTTCCTGAGCCTTTTTGTCACAATCCTGGCAGTCTCTGATAGCCTCCTTGCTTTCTGGAACGACTTGATGTTCACACTTTTTGTAACGGTTTGAATTTATTTAAATGTCACGAGATGTCAAAATATAAGACTCTCTGTTATCCTTTTCATGGCCACATAATAATTTATTTATCTTTTATTACCTTTTTAAAAATAGATAATATGTAACATGGTACAGAACCTTTTATTTCATTGCCAAGTTTCCTCTTAGTGAACATTTTGACAATTTCCGAACTTTTGCCATTAGAACAGTCCTACAATAAACTTAATCACGCATATATAAATTTTGTTATACATACCCAATTATGATATGCCTAGGTATAAGATAGCACTGGAAGTACAAATAAATGTAGATTTAAAAATAAATGTGTACACACATATATTTCCTTACTCTGTGAGCTGAGACATCCCAGAAGCAATGACATTCGAGTAGCAAGGAGTGCACCTAGAGCCCAGATCTTGGTTTCTAATACCGTCCTTCAGGGCTGCCTGGATGTGCAGTTGGTTCAGAGTTTCCGCTCAGTTCTCAGGTCGTGATCTCAGGGTCCTGAGATGGAGCCCTGCATCCGGCTCCGCACTCAGTGTGGGTCTGCTTGTCCCTCTTCCCCCCGCCTGACTCTGTCTCTAATAAATAAATAAATCTTTTAAAAAGTACTGTTCTCCAATAAGAGGAACCAAGGCTCATCGGAGATGTGGCTGATTCTGGGGTTGGGCAGTGAAAGACAAACTGAGCCTGGAACATCTTGTAATACCAGAAAGTAAGGAAGTACCCAAGTGCGTGCACATACCCCCCCCAAAAAACGATGGGGACGTGGGGGACATGTCAGAGGGGCACAGGAGCCAACTGAAAGATCTCCCAGTCACCAAAGCTGGAACAATTTGAGCAACAAAATAACGTAATATCAGATTATAACCCCAAGCATAAAACAACTATCTATGGATCCATACTGATATAAATAAAATGATTGAATAAGTAAATAAACAGGAGAAGAGAGAAATCTCCTTGTGGGAGGATTCCTAATAATTTATGTAGATACCTCATCCTTCAGGAAGTGGAACATAACTCCGTGCTCCTTAAGTGTGGGCTGTGTGTAGACTTCCTTCCGTAGCATACAGGACGGAAAGGGAGAAGAGAGAGTAGTAGCTTTGTAGTGAAGAAACCTGGCAAACACCCCTTCAGCCAGATGATCAAGATTAACATCAGTGACAAGTCATGTTGATCACATGCATCCTTGATATAATGTTAATCCACAGCGTTTCCCCTACTTTTCTGGTATTACTATACTGGGTTTTAAATCTATCTTTTATGACGGTTTTTCTTTACATGTAAAAAACCTGTTCTCAGCTTTGAGCCAATGAATAAAGTGTGATGCATGGTTCCTACCTTTGGTAACTTTGAATCTAGTGGTAAAAGCAAGCTCTAGCAAGCATGTAATCCAGATATAAATCATAGGATGTGATTACAAGGGTTTTGTTTTGTTTTGTTTTGTTTTGTTTTGTTTTGTTTTAAGTAGGCTCCACACTGACGGGGAGCCCCACATGGGGCTTGAGCCCACAACCCTGAAGTCAAGACCTGAGCTGAGGTCAAGAGTAAGATGCTTAACTGAGCCACCTAGGTGCCCCTACAAGGGGTTTTTAAGTTGAGAAAAGCACAGATATACTGAGGGCTGGTGTAGCCAGGGGAAGTTTCTAGGAAAACATACTCTTCTGTTTATGCAGTCAGGTTTTCTGGAAGAAGGGCACAATAAGGGTTGGTTTAGGGGTTCAACACATTCTCTTAAATAGGATTTCATTATCCCCCAAAATACATGTATTTTAAAAATAATTACATTTTGTCAACCAACCTTATGAGAGATGATAAAATTACGATAATGTAATACATTTGATAATGTAATACATTATCAAATTGGTGGCTCAATTGATCACAGTGTGGTCAGACTTTATTAGAAAGATAGCAAAATCAATGGATTACATATGATGCCCTGCATTCATTTTATGGTAGATCTGGCTAAATCTTGGCTATTTCATGTTTGGGTCTTAATATGTTTCTTGATTTTGTTTTTGTTTTTTTCCTTGTAGGATTGTCTGCTGCCAAACTCTTAGCGGAACATGACGTTAATGTTTTGGTTTTAGAAGCACGGGACAGAGTTGGAGGAAGAACATACACCGTGAGGGTAAGTGCTTTTAACACTTACATGTAATATCTCACTCACACTGGAAGTCACAGAGCTCGAGGTCATCTCAGGGGTTCATGCAGTGAAGCCATTTATCCTCCAGAGCCCTAAACTGCTCCAACAAATAAGGGTCCACGCTTTTCAACAAGCACTTGCAAAGAGTGACCACCACTGACCTTCAGTAGCTTGTATTCTAGTGATGCAAACAAACATGAACAAATAACTTCAATGCACTGTCGTAATTTCCGTACTGGAGACCTAAAGAGAGTATGTAGTGTCTCAGATGGGGTACAGTTTGGCTGGACTTGAAGGGACTATACACCCCCAACACCGTGTGCGCCTGCATGCGCATGCGTGCACGCACACACACGTGCGCTCACACACAGAGTATAGGGTCCTTGGTGATTTTTCCAAGGATGCACAACTTCAAAGACGTGTGGCTACAGTAAAGCAGCAGCAAAGGTAGCATATTTTTGTGTAACGTTGTCCTTGGTCCTTGTTCCCTAAGAAGAATGCTGCTGCCAGAGACGCTCTTCGCTCAGGTAAGGCCCGCTAGACACGAGGAGGAAGCTCAGTTCTTTTTATACTTGGGCTAACATCACCCTTGTAGAAAAATGCACGCTAACTATGGTTTACTGTTATTCAAGGACACGGTTGCAGGTGGTCAAGCCGGTGGGAGCTGATGAAAGTGCACAGGCGGCCGACATGGGGGAGGGGCGGGAGGAGAGGGCCAAACATGGAAGTTTGGGGAGCACGCAGCTTTAATGGGGGCAGCGGCAGAGGAGTCAGAGAGAAGCAGCAGGGGCAGAGCAGTGCTCTGCAAATCCGTGGATGAAAGAGGAAGGGAGGATGCACAGAGCCAGACTCCAAGGGCATGTGACATAGGATGCGGGCTGCAAAGAGGCCCTTGTGTTTGGCAGTTAGGTCATGAATGAGAGCCTTTTCTTGAGCACACAAATAGAGTGTTTTAAAGGCTGGGGACCAACAGGACAAAACCAGACAGTTGCAGTGACTGGCAAGAGAGGAAGCATCTGTCTAATTAGAAGATGTATCAGACTTACAGCAAAATGGCTTAGGCAGTGCTCATTACAAGGGCTTGAGCAATACAAACATTCGGTTATTTTGCGTAAGAAGTCTGCTAGCAGGGATTCCAGGCTGGTGCGGGCGCTCAGCTTTGTTGTCAAGGCCTTGGGCTCTTCTTGTCTCTCCTGCTCAGCCATTCTTTGCATGTTGGCTTATTGCCTAGTGGTAACCAGATGGCTACTGCAACTCTAGGCATCGAGTCCTCATTTAGGACAGGAAAGAGCATGAAGAGGCAGCCCCAGTTTTCCTTTTAAGTTTGTATTTAAATTCCAGGTAGTTAACATGCAGTGTACTGTTCGTTTCTGGTGTACAATAGAGTGATTCAACACTTCCCTACGCTGCCCGGTGCTCATCCCCACAAGTGTGCTCCTTAATCCCCATCCCCTGTTTCACTCCTCCGCCCCCCCCCCCCGCCCACTTCCCCTCTGGGAACCATCTGTTTATTCTCTAGAGTTAAGAGTCTGGCTCTTGGTGAGGCGGCCCCAGTTTTAGCTGCAACAAAGCTTTTCCTTTACGAGAAGACCCCGGCAGACATTCACAAGTCTCCTTGGCCAGAGTTGGCACGCATAGCTATCCTTAGCTGCTAGGGAGCCTGGGAAAGCAAGTATTTAACATTTCCAGGCTGCATCATAGAAGCGGGCGTGAGCAAGGCAATATGAATGGACATGGTAGAGCCAACCAACATCTGAACTAGAATATTGTACCAGCTCTCTCAGTATTACCACGCCCTGCTCCTCCTGTCATTCGCTTCCTACCTTTTCAGATGTACAGGGATGTACCATAGGTCCCTTTTCACTCGGCTCAGCTCTAAGAGTGCTCTCCAGCCTTGCTACTCAAAGTGTGGTCCATGGCCCAGCAGCCTCAGAGTCACCAGGGAGCTTGATAGAAATGCAGAATCTCAGGCCCTGTCCAGACCCACTGAATCCAAATCTACCTTTCTGCAAGCATCCCCCCTAGGGGATGGTACGGAAGTGTTGCCCTGTGGTGTGTGCTTGCTTGCTGGCTTGAAATTAATGTAAATCCAGATTGATTGTATCTGGAGAATTTCTGAGGGCTTCCTCAGATGTAGCCCACTGGGAGGCTGTTGGTCTGGAAGCGAGGACCCTGGGATTCTGGCCCCTGTACTCTCTGACACACTGTCTTACCTTGGGTAAGTCCTGTTAGCACTTTACATCTCAGTGTGCCCACCTGGGCAGTGAAGATACAATCGAAATGTACTCGAAGCTCCCTTGCGGCTTCAGGTTCTAGTTGAAGACAGTGTGTTGGAGTGCAAAAGAAGGATTGCGTAACCTGCATGTCTGACCTTATTAGATGCAATTCTCCTGTCATTTTCTGAAAACTATTCCTTCACTTTGGAGATAGTTATTAAGTTATTCCTTAGCCCCACGTCTCTTATCTCTAAAACCTTTTGGTTATTAAAATAGGAGCATCAGTCATGTTGCAGATTCTCAGTTAGGAACAGGTTTCTTGATATAAGGGAAATGAGAATTCCAGCATGCCTGTCCCCTGCTGCATTATTGTCCCAGACTGACTTTTCACGCTGCATCATTTATATATGTCAGCCCCATACAGGAACTATTGTGTATTGAGCATGATACTGTAACTCCTTAGGTATATGAGGAAGGAACTTTGAAATGCACTTTGCAATGCTTACAAACTAGGACTTAACATTCATAAGATTTCAAATGAATAGAAGAAAAAAAGGGCTTTGCGAAAAAGGGACAGAAATGGTATTTCATAAGAAACTGAATTGAATATTGTTAGAATTGCTTCTTTTTTCTTTAAATGGGTATCCTTTTTTTAAAAATTTATTTTTTAAGATTTTATTTATTTGAGAGAGAGAGAATGAGCAGAGGGAAGGGCAGAGGGAGAAGCAGGCTCCCCGCTGAGCAGGGAGCCCGACGTGGGGCTCAATCTCAGAACTCCAGGATCCTGACCCAAGCTGAAGGCAGTCGCTCAACTGACTGAGCCACCCAGGCATCCCTGTTAGAATTGCTTCTAAGAGCATCGTCACTCAGGATAATTTGGGGTGGGGATGCCCTAAGAGTTACTCTGGATCTTTAAGTACCAAAATGTTAAGTTTGGTATTACATTTTGCTGTAAGTCTGATACATCTTCTAATTAGACAGATGCTTCCTCTCTTGCCAGTCACTGCAACTGTCTGGTTTTGTCCTGTTGGTCCCCAGCCTTTAAAACACTCTATTTGTGTGCTCAAGAAAAGGCTCTCATTCATGACCTAACTGCCAAACACAAGGGCCATTGGCAGCCATTCAGAGAGATCTCCGATGAGTTCAGAACTTCCCAATTTTTTGGGGCACCTGGCTGGCTGGGTTGGTGGAGCGTGTGACTCTTGATCTCGGGGTTGTGGGTTCGAGCCCCACATTGGGTGTAGAGATGGCTTAAAAATAAAATGTTTAGGGATGCCTGGCTGGCTCAGTTGTTAGAGCATGTGACTCATGATCTCAGGGTCATGAGTTCAAGCCCCATGTTGGGTGTGGAGCCTACCTAAAATAAATTAAAAAAGAAAAAAAAAGAACTTCCCAATTTTTCCTTAGTGTGGTTCCTTTATCATTCTTCAGGACCAAATTTATGAAGTTAAAATGCCTTCAGGGCTACCACAGGAATGGTGTATTGGTTTCCTAACATAGTTGCATGTTTGTGGCCTCTTCAGAGGCTGAGAAATAAGATCAAAATCAAGACCTTCAAGATGGAGGCACAATACAGCAGAATATGGTATTACAGTTCCGATATTGTCATGCTGAGCCTGAGGCACCTCCTTTAGAATCTTTCACCTTTGTAAAGAAACATCCTGTAAAAGAAAACAAATGAGGGCGCCTGGGTGGCTCAGTTGGTTAAGCGACTGCCTTCGGCTCAGGTCATGATCCTGGAGTCCCGGGATCGAGTCCCGCATTGGGCTCCCTGCTCGGCAGGGAGTCTGCTTCTCCCTCTGACTCTCCTCCCTCTCATGCTCTCTGTCTCTCATTCTCTCTGTCTCAAATAAATAAATAAAATCTTTAAAAAAAAAAAAAGAAAACAAATGAACACAAAGACAACAAACAAAACCAGAAGCAGACTAAGTACAGAGAACAAACTGGTGGTTTCCAGAGGGGAGGTACCTGGGGGGGGGGGGGTGTAGACAAAATAGGTAAAGGGAATTAAGAGGTACAAATTTCCAGTTATAAAATAAGTAAGTCACTTGAAAGGGTTAAAAAGTACAACCTAGGGAGTATAGTCAATAATATTGTAATGATTCATGTGGTAAAAATAGGAAATACTCTGTAAAATGCCTCATACTTTTTACTACTTCACAGGATTCTTTGCTTTAAAAGATAGTGTCAGTATTCTAGAGACATCATGTGTGGAAATTCCCATGAGTCTTCTTGCTGTCTTTGTTAAAGTCTAGAAATTTATTGGAGTACTGACTCCAGTTTTGTTTTATATTTAAAAAGGGTGCTGGAGAAGGTTTAGAGAACAGTAGCAAGGGTTAGTAAAAGAGAAGGTAGGGATTATATAAGGGACAGTGAAAGAAGTCAAAGGCACACCTCATTTCTGGTATTAGGGCAGAATGGAAGCCCTGATTAACGCTCCCCATGGGAATAAGTAAAATGCTGAATAAAATATACTCTGCTGCCTTGACATGGGAATCAGAAATTTGCAGATCTCCTGGAGGTTGAACAGATATCTCAAATTTCACCCACCCAACCTGAACTTCTGATCTTCTCCATCAAGACCACCATTCCAGCAGCCTTCCCCCTATCAAAGATGGCAACTCCAAAAAACTCAAGATTCACGCTCAGCACTCTCGGGCTCCACATTCATTCTGTTCACTCTGCCATCAAAATATCTCCAGAATTCAACACTCTGCACTGGCTACCACCTGGCGGGAACCACCATCATCTCTAGGCCACGTTTCTACAATGGCCTTCTAACCGATTTCCCCGCTTTTACCCTTGCCTCCTAGAATCTACTCTTAGTGCAGCAACCAGAGTGAGCCTTTCAAACCTAAGTCAGATCTTGGCACGTCTCCGCTCAAAAGCTTCCAGAGGCTTTCCTTCTCACTCAGAGGCCAAGCTGGTGTCCTTACAATGCCCTGTGAAGCTTTCTGTGACCCGCCCCCCTAAATAACCTCTCTAACCTCATCTCCAGTTCTCTTTTCCTTTTTTTTTTTTTTTTTTGAGGGGAGGGATGGGCAGAGGGGGAGAGAGAGGGAAAGCGAATCCCAAGAAGGCTCCACACCAGCACAGAGTCCAACTCGGGGCTTGCTCCGACAACCCTGAGATCATGACCTGAGCGGAAATCAAGAGTCGGACACTTAACCAACTGAGCCACCCGGGGGCCCCTCCAGTTCTATTTTCCTTGCTCACTCTGTTCTAGCCACACTGGCCTCCTATTTCTTGAACACACTAGTCTCCCTCTACCTTAGAGTCTGCACGGGCTGTACTTTCTGCCAGGAATGCTCTTCTCCTGGCATATGGACAATTCCTTCACTTTCTTCAAGTCTTTATGCAAGTATTACCTCTTCAAGGGGGCCAACATATCCATTGTATTTTGAACTGCAATCTCCTTTTCTCCTCTGCCATTTCAGTACCCTTATCCTACTGTAATTTTTTGTTTTTCATTGTTCTTATCAACTTCTGAGATACTTAGTTATTATGTTTGGGGTTCATTCCCAATGGGTCTCTTCCCATGGAATGTAAGTTCCTTCAGAGCAGGGATCTTTGGTTTGTTTGCTGATGTAACAGAAGCTCCTTGAAGAGTACCTGGCATCTTGTAGGAGAGCACAGTCTATTTGTTGAATAAACAAGTGATTCCCCAAAGCAGAAATAGACTCAAATCCTTTCCAACCAGGCCTCAAATCATTTATACAGGAAAAGTTCCAAAGAAAATAAGTAACTCATACTTAAAAATGAAAAAGCGCACAAGGAAACAAGACACCGAAAAAGGATAAGCATAAAAATATGATCCAGAAAGATTTTTAACAGTCATATTATGCAAAGAGTAAAAAATTATGGTTAAACATGATTTTGTTTTATTTTCAAAATTTTAAATTAATTTATTTTTTAATCTTTGGTTTTTCTGTTCAGCATGTTTTAAAGAAGTGCTTTTAAAACTAGGAGCAGGGTAAAGAAACTAAAAATAATCAAGTAAATTAAAAAGTAATTTCTAGAAATGAAAATATACTAATTAAAATGAAAAACGTCAGCGGGCCGATTTAACAGTATATTAGACACAGCTGAAGACAGCGAATGAACTGCTAGATCTGGAAAAACTGTCTAGCATGCAGTTCTGAAGCAGAGATTGGAAAGTATGTTTTCAGGGGTGGCGGGCAGCTAAGACATGAAAGACAGAGTGATGATGGTATAAAAAAATAATAGCTGATGATTCCCAGCATTGTTGGAAGACACGAGGAAACCTATCAGGTCCAATGCATGGTAAATGGAAAGAAATTCTCACCCAGGCACAGAGAAGCTGCAGTATACCAAAGAAGAGAGATCTCACAAGCAATTATTTTTTTTGAAAACAAAAAAGGCAAATTATCCATACTCTTAAAATTTCAACAATTAAATTTATGAGTGACCCTTGGACAAGAAAAACAGATGCCAGAAGATATCTTTAATGTTCTGAGACAAAGAGGAGCTAAACTGAATTCATTACCTGCTTGAACCATCTTTCTGCCAGACTGACAAAAACAGAGACTTTAGGACCCAGACTGGAGGAAATTATAAAGAAAAATGTACTTCAAGCAGAAGGAAAAAGATTACAAATAAAAGGTCTGAGATTCAAGAGGGGACAGTGAGCAAAGATGTTGGTAAATATTTAAATACAATTCAGCAACATCAAAACAATAAAACAAAGTAATGTCAGATTCGTTTCGAGACAAATCTGAACCAAGTACTTTTATAAATTATAGATTGGAAAAAGGTGATCACAGTTGAAGCATGAAGGTTTTTGTATTTTTCAGTAGGAAGATAATCTACTGATAAACTTTAGACTATATTAAATATGCATGTTAAGATTTTATTTATTTATTTGACAGAGAGAGACACAGCGAGAGAGGAAACACAAGCAGGGGGAGAGGGAGAGGGAGAAGCAGGCTTCCCGCTGAGCAGGGAGCCTGATGCGGGGCTGGATCCCAGGACCCTGGGATCATGACCTGAGCCGAAGGCAGACGCTTAATGACTGAGCCAGCCAGGCGCCCCTAAATATGCATGTTAATATTGCTAGGAAAACGTCTGAAATAGGCCTGACTGTTTAACTTCCAAACAAGTACAAGAAAGAATTTAAAAAGAAAAAAGAAGAAACCCCTCATTCCAAAAGAAGGAAAGAAATCAGGGGAAAAACTATTTGAAAAGACATAATAAAATAAGAAGTAAAACACTTAAAAGGGAATGATAAATATAAATGCTAAATTTGTCAATTAAAGGAAAACAATTTTCAGACTAACAACTCTAACTGAAAGAAAAAGAGATAGACAAATACTAATCTAAGCTGTTATAACTATATTAATATCAAAGTAAACTTTGAACAAAAAAATGTCATTGAAATGTGTCAGTACATACATTCTGAACTTGTATACAGTGAATAATATAGCCTCAAAATATAAAGCAAAAATTAACAGGAATCAAAGATAAATGCCCAATGGAGTGGGGGATTTTTACATAATTTTCTAAGTTAATAATAGATTAAGCAAACAAAAAAGGCTGAGCACAATTAAGCTCATTCTAATGGACATGTATAAACCATGCATATCATTTTATAGACTACATTTTTTTTCAAGCAAATATGAAAGTCTTTGAAAATTGATCATGTGCTAGGTCATAACATGAGCCTCAAGAATTGTCATAAAAACCACATTCTTTGACCACAATGCAGTTATGACAAAAAGATAACTAAAAAAAAAATCCCAGCTGGAGAAGTTAAAATCCAACAAAGTTTTTAGAAACACGAGTCTAAAGAGAAATTGTAATGGAAACATGAAAATACTTAAAACTGCACAATGGAAATATTAAAATAAAGTTGTGTATGTAGTTAAAGCAATTAACTTAGAGGAAGATTTATAGCCTAAATTCTTCCATTAGGAAAGAAAAAAAGGCTCAGTATGAATGAACTAAGCATGTGAGGAGTTAGAAAATTAAGAATATAATAAATCTAAAAGAGAGAGTGAAAGAGCATATATCCATGATACAGGAAATAAATATTCAATAAAGAGGATCAATGAGATAAACGTTGATTCTTTGAAGAGACTAAAAATAGAGAAGTGTCTGGTCAGGTTTTTCAAGAAAAATAAAAAAGGGATATCTCAAATAAACAATAAAAGGGATGAAAATGTAGATATAACTACTGATTCAGTAAAGACTAAATGAAAAAAGGATGTCATGAACTTTAAACCAGTAGTTTTGAAACATACACGAAATGTATAAGGAAAAATATGTTTATCAAAATTAACACTGATTTAAAGAGAAATAGAAAATATGGGTCGTGTTTTAGCCTCGAAGTAAATCATATCTCATAGTTTAAGATTTTTCCACAATGAAAACAGCAAGCCTAGATGGCTCTGGAGTTATATTCTACCCAGTGTTTAAAGAATAAATCATTCTATTTATATACAAACAGTTCCAAAGAATAGAAGAAAGTATGATCACTGATTTATGAGATTAGCAATACTCTAATGCAAAAGATAGACAAGGGTTGTAGAAGAGAGGAGAATCTCAATTTCACTCATGAACTTGGCTAAAAAATCCTAAGTAAATTGTTAGCAAAGCATATCCTGCAATAGAAAGATAATATCAGGTTGTGTTTTGCCAGGAAGGCAAGTTGAATAATACTAGACAATCAGTTTTCTAGAAATAACACTTTCAGTGAATTGTCCCAACCCTCCTACTAAATGCAGAGAGATTGGACAAATTGCACGTACACACACATACACACAAATCTTCAAAGCATCAGAGAACTAAGAATGTAGTGAAGAATCACTGGGCCATCATCAGGAAAGGATCGACCTACTTTTCCCCTGGAAGTTGGGATGGGGAGGGGGAGTTTACTGACCACCGAAGAAGCAAGTGAGAGGCTGAGTAGGCCTTTCAAAAGTCATCCAGAGCTAGAGCAATTGAGGGTCAAGTCCAGAGCCCCCCAAAGTGTGTGCAAATGGAGGGAGGTATTGGTAAAGTCCTCATGTTTTGGGTTGGCCTGTGTCCTTGGACCAAGGGTGAACTGTAAGAAGACCAGAGCACGTGTGCATTTCAGCCCAGCTTCAAATCATCCCAGGCACAGGAAATGCAATAAAGTTATCTGGTATTATAAAAGGGCCCCCAGGTGCTGGCAGAAGCAGACAGAAATCCTCTCTGAGAAAGATATCATCCTCCTAGGATTCAAATTATTTTGTATTTTTTCAAATTCAATGAGTGGTACTCAGTACAGAATAATCAGGCAAACAAGGAGGAAAGGCAACATGGATGAAAATGGGTATAAACAACAAAATAGAAACAGACCCAAAAGAAGTTATTACAAACACATGAAGGAGATGTAAGTCACCAATATTCAATCTGTTGATTAAATTACCAGGAAATGTGTTCATAAAAAAGCTGGAGAAAATGTAGAATTGCACATAAGAGGGGAAAGTAAATTTCAGTTTACGATGGAAGGTTTGTATATTTATAAAATAATTTGTTAGGTATATGAATCTTTTTATAGCTTTGTGTAGCTTTTCCTATGATATATTCTTCCCAGCTAGTATTTTATTTTATTTTTTATTTTTTTAAGGATTTTATTTAGTTATTTGACAGAGAGAGAGAGAGCACGAGCAGGGGGTAAGGCAGAGGGTAAGGGAGAGGCAGGCTCCCCACTGAGCAGGAGACCCAGGATCATGATCTGAGCCCAAGGCAGACGCTTAACTGACTCAGCCACCCAGTGCCCCCCCAGCTACTATTTTAAAATAAGATCAAGAGCAGGGCGCCTGGGTGGCTCAGTCGTTAAGCGTCTGCCTTCGGCTCAGGTCATGGTCCCAGGGTCCTGGGATCGAGCCCCGCATCGCATCTGGCTCCCTGCTCCGCGGGAAGCCTGCTTCTCCCTCTCCCACTCCCCCTGCTTGTGTTCCCTCTCTAGCTGTCTCTCTCTCTCTGTCAAATAAATAAAATCTTAAAAAAAAAAAAAAAGATCAAGAGCCCATCAGTGTGGGCTGATTTAAAACTTCATCTGTTAGAAATCGGAGAATTAGGCCTACAGCAACAACCCCAAAGAAAAGCATACATAAAAACCTAATTGCTTTGAAAAGGATCTAGATCAGCAGAATGTACTACAGCATTCTTTATTCGTGACACATGTTATTGTCGAATTGGCCTCACCAGTAACTATACAAATGGGATCCCTTTGTGATGAGTGTCATACAGGGTTGTGCCCGATCCTTGGGTGGAGGAGAAAGTTGCTGTTTCCAGTTGCACTTTATAAAAGAGAAGTAAGGCACATGTAGGTTGTAAAAAATAAATGTTTTTGTCTTTACGTGAGACATAGAAGCTTTTTTTTTTTTTTTCCCCTGAGTTTTAACTGAAGTCTTCTGGCCACTTTTCCTCTTTCTGCAGAATGAACATGTCGATTACGTAGATGTTGGCGGGGCTTATGTGGGGCCAACCCAGAACAGAATCTTACGGTTATCTAAGGAGCTGGGTCTAGAGACTTACAAAGTGAACGTAAATGAGCGTCTTGTTCAATATGTCAAGGTAAGTCTGACGTTTGACTCAAGTGACCAGTGGGAGAGAGCACTGTATTCGGGAAAACATTTGGTTTTGTTTTTAGTTGTTTTTTTCTCAAAGCAATTGTACCAATAGGCTCTCAGCTTTACAGTAGTATTCCATGTTTTCTTTTTTTTTTTTTCTTTTTCTTTTTAAAACATCCTTGTGGACTCTGGGAATCTCTGCCAGGGGTCAGGCCTCGGCTTGGCCCTCTTCTGCATCACCCACTGTAGCCCTTGAAGGCTGCACCCTCACCCCCAGTCCAACTGGAGTAGGGGTAGGAGGCTCTCAGCATTTTTTTTTTTTCCTCTCCACCCTTTATGAAGAGTGCGGTGGGCGGGGGGGGAGCACGAGTCATACACACACACACACACACACACAGAGCCCCAGGCAGCCCCCCAAGCGCCTATGAGGCAATTCTAAGGCCCCAAGGAACACGAGTCTGAGGCTACTACTTCTTTTTTTTTTTTTTTTTAAGATTTTATTTATTTATTTGACAGAGAGAGAGACAGCGAGAGAGGCAACACAAGCAGGGGGAGTGGGAGAGGGAGAAGCAGGCTTCCTGCTGAGCAGGGAGCCCGATGCGGGGCTCGATCCCAGGACCCTGGGATCATGACCTGAGCCAAAGGCAGATGCTTAACCGACTGAGCCACCCAGGCGCCCCCTGAGGCTACTTCTTAAGACTGAACAGGTTATTCATTCTCATTCTTACCTGATGCTTCTCTGCACACTTTGAGAATTTCCTCTGTATCGGGCCTTGACTCCTGGGGAGTCTAGCCGGGTTGTGCCGTTTCATACTGTTGAAACGAGATTGTTTAAACTCTGCTGATTTCCACGCAAGAAACAGCAGCTGTTGCCAGTGTTATTCTTTCTTACTGAAGCCAAACATGGAGCAGCTGGAGTCTGGAGATGTGCCTTGAGAGGTCAAGTTCTCCGATCTGCCAGTGCAGCCCACTTCCTGGAACTACACGGGCAGGGCTCATTTACTCATTCTTTTATTTAAACATTTATGTATTTATTTGAGAGACCGAGCACAGGAGGAGAGGGCACAGGGAGAGGGACAGAGAGAGAGTCTTAAGCAGACTCAGCGCTGAGCGGGGAGCCGGATGCGGGGCTCGATCCCACGACCCTGAGATCACCACCTGAGCCAAAACCAAGAGTCAGACACTTAACCAACTGTGCCACCCAGGCGCCCCTCATTTACTCATTCTAATGCCAGGATTCCACACCAGTAGCCACATCACTTCTCACCAGCACTCCCCCAGGCAGTCAGGCTCCAGACCCGCGGGGGACTTCTGGAGTTTGGAGTTGAAGGGACTTGTGAGGGTATGCACACTGATGCACAATCAGGGAAATTTGGGGAATTTCTGATAGCTGGTTTGGGATGGTTTGGGATGCTTGGGGGAAGAGTCTGGCAAAACTAAGTTCAGAAATCCAGGGAGGAATGAAGAAAGTATAAAAGTAAAAAAATTATACGAAGTGTTGATGAACTCTAACTTCCATGGGCTTCATGATCACAAAGGGAAAAACCCCTTTGCTTCCCCACTTTCTCTTTTCTGCACGGCATGGTGTTTCCCTGGACTAGTTAATAATAACAACACTGAGAATGATAGCAACTAACATTTACTGAGCACTTTTACGTGTATTAGCATATGTAACGTATTCGCACTCAACTACTAATTAAACAAACGGTCATGTAAATTCACTCTCCAGTCCAACTGGGAAGCAAATGAGTCTGATGATTGTCCTGGAATCTGAGCAGACTCATGCTTCTAATCTCTTCTTCTCTAACATTCAAGAGCTGAGAGATTTTTATTTTCCCTGGAGGCTCATAGTAAACAACAAAGTCCTTTTTTTATGCACGAACTCATTACATCCACCTTGTTAGGCAGGTACGATTGTCCCCATTTTACAGAGGAGAAAGCTGTGGTTCAGAGAAGTAAAGCAACTTGACAAGGCTATGAAACTAGTAATGGTCTGCCTACCCCCTGAGCTCCTACTGTTCATGAATTTTAGGACTGACTTACAAATAAGCACATATTGAAGGGGCTAAACTAAACACCATTCTTTTCATTTAAGACATAATCTCATCTAAAGAAAAGATGGATTCTAGAAATACTATTAAACCATCCTCTCATATACTTTAACCTGCCAAAGAACACATATTCTCCCCCCAAGTTAGACATCAATGTTAAGGTAAAACAGTAGTGGGTCAGTTAGAGGTTAATTTATTTTACCTGAATGAGTGCCTTTCTGCTAGTGTTTCTAATAAATCATATCATTTCTGCAGTGAGAAATACTCGGTGTGGTGGATGTTTTTATAATGACCAGGAAGCTGTAAAATGTGGAGGACAGATTAGGGAAATTTTATTTATTTATCTTTTTTTTTAAGTTTTTTATAACTTTTTTTTATTCTTATGTTAATCCCCATACATTACATCATTAGTTTTAGATGTAGTGTTCCATGATTCATTGTTTGTGCATAACACCCAGTGCTCCATGCAGAAAGTGCCCTCCTCAATACCCACCACCAGGCTAACCCATCCTCCCACCCCCCTCCCCTCCAGAACCCTGTTTGTTTTTCAGAGTCCATCGTCTCTCATGGTTCGTCTACCCCTCCGATTTCCCCCACTTCATTCTTCCCCTCCCGCTACCTTCTTCTTCTTCTTCTTTTTTTTTTTTTCTTAACAGGGAAATTTTATATTCCATGTAAGATTATTAATAAACCATATAGCAAAAAATAACTCCACTTATTTAAAAATATCTCAACCCTCACTGTTCTGTCCACTTCTGGGGGAGTGGGGAATAAAGGGACTTTTTCCCGTCACCATAGTGCATTGGGTTAATAATGCAAATTATCTTTGTGACGCTCTCTGCATCGGCTCTCCTGACAACCCCAGCTTCTGTAATCTCCCACAGTGCATTCTTTTCAGTAAGTAACACCAAAATGGTGGTGGGTGCATCACCAGAAGATTGCCATTGTCTAGTTAAAACCAAGCCATATTCGTGATGGTCCAGGTTGCTTCAGCTTTTAAATGCTCCCAGGGTGCAGCCTTAAAGAATGCCTCAATTATCTCTTCTGACAGCAGACTGTAGTGCATCCAGTTTCAGTGTGTTCCAGGATGATTTTTAGTATTCACCAAAGAATTATTCACGACCTTTGGTTGATCGTGTTGACAGTGCAAATTTTGACACGACAGCATGGAGTTCCAAGCCTGAGCCTCTGAGCTGAGCAATGGGGCTAGACCAGTGGTATTTTGCACCCTCTCCCTTACCAGGGAGACCACGTCTATCTACTTCATTCACAGAAGGTTCACGTCATTATTGCCAAATTCATTCATTAGTTCAATAAGTAGTTACTGTATAGTCTTCTCTGTACAAGATAATTGTTCTAGGCTGGAAACGGTGGACACATGATCGAAGTTTCTGCTTGCGTGGAGCTTACCATTAGCTAACATTTCTGCCTGTATCCTTCATGGATCTTGCGAATAGAATACCTGTTCTAATTCTGGTTTAGTAGATTCTGATTCTTTTTTCTTCAGTTCTTTTTTTTGTTTTGTTTTGTTTTTTTAGTAATCTCTACATCCGATGTGAGGCTCGAACTCACAACCCTGAGATCGAGAATCACATGCTGTATCCACTGAGCTGGCCAGGCGCTATAGAAGATCCTGATTCTTTTTTTTTTTTTTTTTAATTTTTTTTTTTGAAGATTTTATTTATTTATTTGAGAGCCAGAGACAGAGATAGCAAATGAGAACACTGAGCGGGGAGGAGAGGGAGAAGCAGGCTCCCCACTGAGCAGGGAGCCCGATGCGGGGCTCGATCCCAGGACCCTGGGATCATGACCTGAGCCGAAGGCAGACGCTTAACGACTGAGCCACCCAGGCACCCCGAAGATCCTGATTCTTATAGAATAGGTTTTTGAACGGGTCTTATGAATGTGGTGAATTGGAAACGGGTCTGTTTAGGAGATTATATCTGATTTGTGAAATTAAATTAACCATGTTGTCTTTACCCTAAAAGGTAGATTTGAAGTGGCATCAGCTAGGTGTGTTTGAAACATTCTCTTTATGTCTTCTTTTCCTTTGGATGGTGTAAGGGAAGCAGATGAACTTGAGTGCTTCTTGGGTTGGTTGATCCATTACTTGCATTAGTAAATTAGATGCATCATCATTACAATTATTTTATGAGTACGTTAAATGGAGTTGTGGAGACTTTTTGTTAAATTTTGCAATGCTAAGTCTTGGAGAGGGAGGAAGAAGTGCTTGATTTCCTTTTTCTTTCTTCTTTTTTTTAAAGATTTTATTTATTTATTTGAGAGGGAGAAGCAGGCTCCCCACTGAGCAGAGCGACCAATACGGAGCTTGATCCCAGGATCCCCAGGATCCCGAGATCATGACCCAAGCCGAAGGCAGATGCTCAACTGACTGAGCCACCCAGGTGCCCCCCCTTTTTTCTTTTAATGGGATCTTCCAGATCTTAATAATGAAGAAATGCTGTAGAGAGGGAGAACACTGCCTCCAGAGATGGAGCAAGGCATTTTGCAGGCGCTGCTCTGCGGGAGAAATTGACACATTTATGCATTCCCACTTTCTCCCTGCTTTCACACCCTAAATAAAAAGGGAGACTATAAATACATACCACACATTTCTTTTTAGAGAATGGTGTGATGAAAAATTATTTAAAACAACATAGGCTTTCCTGATAGTAACAGCTCACCAAGCAAGTTTTCCTAGTATGGGTTCTGTTCTTCCCACAGCCGTTTACTTGAGGTTTCTATGCCAACGACTGAAATCAAAAGGCTTTTCAGAATGTGTGTGCTCTGGAATACTAAGTAAAAATTTTTTTGTTGTTGCTAAGAGGTGAACTCTGTTTTAGCCAGCAGGCCGTGTTGAAAGCAGGGGATTTATTTTTTCTTAGTTTGTCTTAATGCTTGCCAGAAATAACTGCGTCTTTGACCCCTTACTTTGTAATAGTGTTTCCTTGGGATTAGGGACATGTATTTTTAAGCTGCTTTCAACACCTTTCCATACCAACTCACAGAAGGTGTATCTTTTGTGTTCAAAGAAAGTTCTGCTTTCACTTTTAAGTCTGCTCAGTAGGAAAGGCAAGAAACCAAAGGTGTTCAGCTCTTGTAGGGATGTTGCTTGTTGCGTCTTCGTCTCCTTTCTTTTAATCACTTACGTCCATCCCTCCTCACTCCATGCATAGGTATTGTCTTCCATCTGTATTGTCATCTAATTTGAGTGATCCTATGAGGTAATAAGCATGTCCTCCCCTCTTATAGATGAGAAAACTGAGGCTCAGAAAGCTTAGGTGCCAAAGTAAGGCTTTCCAGGTCTTGAGCCCAGGGCTCTGTGGGTTATGTCACATCGTTTCTTATTCCACAGGGAGAACGTCAACTTGTAAATCCCTTTAGGAAACTGCTGTGAGGTATGATAAAAATCACCTTACCCCTAAGGGTTCTGGACTCCTAACATGCCACTGAGGCAGTAGGGGCTCCTGTGGACGCGGCCTCCTGTGGACACAGGCACTGGGAGCCATATGTGGTGCCATTCACCAGGGTGGCTTCTTCTCTCACACCCTGAGCCATGAATCTGGAGTCCCTCTGGCCTTCAGTGAGTGCCTGACTGCCGAGGAACCCCCAGGCCACCCCAGTTAGGCACAGCAGGCTTGGGTTGGTTGATCCATTACTTGCATTAGTAAATTAGATGCACCATCATTACGATTATTTTATGAGTACGTTAAATGGAGTTGTGGAGACTTTTTGTTAAATTTTGCAATGCTAAGTCTTGGAGAGGAAGGAAGAAGTGCTTGATTTCCTTTTTCTTTCTTCTTTTTGTTTAAGATTTTATTTATTTGAGAGGGAGAAGCAGGCTCCCCACTGAGCAGAGCGACCCACAGATGGGTTCTATTACTGTATTAAACTACTAAGTCTAGGGGTCTCGGGCATGGTTTGGAATTGCTGGCTATATATTCTTTTTGTTAAGTGATTTATGTGAACTCATTAGTCAAAGTATGATTGACATAAGAGTATCTTATTTTATGTCCTCCCTGGTTTAAAAAGAAAAAAAAAAGAATAAAAAGGGAAAAAAGTGGGGCACCTGGATGGCTCAGTTGGTTGAGCATCTGACTCTTGATTTCGGCTCAGGGCATGATCTCATAGGTCGTGGGATCGAGCCCTGCATCGGGCTCTGCGCTCTGTGGGGCGTCTGCTTGAAGATCCTCTTTCCTTCTCCCTCTGCCCTTCCCCACCCTCTAAAAATAAATGAAGCTTTAAAAAAAAAAAAAAGAAAAAGAGAGAAAGGATTTAAAATAATTTGTATAAGTCAGGGTAGAGATGAAAAAACACAATTAGGTAAGAACAGGCACGTGGTAAATGGGCAGGTGCTCATAATAAATTCTGTTTGATCATAGAAATGAAGTAATACAAGAGGGATTATTTGCTTTCTTCTCTAAATTACAGTTATACATGGGTTTTTTAAAGCAGAGAGACTAAACACGTTCATATATTCTCACCTTGATCTATCAAGTATTTAGTAAAAAGATACATGGACGTCGCTTGTAAAAAAATAGTTTTTGGTAGCTTCCATTCTTTTCCACTCCATTTTAAAAAGACTTCATTTCTTTCTCTTTTTTTTTCATTTATTTCTTGTGTTTACAGGAAAGTGTAATGAAAGAAATTACTCTTAAAGCCTTGTACTGTTTAGAAAGCCAGGTCAGCATTAGCCATTTTCTCTCAAAGCCTCCTTTCTTCTTCCTATAAATTTTCAGGGAGAAATCTCCCATTTAGTTTGTAGATCATAAAGCTTCTACTTGGTTGAAGTGACAGCCCAATAAATAGAAAAGTCAGGTTAATTGATTTTTTTTCCTTCTGTTTTTTTTTTTTTTCTTTTCTTTTTAAAAAAATTGGCGGGGGGGCGCCTGGGTGGCTCAGTCCGTTAAGCGTCTGACTCTTAATTTCGGCTCAGGTCATGATCTCGGGGTAATGGGATCAAGCCCCGCATCAGGCTCAATGCTGAGCATGGAACCTCCTTAAGATTCTCTCTCTCCCTCTGCTCCTCCCGGCCCCACATGTGTGCGTGCACTCGCTCAAAAAAAAAAAAAAAAAACTGTGGTAAAATACACATAACATAAAAATTTATCTTCTTGGGGCGCCTGGGTGGCTCAGTTGTTAAGCGTCTGCCTTCAGCTCAGGTCATGATCCCAGGGTCCTGGGATCGAGCCCCGCATCGGGCTCCCTGCTCAGTGGGGAGCCTGCTTCTCCCTCTCCCGCTCCCCCTGCTTGTGTTCCCTCTCTCGCTGTGTCTCTCTGTGTCAAATAAATAAATAAAATCTTAAAAAAAAATTTATCTTCTTAACCATTAGGTGTACAATTCAGCGACATTAGGTACATTCGCATGATTGTGCACCCATCATCTGTTTACAGAACTCTTTTCATCTTCTTGCTATTCATTTTTAATAGAGGCCAGTTCATTACAGCATTCCTTTTCTAAGCATTCATTGAGAAGTGGTCTAGAGTCGGCCTCTGTGACTCAGTGAACTGGCTTTCCATGGCAGTGTAGAAAGGGGATTCGGTCAGACACGAAGGATTTTTCTTAGGCTGTGGCACTTTGCTGTCACCTCCTCAAGTGGGGCCTCGGTGTTGCAGTTAATGGCAAAAAGAACCTTGTCGGTGGAATGAAGCTTCCTCAAGAGAAACTGCTCTAGTCTCCATGATAGCCCAACTGCTAGAGGTTCTGAGCTTTCAGGTTAAATGTTGCCAGTTTGAGGTCAGACTCTCCTTTTTTCCTCCCCCTACTTTCTACTTCATCACTATTTCTCCTTCCTCCCCATTCCCCCCTCTGCAGCCCCCACTTTACCCCAGAGCATGCACCCACTATCCTAGCCCAAAGACTTAATCATTGGTCCTGAAGTGTCAAACTTTTGTAGAGTAGCCTTCTAACAGCTGAAACTGAAACACCCTTGAACGTCCTTATAAATCCCATACCTGGTGCATTCTGGGCACTTCCTGAAGAAGGGAAGTTCTCGTGTCCCATGAGCACATGCTGACCCAACTAGAAAGTCTTTGCTGTCGTTGCCCTGTCCTGCCATTTAACGGGATCGATGCTGTCATATGTAGCCCTCTATTTCAGGCCTGGACTCTAAGCTTTTTCACTTCTGTGTCAAGCTCATTGAACGAATACCTTTGGAAAACCGGGTGGACCACAGAGTTTTAGTAAGTGGCAGTTTTCCTTACTTTAGAGATGGGAGAAAATTGTAAGAATGCAAGTATTTGGTTCAAGGTCCTACAGAAGTGTGTGCGTGAGAGAGAAAGAGAGACAGACAGATGTGAAAGCCTAGTTGATAACTGACCTTAGCAAACACAGACCTTGAAACTGAAGAGACAAATAATGATCATAATGTGGATACCTTCCATTTGAGCAGTCCAGTACTGTTTTCATAACACTTCCTTTTGTTGTTTGCTTTGTGTTCGGGGTCTCATGCAACCAGAAGAAGAAAATTCTAGGTGGAATGGCAGAAAAATGTGAATGTTAATTATAGTTAAATGTAATGACTACTTTGATCCCAAAAGCTGTGGAAATGAGTCCTTTCCATTTAAAGGCCATTTCTCATGTCAGGTTTTTCAAACAGAGGGATCGATTCCTAAACTACTAGTCCATTTCCTTTTATTCTGACAGCCCTCGTGTAATTTGTCAGACTCAAATGATACACTGGGAACCTCAGGCTGAGATTTAATTTTGTGTGTTTGCCCAAGTACCCAGTGGCCTAGTTTGCAGAGCCATATCCAGCAGATAAATGTCTCAGAAAAAAACCTCAGGCTTCCGAGACGATGGGAAGAAATCACCACTGGCCCACACTTGCTGCCCAGCAGGGGTCATAAAAGTTGACTCAGAGGCACAGATGTGGGCACAGTCACTAACCTACATAATTATTGGGGCCAAAGTAGTCCCGAGTATCTGTGACTTTTCCCAGTTGGTAGATTTTTTTAAAAATCCTCTGATGTTCAAATGTGGGGAAGACGGTGCTAAGGCTCTAGTGACTCCTGGCCCCCTCCCCCTCCCATGTCTCCACCACCATGATCACGGGAGCCCCCGCTGGAGTAACTCCACGCAGTAGAACGGCAGGACTGCCCCTGCCCAGTCACTGGGATACACAAGCTGAATGCACTCACTTAACAGCCAGCCTGGCAAGAAGCCCTGCTTTGCCCTTGACCCTCTCTACCTGCTGTGACGTACTTTCTCTTTGTACGGCCCGGTTCCCAGAGGCAGAGTCCCAGGCTCGAGACTCAGCACAGAGCACTTGCAATTTCAGCTAGATGCACAAGTGATTTCATTTTGTTTTTCCTATTGACTTAGTGCTGTGGGATGACGTACATTCTTGTTCAGGAGACGTCCACATGAGACCATATTCCCATTAGGAGCATTTGGAAAATAAATCCTCTGGTTATCAGGGCTCTGCTTTCTAGCCCCTGTTCTCCCGTGTTTCCTTGGGCCCCTGCGAGTGCCGGCCAGAAGAGGAAGAGAGCATGCCTAAGGGAATATTTTCTAAGCAACATTAATCCCAACAGTGCTTTGCAAGAGGGGGTTTCTTGGTCAGATACATTGTGGAGATGCTCTGTGTCCTATCCCTATCGTTGAGTGCCAAGATGTCTGTTAGCAAATTAGGGGTCCTATGAGGATAGGCAGAAAAATTTTTTTTAAAAAATTAAAAAGAAAAGCTGTTTAACTATAAGCCAGGATTTCCCAAATTCATGACCACAGAACCCATTTTTACATAGCATCCATAAGGAGCAGAGTGAGAAATGCTCACATAGGAAATGGTTTTAGAGATCTTCATCTTTTTCTCTTCCCTTCAATACCTACACATAGGGAGTTCTAGTAAATCTGATGGTAGTATTGATTATGGCTATTTTAGAAAAGGTGTGTATGTGGAGTTGATCATTAAAAATCAGTGCTAAATTGGCATTGATTAGAAGACCTTGTCTGAGGTGGGAAAAGAGGGAGTCATTTGTGTAGAAAGAGGCTGGACTCCTTCTGGAGCCTGGAGGAGCTAGATGTGATATCTATACATGCAAGAATTATATTCCCCCCCTTTCTTAAAGATTTTATTTATCTATTTGAGAGAGAGAAAGAGTGAGACAGAGCACAAGCAGGGGGAGAGGGAGAAGCAGACTCCCTGTTGAGCAGGGAGCCCGACCTGGGGCTTGATCCCAGGACCCTGAGATCATGACCTGAGCCAAAGGCAGACAATCGACTGAGCCTCCCAGGCGCCCCTGTATTTACCCCTTTTATTCCTCCATGTAACGAGCATTTCTCGGAACCCTGGTCTATACAAGGCAGTGTAGGAGATATAAACGTGTGTGAGGCATAGCCCTTCTCCGGTGTGTTGAAACTAGTCGGGAAAGTTCTTACATAAATCAGTTTAATAGCGTAGAAAATAGTGAGGTGCCATGGGCAACAAACAAAGTGCTTTAGTCTGCCAGAGGATGCAGAAGTCATTTCCAGCTTCTGCTAGGTAGGATCTTTGGGACCATGTTTCTCTCAGAGCTGTATTTACTCATGCCAACAACCTCCAGACATAGAAAGCACATCCTAATAGGCTCCCAATGGAGGATCCAGCTCAGGGGCACTGCAGGTCCCATCTTCCTGACATGGAGACTGAGGCACAGGGAGCGGGGAGCAGGGGACAGGGGAGTCTAAACCAAGAGCATGGAGTCATGAACTCTACTTCTGTCTCTGCCAAGGCACCAGCTGGGATTAAACAAATTATACAAGTACACACGTATATACCCACATATATGTTAAAAACCTAATATATACATAATGTGGACCTCTGAATATCTTCAAAGACGTAGTGAACCTGCTAAATTCATCAAAAGCTGCCCAAATTTATTACGCTGTGATGCATCTCACTTATGATGATCACAAGATTTTAATTAGGAGCAATGAAAACCAAGAGAAATTAGACATGAAATCCAGGCATAATAATATCAAAGATGTAAGGAACAAGAATAAAGCAAATAAATTTTTTTTAATAGGTTATTTATTTGTTTATCTGAGAGAGAGAGAGAGATAGTGACAGAGCCTGATTTTGGCCATCATCAGTCATTAGGGAAATGCGAGTCAAAACTACAGTGAGTTACCACTTTGCCCCCCCAGGCTGGCTAGAATCAAAATGTCGGTTAACAAGTGTTGGTGAAGAAATGGAGCGTCACTGGTCGGAATGTAAAAGGGTGCAGCTGCTTTGCCAAATAGTTGGGCTGTTCTTCAAAATGGGGTGGGGAAGGATGGAGAGTGACTCTTAATGACTAAGGGTTCCTTCTTTGGGTGACAAAAATGTTCTAAAATTAGATGCGGTGATGGATGCACAACTCTGTGAATATACCAACACCCATTGAATTATACACTTTAAATGGGTGGATTATCGAGTATGTGAATTTTTTTTAAAGATTTTATTTATTTATTTGAGCTAGAGAGAGAGAGCAAGCACAAGTTGAGGGGGGCAGAGGGGGAGGGAGAAGCAGACTCCCCGCTGAGCAGGGAGCCTGACGCGGGACTCGATCCCAGGACCCCGGGATCATGACCCAAGCCACCCTGGCGCCCCTCGAGTATGTGAATTATGTCTTAAAAAAGCTTTTCTGGAAAAGCAGCCACTCATCCTCACAGTGTAACATTTTCATCTTTTTTTCTAACTGCCTGTTTCTCCAGAGTTAATGGCATTTGTGAAAGAGGAAAAAGCGCTGTCAATTATCTTTACTTACCCAAGAGCCTCCAGAAGAGCTCATATTGTTGCTATTTTAATTGCTTTGTGTGTAATTTCTGTATAGAACTAGAGTCCCTTGGGAAAGGCGGCATAACTATTCATTTGAAACCTTTCATTCTTGATGCATCATTTGTACCTGGGCGTATTGGTCGTCTTGTTCCCCGAGATGGGACTGCACAGCTCACGTGCCGCTGCATTGGCTCATAGCCGTCCAAGTCCTGAGAGAGGGACTGAGAATAAGATGAAGGTCATGAGCAAACACCGAGGAATGTGCTGCCAGCCCTTGAAAGTTGTATGAGAAGTTGTACATTACCATTTGGAAGTTCTCTTCAATATAGAGGGAGCAGAGGCATGAGAAATGCAAACCATAACACTGGGCAAAGAGAATAAATCCAGATGTTGGCTGAGCTCCCCAGGGAAATGGGTGGGTGGCTGGGGAAAGGCTGAGGATCAGCCCCTGGGGAAGCAGTGGATGGACTGAGGGAGGGTTTTGCAAAGAAGTATGGACACTAGTTGGAGACTTGGAATAAGCCACGCAGTACGATGGCATGGATGTTTCCATGTTAGGATGGCTTGTTTTCGGTAGAGTAGAATGCTGTAGGTTTGAAGAGAGCTTGGCTAATCTGCCTTTGGAAAGAGGAAGAAAATGATTTTTTTTCAACTATGAATACAACACAGTCCTGCCGTCCTATTGAATGGGTGTCTTTTTAGATGATTTCTGCAGTTAAAGCATTATTAAGTACTGTAGAAAAGAAACCACTAAAAGATTTCTCTTATAGGCTTGTCAAAACAGTGGGACAAGAAGGATGCCAAGGAATTCATATGAGTTGGGCAGACTTGTTCCTAAACCAGTCTAGAACATATCTGTTCATTTTCAAGATGATTAAAAAAATATTTGGCAGCTTTCCTCAGGGGCCTGTGGTGCTCTTTAATAACACCCACTTCCTTTTGTTTAACTAAAAGTACAGAGAGCCAACACTCTCCAACACGCCAATCAGTAAATGTTACTTGCTTCCTCTAAACTTGGTTTATTTTATAGGACCAACAATAAAGAATGATGTAGGAGCCGTAAACTGTCACTTCCTGGCAATAGTCTCCTGTTATTAGGAACATCGGTACATTGAGGATGTGGTTTCTCAAAGGGGTTTAAGTATTTGGGGCACAGTTCCAGGGACATTATGTTTTACTGGACTTCAACTCAGAGACATTGTGCTTTAGAGATTAAAGGCCATTTTGGAAGGGTTGGAAGGCTCCAGAGTACAGGTACAAAATGAACTTGACCTTTACTCAAGATTTTTTTCCTTTTATTTTCCAAGAGCAGTAGCCATTTGGAGACATTGAGAAAGTACTGACGCCTTTGTGAGAAAACTGTACGATCACATTTACAAGCTTAAGAAGGTCCATTTGGCAGGCTCTTCTCACTCCATCAGGCGACAGCTCCAGGCCCTGCCACCGCACTGCTTTAGGGATTCACACGCACAAAAAGTTGTCTTGAGTTGTCTAGTTTAGAAGCAGGCCGTGGAGGAAATAAGCCTTCCAGGGGTTTCTGAGAAAGGAAGAGGTGACATGTAGGTGCCTGTTCCCACATATATGCATTTCTTTAGCAGACTTAGGTTTTCTTTTCTTTTTTTTTTTTAAGATTTATTTATTCAGGGGTGCCTGGGTGGCTCAGTTGTTAAGCGTCTGCCTTCAGCTCAGGTCATGATCCCAGGGTCCTGGTGTCGAGCCCCGCATCGGGCTCCCTGCTCAGTGGGAAGCCTTCTTCTCCGCCTCCCATTCCCCCTGCTTGTATTCCCTCTCTCGCTGTGTCTTTCTCTGTCAAATAAATAAATATAATCTTTTTTTAAAAAAAGATTATATTTATTCATTTTAGAGAGAGAGAGAGAGAGAGCATGAGTGGGAGGGGCAGAGGGAGAGGGAGAGAGAGAATCTCAAGCAGAGCGGAGTGCGACACAGGGATTCGATCCCACAACACTGAGATCACGACCTGAGCCGAAACCAAGAGTCAGACGCTTAACCGACTGCGCCACCCAGGGGCCCCAGATTTAGGTTCTATGGAATAAAAGCAGAGAAGCCAGACATGAAGAGTGAAACTGATTAATGAAATCCCTTCATCAACTTGGTGCCTCTGTCAACAGTATAAAAATTAATGTTATAGTCAGCCTTTATGATCTTTTTTTAGAATTCCCATGGCTCCTGTTTCTAAAAAGACTGCCGGGCTGGACTCTTCTCTCTCCTTGGATTCTTTACTTCTTTTGCCACCTCTTTGTTTTTCAAGGCTCAGATCATGGGGTCTTTAGGCCATGTGTGAAATGAGACTCTGGTGGGCATCATCCTGAGAAGAACTTTATTAGGAGTGTGGGACACATTTTGTTGAATTATACTTATGATACTTTTCTTAATGTCCCCAGATGATTGAGCATGTTTGTTTTTATTAAAAAAAATATTTCTTTTCAAAGCAAAGATCAGTTCTGTATGATACTATTCCTTGAGTATAAATACATCTTACAGAGGAAAATATAGATTTTCCCTGATTTCAATTAAGGGAGGAACTGTAATGAGAACCCGCTGTTCTGAAGGCTGCCCATGAGCTGTTAACCCGTTGGCCTCCTCTCTGTAGCTAACATAGCATTCTGGGTAAAATGTCTGCCCATTTTTCTCCAGACGTGCTTCCTCATTTCCCAGGGTTGATGCTGTTTCCTCAAACAGAGCTTCTTCATCTCCATTTTTACTCCTTAGAAACATAAAAGATGGTGTGGAAGATTTCTAGTTTCACCTTTCCAAACTCTCCTTCATCCAGTTGGGAAGGTTAAGATGTCTCTAGAACAAACCTATCTCCACATTCTATCAACCCTATAGGAAGGCCAGAAAGCTTAATGTTTATGAACAAAGGCTTTGGGAACAGGAAATTTCCGTCCTACTATTTTCCAGCTAATATCCCTGGGCTTTAGTTTCCTCATTTATAAGATGGAAATATTAATAGTGCTTGCCTCTACAGGGTTGGAGCGAGATAATACATATGAAGAGCTTAGCCAGGGCCAGGCATGGAGAGAGATCTCAATAAATGTTAGTAATAATGGTCGTGATACCACGGTGGTGGTGGTGATGATAAAGGTTTGGAGTCTCAGAGAGTCGTATTGCAGCATTACAACATGGCATTTTTCAGATAAGAAATCAGATCACATAATCTGCCAAGGTTATTTGAATTTGCTACTGTGGCAGGCAAAATTACTTGTCACTTAATGGCTGCTATGTATCGTTACTCAGTTGAAGAGTGCGTGTGTGCACATGAATGCAAATGCTGTTAGGTCTTGTGTCCCTGTCTTGATGGTCAGGAGTTTTGCTTTAGCTCCCCTCCCCCACTTTTTTAATTCGACACAGGGCTTAATACTGTGCAGTACACACAGTAAGCTTAATGCAAATACTGAGAGTATGTTTTTATTTGATAAAAAAAAATCTCATGCAAAATTGAATTAGTAGACGATATTTTCATCTTATGAATATTTTATTTTTAAGGGAACTAAAAACCTTAGAAAATACCTAGACCTGGTCTCTCTTTCCAAGGATTCGCTCTTACCTCACCCCGGTGTTTTCATAGCACAGGGCTTGTCACACAATGGGAATGAAGTCAATGGTGGCAAATAATTAGCTGTCTTTATGTTAGAGGTCTCTTTACCAAAGCAATAGAAAGCCCAACTCCGGCTAACAAGAGGGGATTTAGTGAAAGGATATCAAAGGGCCCACAGAATCAACGGGAGGCTGGAGGGCCACATTTAGGAATAGGCAGAGATCAGGGGAGCTCTAGCAAGTTAGGGAGCTCTGGCAAGCTCTGGCAAGTTAGGAGCCATGGGGAAGGAGAACCCAGAGTTAGCTTTCTTCTCTTGTTGGGTGACTCATTCCAGGGTCAGAGAGTGTGTGTCATTGGCCAAGCTTAGCTGACAGCCTCACAGCCTGGCTGCACCAGAAGCCAGAGAGGGTGGAGAAAGGATCTAGCCCATTGCCTGCTATAATGGGAGATGATACCCAGGACCATCCTCCCTACACATCTATCCACAGAGGAGGAGAGGCAGTTTCCCAAAAAGGAACCAGGATAATATTGGGAAAGGAACATGGATGCTGGGCAACCAAAAAAATGTCAAATGCCCATTATTCTGTTTCTCATATTTTGATTCTTGACTTCAGGCATGGTCGGTAATCGAACCACTCTTTATTTAGCCTGTGTGAACCCTAAAACTCAGCCTGAGATATTCTGCTCTGTTGCTCCAGTCTTCTGTGTGGTCCAAGGACAGTCTTCCATGTCATCATCCTGTTCTCATCTGAGTGGGAGCATCCCTCCAAAGAGATTAGCTAGGAGCTCAAGGGTTGAGAATATTGTGGTATCAGCATTAGATATTAGGACGAGCTACCTTTATTTATTTTCTCTATATAAGTAGGAGTAAGTTCACAGCTATTATTTCCAGTAGGTTAAAAACAGGGAGCACAACACCAAGGGAATTTTGCTAATCTAATTGAAATTTGTGGCCTGTATAGGTAAAATGTATTTACTTCCCATCAAAGGTGATGCTTTTGCAACAGGAGAGGATACTCTTAGCTTGCAAATGGCTCTTATGTTGGCTGGGTTTTGTTTTTTAGAATGCCATCCTAATTTAAGGTATTATCCTTTGCTTTTATGTTGTAGGGGAGAACTTATCCATTTCGGGGGGCCTTTCCGCCGGTATGGAATCCCATTGCCTATTTGGATTACAACAATTTGTGGCGGACAATGGATAACATGGGGAAGGAGGTAAAGTGTGTGTTCAGCTTACACATGACCTGTTACTAACGTAACAATAGCAACCGTTTAATATCCTTCCAATAGTGCAGAGGACATTGCTCTGGACATTCATACCTATCATTTCCAATACACCTAACTACTCTGCCAAGTTGGTAGTATTTCCACTTGCAAGGAAAATGAGTGCCCGAGGGGTTATGGTAATTTCCCCAACACCACACAGCAAGGGAACCAGGAGTCAAACCCACATCTCTCTGATTGTAATGTCTGTGGGCTTTCAACTCTATGGCACTGAGAATTTGTGTGACATATTTTCGCCAGGTATCCTACTCATAGTTGCCTTATCCATGTGTGATGCCACTTTGGATAGTAAAGGAAAGAGGGATTTATCCCCCCCAAGGTTTTTTACCTAGGCCCAGGCTCCATAAGATCACTCTCTCACACTTAAATTGGGGACTTAAAATGGGCGTTGGCTTTCAATAATAAGGATCATCATCATAATTACATATTAATTTATATATATTTATATGTAATTCCCCCCCTTTTTGCATCATCGTCATCATCATCATTATTATGGCAACAGCTTTAAGGCATAGAATACAGAGATCTATGCATCCCAACCCCACCACTATCTATATTAGAATTCTATGTCAATCACACATTCCAACACAGACCCAGAGACTGGTATTCAGAGGTTCTCCTGAAGGCCTGTTGGCAGAGCAGTGGGCAGTAACCATCACACCTGAATGTGGGCCCTTCTTCCTCTGCAGATTCCAGCGGATGCACCATGGGAGGCCCCACATGCTGAGGAATGGGACAAGATGACCATGAAAGATCTCATCGATAAAATCTGCTGGACGAAGTAATCTTGACTATTTAAAATTTACTTTTCATCTTTCCTTTGGATCCTTTCTGTCCTATCTTGAACTGTAGTATTTTTCTTTCTTTTTTTTTAAAGATTTTTATTTTTTAAGTAATCTCTACACCCAACATGGGGCTTGAACTCACAACCTCAGGATCAAGAGTTGCGTACTCCACTGACTGAGCCAGCCAGGCCCCCCTGCAGTGTTTTTCTTAATAAGTTATAGGAAAAAAGTTAAGAGGAAACCTAATGATCTTTCAGTCAGTGGCAACTTTGAAGGAACTTTAAACACTTCAGAGTGAGTTTGAACATAAAATGAATCTAAAACATAAAAACAAAGAGGAGGTGAATGAAGTAGAATGTTTTTAATGAAAGGGCTCTGTGATTTGCAATAAAATAAGTAATTGTGTATTCAAATTATATAGCAGTCAGCTACAGAAGCAATTTGGAAAGATATTAAAGTAATTCCATACAGATGTAGAAAAACATGGAACCAAAAGCAAGCTAGTCTATATTAATGAAAAATATAAATTTTATAGTATTTTCGATGAGAACCTGTGTAATGAGTTGAGTTACTTACAGGTTGTTTAGTCAGCTTTCTGGGGCTGCTGTGTGAAGGCACTGTAGCCGTCGGTGAGGAATTGTGGTGAATGTGTTAGGCATGGCCCCTAAACTCGTGGAGTTAGTATTCTTCTAGCAGGAGAGACTGACATTATGCACATAATTCCATAATGCTACTAGAGTGACTGTAACAGGGATCTTGACCTAAGGGTAAGGAAGAGATTCCCGGATGCAGCCATCTTTAAACATAAACCAAAGACTTAGTGCACCAACTAAAAATGAGTCACAGAGGATGGGAGGAGATAGGAAAGGGTGGATGGTGTGGGGGACAAGGTATCTTCCAGGAATGCCACAAAGTGGATGAGGGAGAGAGAGAGGAAAAGATGGATGGTGTGGAAGGAAGTGTCTTCCAGAAATGAGCCATAGTATTTGGGGATAGACAGGAAGGGAGGATGATGTGGGAATATGAAATCTACAAGGAATGTGCCACAGTGGATGGGGGGAGACCAGATGGATGGATAGTATGGAGATGACATGTTCCAAGAGTGAGCCATAGCAGATGGGGAGAGACAGAAAGGGTGAGCGGTGTGGGGGAATGGTATCTTCAAGGAATGAGCCACAGTGGAAGGGTGGAGAAATGAAAGTTGGATGGTGTATGCAGATGGTATCGTCCATGAATGAGCCACAGTGTATGCCAGTAGATAGATAAAAAGGCTGGATGGTGTGGGGGGAAGGTATCTTCCAAGAATGACCCAGTTGATGGGGGAGAGAGTAAGAATGAAATATGTGAGGGGTTGCTATCTTCTAGGTATGAAACACGGTGGACTGGGGGAGACAAAAATGGATGTTTGGTGGGATGGTATCTGTTGATGATGTGGGAGAATGATATCTTCCAGGAATGAGCCACTGTGGATGGGGGAGACAGGAAAGCTGGATGGTATGTTCCAGGAATGAGGCGCAATGGATGGTGTGTAGGAATGGTATTTTCCAGGAATGAGCAATTTGATGGGGGAGACAAGAAGAGTGGAATGTGTGACCGGATGGTATCTTCCAGGAATGAGCCACTTGGATGGGGGAGTGGGAGATAGGAAAGCTGGATCTTGTGGGGTGATGGTATCTTCCAGGAAGGAGCCAAATGGATGGGGACAAGCAAAGAGAGTATGGTGTGGGAGGATGGTATCTCCCAAGAATGAACCATAGTGGATGGGGGAAATAGGAAGGCTGGATGGTGTGAGGCTATGGTAACTTCCAGGAATGAGCCACATGGATGGGGGGAGAAAGGAAGGATGGATGGTATGGGTAGATTTAATCTTCTAGGAATGAGTGACATGGATGGGGGCAGGGGGGGATGAAAGGAAGATTGTGTGTGGTGATGGTATCTTCCAGGAAGGGGTGTGACCAGATGGAATGAGCCACAGTGGATGGGGGAGGAAGAGAGGATGGTGTGGGAGGGTGGTATCTTCCAGGAATAGGCCATGGTGGATGGTGGGTAGGGGGAAGAAGACAGCAGTAAAGATGGATGGATGGTGGGATGGCATCTTCCAGGAAGAGCCATTGTCTATGGAGGTAGTCAGGAAGAATGGATGGTGTTGAGGGAGCGGTATCTTCCAAGAATGAGCCATAGTGGATTGGGGGAGATAGGGAAAAGAAGATGGTATGAAAAGATGGTATCATCAAGGAATGAGCTACAGTGACTATGGGGTGGGGGGGGAGTCAGGAAGGCTAGATGATGTGGAAGCAAGGTATCTTCCAGGAATGAGCCTCAGTGGGTAGGAGAGACAGGAAGGCTATATATTGTTGGGGGGAATGATATCTTCCAGGAATGAGCCTGTTGACTGGGGAGACTGAAAGGACGGTTGATGTGGTGGATAGTATCTTCCAAGAATGCACCAATTGATGGGGGGATATAGGAAGAGTAGAAATAGTTGAGGGGTGAGGGGATGGTATCTTCTAGGAACGAACCACTGTAGGGGGAGAGAGGAAGGGTGGATGACTGGAGGGGAAATTTATCTTCCAGGAAGGAATAGTAGTGATGGAGGTGGGGGAGGGGTACCGGAAGACTGGATGATGTGGTGACAGTTATCATCTAGGATGATAGTAGGTTAAAGGATGGTATCTTCCAGGAATGAACCACAGTGTATGGAGGCGGGTGGAGACAGGACGGTTGATGGTGGCTGAGGGGATATTTTCCAGGAATGAGCCATAGGTTATAGGGGGAGACATGAAGGTTGGATTGGTATCTTCTAGGAATGAGCCATATAGATGGGGGGAGATAGGAAGAGTGGGTAGTGAGGGTGGATGGTATCTTCCAGGAATGAACCACATGGATGGGGGGAGTCAGCAAAGATGGATGTGGTGGAGAATGTTACCTTCCAGGAATAAGCCATAATCCATGGAAGTAGACAGGAAAAGTGTGTGTGTGTGTGTGTGTGTTTGGGGGGTGGGCAGTGCTATCTTCCAGGAATGAGCCACAGTAAATGGGGAAGATGGGAAAACTGGGTGGTATGGGAGAATGGTATCTACCAGAAATGAGCCGTGGTGGATGGAGAGGAGAGAGGAAGAGGATGAGGAGATGAAATCACCCAGGAATAAGCTACAGTGACTGTGGGGGGAGACAGGAAGGGTGGATCATGTGGGAGCATAGTATCTTCCAGAAATGAGCCTCAGTGGGTAGGAGACACAGGAAGGATGGATGGTGTGTGGGGATGTGTTCCAGAAGTAAACAATAATGGGTGGCAGGGAGAGGATGAGCGGATGGTGTGGTGAGATGGTATCTTCTAGGAATGAGCCACTGTGGATGGGGGAGGCAGGAAAGTTGGAAGGTGTGGGAAGATGGTATGTTCCAGGGATGAGCCATAGTAGAATGGGAGGAGACAGGAGGTGTGGTTGGTGTGTTGGGAAGGTTGCTTCCACAAATGAGCTATATGGGTGGGGATAGATGGGGCAGAGTAGACGGTGTGGGGGGATAGTATCTTCCAGGAATGAACCACAGTACATGGTGGGGGGACAGTAAGGATATGTGGTTTGGTGGGATGGTATCTTCCAGGAATGATCCATAGTAGATGTTGGGGAATAGGAGGGGTGGGTGGCCTGTTGCAGGATGGTATCTTCCAGGAAGGAACCACAGTGACTCAAGGAGGGGGGGTACCTACAGGAAGGATACATGGTCTAGGGGATGGTATTTTCTGGCCATGAGCTACAGTGAGGGTGGATAGGAGACAGGAATAGGGATGATATGGAGGCATGGTATCTTCCAGGAATGAGCCATAGTGGATGGAGGAGACAGGAAAAGTGGATGGTGTGAGAGGATGGTACCATCCAGGAATGAGCTACAGTGACTGTGGAAAGTGACAGGAAGAGTGAATGATATGACAGGTAGCTTCCATTAATGAGGTGCAGTGGATGAGTGTAGACAGTATAGGGGAGTGATGTTGGGGAATGGTGTGGCAGGAATCAGCAAGGTTTAGGGGAGATGCAAAGAGTGAATGTTGTTAAGGGAATGGTATCTTCCAGGAATGAGCCACTGTGGATGGGGGAGACTGCAGGGGACGGATGGTGTGATGGGTGGTATCTTCCAGGAATGAGCCACTGTGAATGCTGGGAGATATGAAGGGGGATGGTGTGGGGGATATTATTTTCCATGTAGAGAAAACAGGAAACAGCTCTTGAAGGCCCCAAGATAGGGAGATTTGACATGTTTTTGCAGTGATATGACAGTGTGCCTGGACTCTAAGGATGCCACGGGAGAGCAATGTAATTAGAGGTCGGAGAGCTGGTTGAGAGGCTGATGGTGGAAGATAGAGTGGCTGCATTCCAGAATTTTCCCTTTTGCCATGGATGCCATGAGGGTTTTATGAAGAGTGGTTTTGTTGGTTTTGTTTTGTTTGGCATTGTCAAAAGATTTTATTGGCTGTAATGTGGCAAAGGATCAAAAGGGGCTGTAGTCATAAACCAGGTAGGGATGACCCGGAGGAGCCACCACCGTTGTAACCCAGGTGAGGGATGTGGGTGGACGGAGCAGGGTGGGAGCAGCGGAGGTGGAGAAGAGAGGACGATTGTTCAAGGAAGCGAGACCTGCATCCTTAATGATCCCTCACCAGCATCTTGACCCTTTTAGACGGTACCAGAATTAATATATTTGGAGCGAACCCATAACTGCCTCAAAACAAAGGAATAGGTTATTTTTCACCAGATGTTAAAATGTGCATTCCTTCAGAGGTAGAGCCTGTGAGGATTGTTGTTTTTCCCCCCCCTAAAAGCAGTGCAGATGCTTTTGAACTGTACTGAATTGTGTTTTAAAAAGGTGCTGTCCTGTGAAGCATGTATGTATTTACACCTGACTGTCGCCTTTGTTATGTGACCAGGACCGCTAGGCAGTTTGCATCGCTCTTTGTAAACATCAACGTGACCTCTGAGCCCCATGAGGTGTCTGCGCTGTGGTTTTTGTGGTACGTGAAGCAGTGCGGAGGCACCACTCGGATATTCTCGGTCACCAACGGGGGCCAGGTACGGAGTATCCCTTCTCAGTCTGTAACCTCCGTTTGTGGTTCTGCCCTCACCCAGTGCACAATCTTAATAGCTGCTTCCATGTCTGGAACCGTGAGTGGATTTGAGACACGAATTTTTGAAATGATTTCAACCAACGTGCCCGAAACCAAAAGGTCTCCTTTCCTTTTTTCGTTCCTAGAGATGTGTTCACAGCTAAAGAATGTTTCGTTTTGAACTAATTAGGTTTTTGGAATTTAGGTCCTTCCTTTTTTGGGGGGTGGGGGAGAGGTAGGTAAAATTAGTGCAGCTCTGTGGGAGGAGCTGAAGTACTACGGATCAACTAATTTTCAAAAACTTCTAGAACTGGGAAAATGATCGTACTTCAAGTCATCTCTGTTCCAGACAGGGTCTGTCCCATAGTGCAAGGTGTAGCGTCTTTCTCCACTAAGTGAATAATTCCTCTCCTCAGGTGATCTTCGAAACACCCTAAGTTGTTCTCATGGCTCCAAGAGGTATTGGCCATTTGACCCTTAGCTTTAGCAAATACAGGACAGTTGCACCTTTGAAGTATCTTTATACTTAGAAATTCCACATTGCTTCTTTTTTTTTTAAAGGTTTTATTTATTCATTTGAGACACAGAGATAGAGAGAGAGCATGAGCAGGGGGAGAGGCAGAGGGAGAGGGAGGGGCAGACTCCCTGCTGAGCCAGGAGCCCGATGTGGGGCTCGATCCCAGGACCCTGGGATCATGACCTGAGCCAAAGACAGACGCTTAACCCTCTGAGCCACCCAGATGCCCCCATATTGCTTCTTTTGACCTGTATTTTACTTTCTGAGCTATCGTGACCGATGTTTGATATTTATAGTCCTCATTGCCTGCCTTCTCCTATAGGAACGAAAATTTGTGGGTGGATCGGGTCAAGTGAGTGAACGGATAATGGACCACCTTGGGGACAGAGTGAAGCTGAGGTGCCCTGTCACCTATGTGGACCAGTCGGGTGACAACATCATCATCGAGACATTGAATCATGAACTTTATGAGGTAATTCAGCCTCGTCCCAAGGAGCATATATTAAATAGGCCTCGTGTCTTCTGCAGCTTCTAACCAAATACAGTCCAAGCAGTGGTATAATTAATGCTGGTGTGTCTCCAACTCTGTCTCCCAAATTACCATTTTTAGTTGACCTGCCTTGTTCTGTTGTATGTGGTTACTGCTCCGTGTCATTCTAAATGATCAACATGATGTTTCTCCCCCTCTGTAAAGACCGAGACTCACACGTTTGAGGTGGTATTTTGTGTCTGTGTCTTTTAGTGCAGATACGTAATTAGTGCCATCCCGCCAACCTTGACTGCCAAGATCCACTTCCGACCAGAGCTCCCGTCAGAGAGAAACCAGTTAATCCAGCGTCTTCCGATGGGGGCTATCATTAAGTGCATGATGTATTACAAGGAGGCCTTTTGGAAGAAGAAGGGTAGGCTGCACTTACTCGCGTTTAAATTGTGTTAAGTGAAGGGATCACACTCTCTTTAGGGACCTTCTCATAGACCTTGAACAGAAAAAAGATGACAAAGATAAGTATTTTTAAATTGGCAAAGAAAGGATCAGAAATCTCAGTCTGTCCATCACTTCACAGCCCCTGGTGCGACATAGAATGACCCCAAGAGCACCTGCTGTCAATGAAAGGGAAGGAAGAGATCCCCCCCAAGTGGCGGGGGCACCATTGCCCTGGTCCTTGGCATATGTCCTGCCCCTTACTCTAAATGAGAGAGTGACGCAAAGTGGGTGCTGTGGGAAGAGTGCCGCATTGAAGTCCCACAGTCCCGGGCTTCGCTTGCTTACTAGCTGAGTGACCTTCGCTGTGACAGTTCACCTTTCAGCGTCAGTCTCCTTGTGTCAACAATGGTGACAGTGAGACCTGCTGTCAGGATGTGTGCGGCAATTAGCTGAGGCAGGGCCTGGGTGGATTTGGTGGCTATTGTTGGCAAACCTGCTCCTCCTCAAAGGATTCCTTCCCCCAGCTTCTTCTGTGGGTTCCTAGGGGTGATTCCCTCTGACGCCTCGGTACGGTTTGAGCCATAGCACTGGTCCTGCGTGATCTTTATGTAGAGGTCATTGAGATGGCTCGTTTGCCACGTGTCTGGGTCAGCAGATATCCTTGTGTAGTTAATGTGTGTACTTAATAAGGAGATATCGTCTAGGGTTGGGGCAAAGACTGTTTGAGGTTTGCCTTCCTCTTAGCAAAAGAGTTTTATATGTGTGTGTATGTATGTGTGTGTGTGTGTGTGTGTATCTCTATATATCTCTATATATAATCCCTAAATTTTTGATGAGGTCAGTGTCAATCTCCTATTGATTTTCTCTTTATTAAGATTACTGTGGCTGTATGATCATTGAAGATGAGGAAGCTCCAATTTCAATAACCCTGGATGACACCAAGCCAGATGGATCGCTGCCCGCTATCATGGGGTAACTTAGAGCTGAATACTGTGCATTTTCTAAATTGTGTTGGTGTCTTCATGTGGACGCTGGCAGAGCATATGGAATCGAGGTCAGGCAATCGTGAATAACCCTACAGAAATACATCATTTTCCACGTTTTAAAATTTAATGTTTTGTAGGTGGCACGGAACTCTGGGAAACTTGACAAAAACTGACACGATTTTGAACTTGTGCCCCTTCCTTTCTTCCCCCACGAAACTTTTGAGGACAGAGTGAAGGAAGCAGCTAGACAGTATGGTAGACAGCCCCGCCTGGGGGCAGAATGTCCACACTCATCTAGAGTGAGAATTGACTGTTTTGTTCTGTAAAACCTTTCAGAGTTAGGCTTCTCTCCATTCCAGACATCACTACACCGCCAACGTGAATACGCTGATCGTTACCCAGGGATGTGAGACCCATGACCAGTGAGGAAGTGCAGTGTGAGGTAGAGCCGGCCCTTGAGTGGATGTCCCTCGTTGTGATAGGTCCCACCGCAGCTGTCCTTTGCTAGGGATGCTCCAGGGTTTGGTCCTGTGTCCGGAAAAGGAGAGCTCTCCCTTTCTCCTCCCAGCCCCCCGCCCTCCACAGCTCTGCCGTTGGGGGGCTGGGGGTCCAGACAAGGAAGCAGTGCTTTCACAAGGGAATTGCTCAGGAGTGCCTCCGCCTTCCCGAGTGCCCTGCCTTTGACCCTTCCTCAAAGCTCCACAACTCAAAAGGCTGTTTATTCTACCACATGACAACAGAAGAGCGCAGCCTCTGTACTGGCCGAGTGACTGCCAGACACCCACGGTTTGGCCCTTCCCCCTCGGGAGAGTCGAGCTCACGCACATTGCATCATTGAGGGGAAATTACAAAACCAGAGGCAGACCCGTGACCCGGGACTTAGATTGGACTGTGCACGAGACATTCTGTAACCACGTCTCTGGCTGCAGAATAACAGAAGTAGCACCAGCCTCCCTGGGAAGGGCGGGTGCTCACAGCGGAAGGATCAGAGGAAGGGCGCATCCTCTTCATCTCTAACCCCACTGGGCAAGAAAGGGTACAGACCGTGTGGGCCGTTCGCCACCACCTTCTGCGTGCCAGAGGAAAACAGAAGGTTGACCTAGAGGTTTCGGGAGACCGTCAGGACCAGTCCGACTGTGGATGGAAGGACACTGGATGGTCTTCTTGCCCTAGGAGTAAGATACTGTGGTATCTGCCTTTCTGGGCTTTCTTCGGCTTTATTAGCCACGACACGTATGGCGCAAGTTTTCCAGATGGGAATGGGGTTATTCAGGCAGTTCCTTTTTAAAAAGTGATACTCTAATCTGTCTTATCTGGACAATTGCCTCCGCCCTGCTCTTTGCTCTGGGCAATGAAAGCCTTTACGACAGGGGTGGTAATTGTCCAACTCGGGCGTTTGTGATGACTAGTACCTTTTGGCAACTAGAAAGGACCTTGTACTTGAGAGCCGTGAAATGTCCCCGACCCAAAGCCAGCATGTTTAATTTCCTCAATAAAACCCCAAAGCAAGTTAAAGAAAATCGTCCGTAGTTAAGAGTTAGAGCAGAGGGGTTGTTGTTTCATTCTCGATTTGAGATTTGACAGGAATGGCCACCACGAACTGCCCTTGAGAAAAGGAGCTGGAAGAAGCACCCAAGACCGAAAAAGGTTTTCAGATCAATCATTTAATGTTTCATCTGGTACTGGTGATTTTCACTGAAGTCCTGTATAAGCCTCAAATGATTGATTCATGCATAAACTTAAAATTTAACCATAATCATTACTAGCAAGCCATAACGTAACAGTGTTAAATCAAGCAAAATTATGACTATATCCCATAAAGTTCATTACTTGAAATATCTTAGGTCATCCACAGATTCCTCCGAAATACTGTTCTCTGGATTAACGCAAATATGTTTTGTAATCCTTGCTTCCCAGAATGATCTCGAATAACAGACAGCTCTAAAGGAATTGCTAGTCAAACTGAGGAACAGTTTAATTTGGGGGTGAGGAAGAGGATGAAGTATCTGTGTTCGACTCTTGCATTCTCAGTCCTGACCTATCTTTTTGGCCTAGAACAAAAGAAATACAAGTGTAAAACTTTTTTTTTTTAAGATTTTATTTATTTATTTGACAGAGAGAGAGAGCACAAGCAGGGGGAATGGCAGGCAGAGGCAGAGGGAGAAGCAGGCTCCCCGCAGAGCAGGGGAAGCCTGATGTGGGACTCAATCCCAGGACCCTGGGATCATGACCTGAGCCGAAGGTAGTCGCTTAACCAACTGAGCCACCCAGGCGCCCAAGTGTAAAACTTTTTTAAATGGAGAAATAATTTCAGTGTCCTTTAGCTCATTTGGATTTGTGAATGCTTTCTAATAATAGTGTGCCTAAGGATTTGTTGTCACAGTTCAGTTCATTAAAACATACATGCAATTAGTAATATCAGTATTTACAGATTAATTATAACTGAGTTTTACTGAGTTACTGAATTTGGGGGAGGTGCTAGGCCAGGTTCCCAGAAGCTAAGTTGGAGATGGAGATTTGGGTGCAAGGGGTTCGTTGGGGTGTGTGCCGGGGTCACTGTGGGGAAGGGAAGGAATCAAGATTGGGCAGAGGAAGAGGTTGGGCTCCGACATTGGCCGGGTGGAGGTCTCAGCCATCCCATAAGGAGTTCTGGAACTGGGATGGCCCTTCAGAGGTGTCATGCCCTGAGGTAAGGGAATGGACTTTGGTGCCCACCACACCCCAGAGATGGTCATTCTGGGGAGGGGCGGGACCTTGAGCCAGGCAGCCCTCTGCCACAGAAGGGAGTGGCTGGGGAGGGGTCCAGCCCTGAGCTCTCAGGGTAATGAGTGCTTGGTCCCAAAGAGGGATCTGGGGGGCCCACCATGGGTCCACTGCAACTACTAACTTCGATTTGGTTTTCCAGCTTTTATCAAGTATTTGGCAGAAGGCAACAGTCAATTACCAGGATAGCATTTAGCGCAATATTAATTCAACTGACATTTGATTTCCAACTATATGCCAAGAGCCGTGCTGAACTTTGGGGGTAAAGCATTGAGCAGGAGGTGACCGGTTACTTAGGAGCCCGCAGCCTAGAGGGGTTTTGGACACAGGCAGATGGAAGGCAGCCTGGCATTTTCTCTAATAGAGGGAAATAATGGGAGTGCCTGGGCGAGAGTTCATCAATGCTGAGTGGCGGAGGCAAGAACATTTTGGAAAAGAGGAGGCAGCTCGCTCACCTAATCATTCAAATGTCACCTCTCTCTGCAGCTTCATACTTGCCCGAAAAGCTGACCGACTTGCCAAGCTCCATAAGGAAATAAGGTAAGAAGTGACATCTGAAACACATATAAAAGCTTAGCTTTATATTGTGCTTGGTGGGCTAACAACAGTATAATGGCATCTTGAAAAACACCACGATTCACTAATAGTCTTAAAATCCCAATAAATCGACCTTTTTGTCACCATGGCAACCTTTGTGTTACAAGTCCCCTCGACTCAGTGCTTGCCCATATGCGTTAATTAATGTAGGTTTACATATTTGTGTTTATTGTACAGTGGTTGAGAGGTAGGGTTTCCCCCTGTAGGGCAGATGGAGAAAAATTATAGGAAACGTTAGCAGTGCAAAAAAGCTTTAGAGGCTGAGTCCTAATCGCCTCGCGAGACCATTATCCCTTTTCCAAGGTCCTCTGATGTGTACTTTTTCTGAAGAGCAAAGCCATACGTATGGGTTTCAACCTGTTGCCACGTGTGTACATAGAAGTATCCCCCTTTGATTATCTAGGACGCAGCTCTGACGTTCCCTTCTCTAATAGCTTCCTAGTATAAAACAATCGTTGTAGGACAGTGGCTTTTTTTTTTTTTTTTTTCCTTCCTTTCTCCCTTTCCCTTTCTGCCTTGTTGTATTTGTTTGGTTTTGCCTTGAAATCCTTTCCTTTGTTCAGATGAAAGCTTACCAGGAACTCTTAACCTGGAAACAGTCATTTGGCTGTTGGGGGGCAGGGTGCCTCTGGGAATTTCTGGGCTTCCCTTCCAGAGGGTAGCCCTAAATCCTTTGTTGGCTTTTGAAGAGGACCAGGATGCACACAGATGTACACTTCTCTCTGCATTTAATTAAACAATGAAGCAGCAAATCCACAAGCAGCCCTTGCTTTGAGAGTTACTTTGATGACTTTGGAATTCAGGCTGCAAAAGTTTCCACATTTGCGCACGAATTTGTTCCTTTGAGCTACCATAAGGTCTGATTTCGAGAAGGGAACTCTTTGTCTCCTCACTCAGAAGAGGGAGAATTTGGGGTCCAGTGGCAGGGAATGGTCTGTCCGGGTCTCAGAAGAGGGAGAATTTGGGGTCCAGTGGCAGGGAATGGTCTGTCCAGGTCTCCACAAAGTCAGGAATAGCATCCAATGCAAACTTTTTTTCATTACGCCATACTAAGCTTGACATTTTCTTTTGGATTTCCTGCTTTCCCCCTTTATTAATAGTAAAATAAATACCAGCCTGGATGTAGACATTTGGTTATGATTCCACACGGTGGCTGAACTTCTCAAAAGTTTTTATAAGGCAAAACCCTTAGAACCCCGAATGTGTCTTTGACTGGAGCGAGATTCCCACAACTGACTGCATCAACATCTGCCAGAGAATGTTTGGAAAATATGTTTTTTTTCTGAGGCCAATAGATTATGATGTAGATTAGGAGTGGAGCCTGAGTATTTTGTATCTTTTAACAAGCTTTTCAAATGATTATGACGAGCAGCCAGATTTAGAAACCAGTGAGTAAACACAACTACAAGAGATTTGCACAGTGACCTCTTTTGGCCATGATTTAAAATATGTTCTACTATTTTTAGAGCCCAACCAACCAATCACTGCATTGCTCTAACATTTTTGACTTACATAACTTTCCCCCAAATTTTTACATTTTAATGGGACGAAGGGATGGGGAAGATAATTTCCTGATGTTTTGTATGAACTCATCCCTGACTCATCTTATAACTATAAAATACAGTAAATAATGACTTCCCTTTCTATTATAAAGGGCTTATTGTCCATCATGAAAAATTAACTGCAAGGTAGGTTGATTGGATTTTAGATTTCATTCTGTTTTAATAAAGATTTTATCACATGTCCCCAAAATAAGCTAAGCATCATTAAACTTTAGAATGATGATCCATCCATACTTTTGTTTTCTGATTGACTCTCAAATGTTGGAATTTCCTCATAACACCCACGCGAAGTAGGTAAGAACCCATCATCTCATCATAGAGTAGGAAAGAGGTTATTATGTTATGCTGAGGATGGATTTTGATTCAGTACATTTTTATTGAGCTTCAGCCTCCTCATCTTTCACATTAAGTGGCTTGGATTGGACAGAGAGAGACAGAGGCAGGCAGTCGTCTGGAAACCTCTTCCAGTTCTGCATTTCCTTTATGGTTATTGATCTGCAGTAGGAGCAGCTCCTTCATGGAAACCAAACTTTTCCTGTTTGTACTGGAACTTACAGAGCCACCTAAATGTTCTAGAGCATCACCTCAGCAGTAGCCTTTGTCTGTCTCTGAAAACCTTCCATGGGAACATGGTGGCAGCAAGCCACTATGTTTATGATTTCACCTCCTCTTCCTGACTTAACACTGTATCTCCATGAAACGGAAGTTCTGGGAGTTATATAAATGGCCTAAATGTGAGCATTTTGACAAATTTATAAGGTTAGATTTTATCTCACATCGTTCAGAGAAATTGAGGACATGTTTTAAAAATGTTTTCTAATGGGGGCGCCTGGGTGGCTCAGTTGGTTAAGCGACTGCCTTCGGCTCAGGTCATGATCCTGGAGTCCCGGGATCGAGTCCTGCATCGGGCTCTCTGCTCGGCGGGGAGCCTGCTTCTCCCTCTCCCGCTCCCCCTGCTTGTGTTCCCTCTCTCGCTGTGTCTTTCTCTGTCAAATAAATAAATAAAATCTTTAAAAAAATAAAAATAAAAATAAATAAAATAAAAAAAATGTTTTCTAATGTAATCGGCAACGTAAAATCATCATTCTTAAAAATCTCTGTTTCTTTTATTACTAGTAAGTATAACCCTCCCACCCCTCCTTTTCCCCCTTCTCTCATTTTTGGCCATTAGTCTCTTCACTTTTCAGTACTTGTGTTTCAGATTCGAGGTAAACCCTGCACCCATTTTTTAGCAAATTTTTTTTTTCCAGTTGCGCATTAGCGCCTAACAAATATTTTGGAGCAGTTTCAATGTTTAAACTATATAAAGACTAAAGAAGTTAAATACCAAAGAATATAACTGGCTCAGTATGAACCTGTTCAAACAAATCCTGAAACGGAACCATTTAGTTTGAAAAGGGGTGATTTTAGTAAATTAGCACTTTTTAATTTCCCCAAGAGTGGTTGTAAGTTTGCAAGTACCTGTTTCAGAAAGCGCCTAGATCAGTGAAGCTACTGATTTTCTTTAAGACCTACCACGTGTCATGTGATGTGATAGTCATTTACATAATGAATTATGAGGGTAGCCAAAGACTGTCTGGGGTAACATTGTGTAGCACATCCCTTGGAAGTACCGTGTCCACAGACCATTCTGTCACATGCCCGATGACTAGAGTAGAATGACCATAGGCCTCTTGTGGTGTGGCATATTGTATGTTATACTTAAAAGATTAAATAAGCTTCAGATGTTCATAGATCTTTAAAACATAAGTGGAGGATAGTTAAAAGATGCTGTCATATGGACTATGGACTTCTAAAAGGGATTATTCTAGAATTCTGTGTGTTCCAGAAAAGTGACTTAGCATCATTTCCTAAACTGACTGCACTTAATCAAATCTTATTTTCCCCATTTGAATCTTGAATAGATAGGATACCGGGTAGTAAAAGAGGCAAAAATATAAAAGGAAAATTCTGTTGCGTCTTCAAGTCAAATGACCGTATTGAGGCACAGAGGGTTGATCCGAGTGCAGAGATTCATGGAACTATTCATGTTGTGTAGTTACCATTGATTTTAGGTTTTTCTTAATACATCTGGTTCGTTGGCGAGAGCCAATGATAATGAATAAACTCACTGTGTTTATTCTCTACTCCTCAGTTATTACTTCCTTAACATTTCTCTTTTTTATTCTTCTTTACAGGAAGAAGAAGATCTGTGAGCTCTATGCCAAAGTGCTAGGATCCCAAGAAGCTTTACAAGTAAGAAACCCTCAGCTTTAATCCCTGGAAAGTTCTGCTCTGTTTGCTCTAAGTGGTAAAGCAAAGCAGAGTCTGGTTTCCTGACCGTCTTAGGAAGAGAGTCTTATGAAGGGATATGCTTACTGGAGGATTAACTTTAGTCCCAGAAAGGCCAATGAAAGCTGCCGTCAGGGGCATGCAATTTCTGATGCAGCAGTTCCTTGGGCTGTTTCCGTGTTCCCTGGATAACTGGCAGCCAATTGCCATCAGGGCCTGGAGTCACAGGTATTATCTCCCGGGTGGGTGAGATCAGTTCCCAGAACAGAGGTCCTGCCCTCCCATCAAAGCCAACTGACTGCTCTGAAGCGAAATCCCAAATACGTCCTCATCTGTTGGTGAGGGCGCACTAGTGAATACTTGATAGGGTGGGCAGAATCTAGACTCTCTCAGGTCAGAGCCACACTAATTGATTTTTCCATCCGTAGACTCCATTCACAGCTCATGTAATTTCAGTCCTTTCAGTCCACCACTGAAAGTGATGACGGGAATGAAATTCTATCTGAAGATCCTATTACCTAGCTGGGGGTTCTTTCAGGAGATTATCTCTGAACTGTTCGAACAATGAACTTGTAGACGCTGTTAGAGAAAAACTCAGAGAACGGTCTCTCATGTCTCTTGGAAACCATTGCTCATCTTTAATTGTCCCCGTTTTAGCAGGATTCCCATCATTCACTTTTCCAGCTCAGAGAAATGGTTCCAAAAAAAAGCCTTTCTTAGACATCGTGCTTATCTTTTTTTTTTAAGATTTTATTTACTTATTTTAGAGAGAGAGAGAGCAAATGGGTGGAGGAGCAGAGGGAGAGGGACAAGCAGACTCCAAACTGAATGCAGAGTTCGACGCGGGGCTTGATCCCAGGACCCTGAGATCACGACCTGAGCTGAAATCAAGAGTCAGATGCCCAACTGACGAGCCACCCAGGCGCCCCTACATTGTGCTTATCTTATGTCTCCTCCCTTCCACTTTTTTTTTTTTTCCCAGCCGTGGTAGATAGGGAAGTAAAAGTCTGTTATTTAGAGAATCCAGAGATTTGAGCAGACCTTTCCAGAATGTGATTGTTGGTGAGGCTTAGTCTAAAGATTTGAGATCTGCGTGGCACTGCCCTCTCTCCCAGATATTGGAATACTCCATGCCTCCCCTCATCAAGAGGTCGAAAAAATCAAAGTATACATGTTTTGTCACTTGGTACCTCCCCGAAGGCCATTTACTTGGTACTGTCATGTTTCCCCTTAAATGAAATAGAAGAACAGGGCCACCTTTTTCTTTAATGTAAAGTTTTTGTTAAAGTAAAATGCACAAGAGCCTTCGTGGTTGACGGGTCGCATTTCAGCTTTGTCTTCCCTTTGGAATTCTCCCCCCACCGAATGCAGCCGGTGCATTACGAAGAGAAGAACTGGTGCGAGGAACAGTACTCTGGGGGCTGCTACACCGCCTACTTCCCCCCTGGGATCATGACTCAATATGGAAGGTACTGCCCAGACGCCATCCCGATTAATCCAAGACAGGAACCGAACTTTATTTTTTTTTAAGATTTATTTATTTATTTATTTGTCATTGGGAGAGAGAGAGAGCGAGAGAGCGCACAAGCAGGGGGAGTGGGAGAAGGGCAGAGGGAGAGGGAGAAGCAGGCTCCCCGCTGAGCAGGGAGCCCGATGTGGGGCTTGATCACAGGACCCCGGGATCATGACCTGAGCCGAAGGCAGACGCTTCCCCGACTGAGCCACCCAGGCGCCCCGACATGCACCAAACTTAAACTCATAAGCAAAGTTCGAGGGGACTTGGAGACATAGTGGCCAGCATTCGGATTTCGAATGCCCCAGGTAGTTAGGGTGTGGATTTCTGGCCGTCCGTAGGAAAATAAGGACGCCGGTACGTAGAAGCTTAGCTGTCAGCACGCAGAGCAGTAGCAGAGCACGGGTGAGGGTTTCGGATGTCAGTGCTCCGGGTGAGCACCCTGAAAGCTGCAGTGTCCTCCAGCCAGCCTTCTTGAGCTCAATTAGACATTGAGTTTCACACGACTACCCTGGGCTTCTGAGTACCCGTCTCCGCCTAAGGACGTTAGCTACAGACATCTTGCTGCAGCCGCTCCTCTTCTTCGGGGGAGCCGCCCCTGCCGAGGACAGCTAACCTGTGAGGAGGGGATCTCGGCACGGATTCGGAGAGTCCGCCTTGGCTTCGAAGCCCCATAGGCCCCAGAAGAGCCATTGTCTCTTGTAACTGCCTCATAGGGCACAGGGGTCTGTCTGTCCAGGGATGTGCTCAGCTGCAAGAGCCCAAAGAGAGAGCCTCCTGCTGGGTATTTGCAACTCAGGACAGTCTTCCCAGCCCCGACGCGGTTACCGGTGTGAGGGCGGGAGAGGCGTTTGGGCGTAAGCAGTGTCGCATGGTGACGTCCCTGGCGGGGTACCTTCCATCAGGTTCCCAGAGGAACGGAGCTGGAGCTGAAAAGTTAATTCCGGCTCACGTGTGTCCACAGAGAAAGAGGGGCTTCTTAACCCTTTCCTTACATGAGACTGTTTGTTGTTTTTAATTAATTGAATCAAATAGTCTTTGTGAGTGATAATGGGATTGATGAGCTGGACTAGTTCCGAAGGCAGAGTAGAAGGCCAGAAGTGGATAAAGAAGATGTGGTCCATATATACAATGGAATATTACTCAGCCATCAGAAAGGATGAATACCCAACTTTTACATCAACAGGGATGGGACTGGAGGAGATTATGCTAAGTGAAATAAGTCAAGCAGAGAAAGTCAATTATCATATGGTTTCACTTATTTGTGGAACATAAGGAATAACATGGAGGACATTAAGAGAAGGAAGGGGAAAATGGGGGGATGGATTAGAGGGAGAGATGAACCATGAGAGACTATGGACTCTGAGAAACAAACAGGGTTTTAGAGGGGAGGAGAGTGGGGGGATGGGTTAGCCCGGTGATGGGTATTAAGGAGGGCACGTACTGCATGGAGCACTGGATGTTATACGAAAACAATGGATCGTGGATCACTACATCAAAAACTAATGATGTATTGTATGGTGACTAACATAACATAATAAAATTAAAAACTACAAAAAAGAAAAGAAGGCCAGAAGTGGGAAACTGGAATCAAGGATAGATGAAACCAAAGATTCCTGAATTAGAGAAAGGCGAGAAGGCCTTGGGGGGTGGAGGGTGTGCCGCTCGGGAGATTGTGTGAAAATGGCTTGCCGACCTGGTAGGAGTCAAAGCTGACAAGCTAGGAGGGGACACTTGCCCATTCAGCCCAGCCCTTCTGGGGCTTTCTTTGGGAGGACCTCTTTGGAAGAGAAGGCCCATTTCCCTGTCCTCAGCCAGTCTCCACATAAATTCACAAAAGCTAACTGTGCAGACGTGGTTATTTTGAGACAGACAGACCTCTAATCCCTCGGGTCCCTCCTCTGCTACAAATCAGTTCCTGTCCCTGTCTTCCCACTCACCACTGTGGTTCGTCCTGATACCCTGGGAGTGCTTGGCTGGGGTCTGCTGCCAGATCCCCTTTCGTGAAGAATGCACCCCCTTGGAAAGATGGTGTGGGGAGGAGAATGGACTGCAAACAGGAAACCTACAGCCAAGAAATCTGATTGTGGATTTCCTGTGTATTCTTGTCTTCTGATCCTGGCATCCTGGCTGGCTAGGCAAAGGCCAGCGTTACCTTTAGTGACTGATGATCTGACAGCCTGCTTCTCTCTGGCTTGAAAGTTCAGATCCTTGGGCACAGGCTCAAGGAACAGGGAGGGGCCTTCCACCTTTGGCTGAGCCATACAGGAGTTTTGGAAACGATCTGAGTTGCGCTGTCTTGTCTGGGCAAATGAGGGCAGCGACGGGCCCATTTACCCTCCTTGCCTTCCCAGGTAACTCTGTGTGACCTCTCTGTTCTCTCAAAGGGTCATTCGCCAGCCCGTTGACAGAATTTACTTTGCTGGCACGGAGACAGCCACACACTGGAGCGGTTACATGGAAGGGGCAGTCGAGGCCGGAGAACGAGCAGCTAGGGAGGTAAGGAAGCGGGGGCGCGTCACTGTCTCTCCCGAGGCCGGTGGTGGTTTTGGCATCGGGCCTTTCCGGCTCTTGACATGGATAAACGTGCACCTCCGCTTCTCTGCCGCTCCTTCCACTCCTGGGGGGCTCCTTGATGGCGAGCGGGGCCTTGCGTCTGTCAGGACCTTAGAAGCTCACTTCACCACGGCCACTTTCTTGCAGGTCTTGAATGCTCTGGGGAAGGTGGCCAAGAAAGACATAAGAGTTCAAGAACCGGAATCAAAGGTGAGTTTCGCAGCTTCCTCTCCATGGACCAGTAATCGAATGTAAAACTCTTGACTCTCATCTTCCAGCTTGTAAGGTCATTGTAGAAGCCGCTCTCGGGCATATGTCCATGCGCCTCAGCGGGGCGAACGAGAGTTGCTCTGCTTAATGCTCTCTGCTCATCCATCCAGGATGTTCCAGCTTTGGAGATCACCCACACCTTTTGGGAGAGGAACCTGCCTTCTGTGGCAGGCCTGCTGAAGATCATTGGATTCTCCACATCAGTCACTGTCCTGTGGATTGCGGTGTGCAAATTCAGGCTGCTGACACGATCCTGAGGTTTCGGCCTCATGCTTTCTGCCTACTCTTTCCCAGCACCATCAAAAGCAAAATGTTGGCAAAGGCTGTATCATTGGATCATCTTTAAATGCACTGATTTTCACCCATAAGTTTAGTCTCAGTTGGTGTCAGAGTAAAAACAACCCAAAGAATCACCTCATTAATTTCAATAAGATCAAGCTCCATTGCGTTATTTGCCTTGTGTAGACTAACTTGTGCTGACTGGTAGAATAAAACCTTGTGATCAACTCCTTAATTTCAAGATGTCTAATTGAAGTGCTGGTCAGGAACAATTTCTGTGTCCTGTTTTGCTCCTCTTTAACACGAAATGCCTGATGATTGCAGAAATGAAGCGGTTCCCTTTCTCTTTGTAGAGGTTAAATAGGTGACGGCCCAGCCTGTGACCATCCTTTTCAGTCCTTAGGAAATAGTGAAGTGTAGGTCCAGAGCCCAGAGGCTGGCAGCTTCCTGGGGGTCAGCAGCTCCCCCTTTGGATGAGGGATAGTAAATGAAAGCAATGGGGGTGTAGACCACTGAGGGACATCTTATAGGCCATCCTGGCCACTTCTACTTCCTGTGACGTTTCTAGAAATCTAGTCTGGTGTTTCAGGTGACTTGTGTGTAGCTCCCCACGGGAGCAGAGTAAACTAGTGGCAGGACTGTCCCCCAGGAGGCCTCCTGATGAGCTCCGCACGAGACCCACTGCAATAGGCATTTGCTCTTCCTCCTGGAGGATGGCTAGACATCACAATAACCTTCTCTGCTAATTTCGAGAAAGTATTTTCCTTTTCTCGGGTAGACCCTGGCTATCTGAAGGCCTTAGTGGCATACACTTTTTTTTCTTTTTTCCTAGGACTGCAGTAGAATTAGGCAGATCTGTTAACCTAAATGACAGAGTTACCTTTGAGTAAATATCAGCATGCTGATTTCTCTCAAATAGGAACTGAGATACACATAGTAAATTTCTGATTGCTATTTGTTGAGACTATCAAATAGAGAAAGGAAATTGGGGCTTTATATTTTAACCTCACTGGCTTTAGTTATTAAGTTTATAACAGACATGAAATTGAGTGATTTTAATATGAAGACTGAGTTCTCTATTTTAAGAGTAATGTGGGCCCAGAACAGTGCCCACCTCTTTCTGGCCTTTCCCATTTTAAAAACTCAGATTTTTTTTTAAAGCCCCTTCCAGAGGTTTCAGCCATAAAAGACTACTGTTTTACATACAAGCATCTGGGGGAAAAAATCAACACCAATGTGATCAAATAAAGCAGGTGACAAGATTCAGTAGACTTGGGTACACAGGTGGATACACAGTAACATCTTATCCCACATCACTGATGAATGAGGCATTTCATTTTAGATGAAGTTTCTAGATAGCTGAAATTTACTCTTTTATGTACCAAAAATTTTACATAAAAATTGTGATGGGCATACTTCCACACATTATTCAACAAGCTTCATTCAAATTCACCTTTTTTAATTAATCAGATCAATCTTTATGTGTCTCAATCATTTTAGACTTTTATAAGAGAGTGATACCATTGTGTTTGCCCCTCTGCTGAATGTCACGTGATTGTCTTAGAGCTGGTGAGTCTACTGCTTCTTCTCCCATACTGCTTCTCCCATATTCAGGATTTTCATACCCTTCTTATCTCCTAATACCTCTTAACCTAATCCCCTATGTTCTACTAAATGGGAATTAAAGATTGCCAGAGAAAATCAACTCAAGTTTATTACATAATTAACCTTATAAATTCACAAGTCACTGGACCCTGATAATGAGGGCTTAAGGTATTGCAGTTTTGCCTATCGTAAGAGCAAAGAGCAGGATTTTTCTGCCACTCTTTACTTTGTAATTGAAAAGCATTTTAGCTAACGTAGGAGTTTGGGTACTATCTTGGATATGCTCCAGTCCATAAGGAGTTGCCACATATTATATCAAAGTGCTCAGAGAAATCACATCCCTGATCTATTTCAGTTGTTTCTGTTCACTTCTGATTAACTTGGTTCTGACACACCTTTTGGGAAATGCTGACTTCAGCTTCTTAACAGGCAACAGTTTTAACAGTAAGGAGGTTGTTAACATATCTAAGTCTTTAATGCTGAAGGACTCCTGAGTAGTGATTTACCCTCTTTTCAAACTTTTTAGAAAACCAATTAATTTACCCTAGTGAGATCAGCCCTGTTAAACTATAGATTGAACTTAAAAATGAATGCTATTCCAGATGTGCCAAGATAGGAAATCAGAGCTGAGAACTCCCACCATTTTATTTGTCCACCACTGAGATCCTAGAGGTCTTTCTTCCCACCCCAAGAAACCAAAGGCAGTTTCAGCAGCTGATAGAGCCTGGCATCTGCTTCACAGTCCTGAAGGCTGTGTTGGCCTCACTCCACTGGAAGGTCAAGAATTAGACTTAAAAAGGTAACCTTTGGTCACAACTGTTAAATAAGGACTTGAACTGCGCAGAAGAGAAAATACCGAAGGACTGTGAACTATGTTTAGTTTGATTGTGAACTCGGTGCCTGATGTTCTGTCTGAGATGTGCCCCAGTGCTCCACGTGGGAGTTCGCCTATGTGTGTGTGTTGCCACTGAAGTAACGATTTTGCCCGTATGGTACTGTTTTGTTTGTTAATAAAGTGCACTACCGTCCCTGATTCAGACCTCGCTCCTCTTTTTAGTCAGTGGGGGATGGGCTTACAAGGCCACTTCGTACTGACTCCCCAATTCTCACAGTTCCCTTTGACTCTCACGGTCCATCAAGGTTTCCTGGGAGCTGATTAAATGCTAGGATATTGTGTTCCTGCCTGGGTCACAACCAGTGGGGAGTCCGATGGCCGTTTTCTCACCTAACTAGCTTCTGATGCCTTGAGCAGATCACTGTGGTTCTCTGTTTCAGTCTCCCCATCTGGAAGAGGGTGGGTTGTACTTGATGGCTTCTAAGGATTCTTTCCATGGCAGCTTTATGGGATTTATACATTTGCTGCCAGTGATCTCTTTTGGCCCCTACTGGTATGGCAGAGGCAAAGTCACTCTGTGGCTTGGTTCATTCCTTTTCTTAGGTTGGGTTCCCTGGAAACAAACAGATGGGAGAATCAGGGCAGAAACTTTACTGGGGACAGCTCTCAGGAAATACAGCTAAGGGGACTGAGCAAGGCAGGAGTGGGCAGGAGTTGACCTACTAAGCAAATGCAGCTGAGGCCTCAGCAGATCCTAAGGGGGTAGCTGGGAAGGCCCTTCACAATTGATCCCCATTGAAACAAAGGATCTCGCCTCTGTCCCTTCATTAGCTGCCCTCTGGGAGTGGGTGTTGCCTTGGATTGGGTGAGGCAGGTCCAAGGACCATTCCTAGTGAACTGCAATGAACTGAGATCAGCCCGTATTCCCAGTAGCTGGAGGATTCAGGGAGAGGTACCCACAGTATCCACTTACTCCCCAGGAGAATACAGTTGCCCTTTGTCATGTATGAGGCATTGTGAACTTGAGCTTTGGTTTTACAGATAGAATGGAGCTGTCTCTGTGAGCCTATCCCTGTTAGATAAGGAAACTGCTTTTAGACAACCTTCTAAAAGCAGTTTCTTCCACCCTCTGTACTAGTTAGGTGGAAGAAAAAAACCCAGAATTGGAAGAAACTCTGGAAATGCTTCAACCTCTGTCTCAATGAGGAAGCCCCTTCAACAGGTTACTAACAGATCAAAGGGGTGGGGGGTGTGCATTTATAAGCAGGAGGCCCAAATCTGATGTTTTCAGGAGTGAGGCAGCTAAAAATGAACAGCAGCGGGTATGATGCATCAGGGAGTAGTGGGGATTGTGGCTGACCTGGTGAGTGTCTGCCTCTCTCAACAGTATCTATATTCAAAGTGCTTTAAAAGATTGTGAATTGTGTAAGACTGTTGAATCACAGACCTGTACCTCTGAAACAAGTAATACATTATATGTTAAAAAAAAAAAAATAGTAGGAAGGGGAAATCAGAGGGGGAGACGAACCATCAGAGACTATGGACTCTGAGAAACAAACTGAGGGTTCTAGAGGGGTTGGGGGGAGGGAGAGGGGTTAGCCTGGTGATGGGTATTAAGGAGGGCACATATTGAATAGAGCATTGAGTGTTATATGCAAACAGTGAACCATGGAACACTACATCAAAAACCAATGATGTATGGTGATTAACATAATAAAATAAAATTTAAAAGAAGACTGTTAACCGATAAAAACGTGTGAAGGCTTTGCTCACAATTGTCGAAATTGTTCTGAAGTCTCTGATAAATAAAACAAGGCTTAGGTTTACATTGTTTAAATGACAGATTCTTTTAGAGTGCCTTTGATTTTCTGCGAAATGGCACCAAGACCAGCAAGCAACCATTTTGTAAAACTATTTAGAACAGGGAAGAGAGGCCTGGTTTGGAAGAGCAAAAAGACAAGGGGGAAAAGAACCCCTCCCAAGTCCTTCTTAGAATAGAAATCACCCTCAAGAGCTAAGCCTTCCCCCAACCCACCCAGGGCAATGCTTATCTCCCGCCGTGTGGATGTCACGATTGACAAGAACAGTGCCAAACTTTATTGGAAAAACCGCACCCTCGCCGTGAGAGAGAACTCACAGGTCTTCTGTTGGCATTCAAGCCGTGCTGACCACAATGTAATTTTAGTAAACAGGACATCAACATTGGATGGATTTTTTTTTTTTTAAGATTTTATTTATTTGACAGAGAGAGACACAGCGAGAGAAGAAACACAAGCAGGGAGAGTGGGAGAGGGAGAAGCAGGCCTCCCGCTGAGCAGGGAGCCTGATGCGGGGCTCGATCCCAGGACTCTGGGATCATCACTCGAGCTGAAGGCAGACGCTTAACGACTGAGCCACCCAGGCGCCCCAACATTGGATGGATTTTTAAAACTGTGAAGCTGCTGTCCACTTTATACCAAGGTGGTGGGGAAAATGCAAGGTATGTCTGTTAGCCTGAAGTGGCCGGCTGAGACTTTGGAGGAGCAGACAGTCATTCAACACACAGTTACTGAGCACCTACTATGTGCTGGTAGGCACTGCACTGGGATTCAGCAGTGAACGAGACAGAGCCCACCTCATGGAGCACAAAGTCTAGTGTAGACGCCAAGGAACGCATTCACTGTGGCTCTGGTCAATGCTGTGACCGAAAAGCACAGAATATATGAATGCAGGGGAAGTGTTCTGGGGGAACATGAGATTTAAGGGGAAATTTCTAGGATCTGTCCTCAAGCCTCCTTAAGCGTCACCATGTGGCAATTCAGTGAGAATACTGCATCGGGCCGAGAAAGGAAGTACAAAATAACAAGATGGTGTCTTAGTCCGTTTGGGCTGTTAACAATATGCCGTAAACTGGGCGGCTTATATACAGCAGAAATTCTTTTCTCGCAGTTCTGGAGGCTGGAAGTCCGAGATCAAGTCTCCAGCAGATTCGGTGTCTGGTGAGAGCCTGCTTTCTGGTTCATAGATGATGCCTTTTCACTGTGTCCCCATAGGGTAGGAGGAACTCGCTCCAGCTTCTTTTATAAGAGCACTAATCCCTGGGGCGCCTGGGTGGCTCAGTCGTTAAGCGTCTGCCTTCAGCTCAGGTCATGATCCTGGGGTCCTGGGATCGAGCCCCGCATCGGGCTCTCTGCTCCGCGGGAAGCCTGCTTCTCCCTCTCCCACTCCCCCTGCCCCTGCTTGTGTTCCCTCTCTCGCTGTCTCTCTCTGTCAAATAAATAAAATCTTTAAAAAAAAAAAAAAAAGAGCACTAATCCCATTCATGAGGGCTCCACCCTCATGACCTACGCACCTCCCAAAGGCCCCGCCTCCTAATACCCTCAACATTGGGGTTAGAAGTTCAACATACGAATTTTGTGGGGAGGCATTCAGTCCCTAACCGACAGCATGGCGAAACGGTAAAGAAAATCACCACAAGCATCCTCAATAAGTGCTGGATGTTAAGTCCCATTTGCCCCATTGACCATTGTTCCCCTTAAGTCTTGTTACTGTTCTCTACCCAGCCCTTCTCTGCCCCCAGAGATCTGTATCAACCAGGACCATCTTCCAACCCCCTGTGTGCAAGGGCCGCCCAAATTTGTTTTAAAAGAGTGCCATCTTCTGGCCAAATACTGCTGTTTCAATGGAAAGCCTAAAGTATTCAAGAGTTTCGTGCTTGGGGAAACTAAGGGGTGTCACCCCCAGCCAGAATTTCTTCCAGACACATTTGTCTGTGCTCTCTTACTTCCCAGTTGCTACGTGCATCAGAAACATTTGCTGTTTAATATCCACAGCCTTTCCTCTGCCCAAATCCCCCAGGAAGATTTTTCTGTTAGAACGGCGTGGTTGCTCGGCTTCCATTGTGTCTGTCTGGATACTGAGTGAGGAAAATAGGTGGGAGCCGCGAGAGGTGGAAGGAATTACTTTTACCTTAGGTAGGGCAGGGAACTCATCCAGGAAAAGCAGGAGAGAGGGCTGGGGGGCGGGGAGAAAAGAAAGTTCTAGAAAGTCAAATTGGGGCTCTGGAGTGCAGCTGGAGAGAAAGGGTTTGCAAAAGCTGCCTTGACCACCTAGGAACACAGAAGGTGAGGAGGGTTTTTAGGAAGTCTGGCTAAGAGTCGTGTGGTACAGTAAGGATCTACACTACTCTTTACACTTTTGGGGGGCTAAATTGTGTTTCTTTTAGATACTATATTGTACTGGGACCACCTTAGAGGTCCCCCAAACAGCCTATATTATTCTGGGCTATATAAATTCAGAGAACATATGGTTAATAGTGCCTGGCATCCTGAACTGTGCCTAAGAGTCCGGTAGTTCCAGTTAATGGGATCTCAGACAAACTAAAGAGAAGGACCTCAGCCACCGTGCCCTGGAAAGACGACATCTAAGCTGGTAAACTGTGCACCCCAGGCTGGATATACACTAAATAGATCTCACAGTGAATTAGATTTATATTAAGAAAAAGAGGTCTTCTTGCCCATCATGTGTCTTCAGCTGACTACCATGGCCCATTATATCAGCATCAACCAGTAAACATGGGAAGTGCAGATGTGGGGCCCCTAGGTGAGCCTAAAGAGGCTGCCAGTGTTAGATGGGCTTTGTATTTATCAGAGCAGGCCGAAATGTGCATCCTAAAGCCAAGTTCACTGGAAGGCGGGGGTGGGGGTTGCATCGAGACAGGCTAAAGGCTGATCAGCTTCTCTGACAAACCAACAACCTTGGCTATGTCTGCCATTTTAATTCTATGGGCTGTATTAGTTTCCTATCCTTCCTATCCCAAATGAACACAAACTCAGTGGTTTAAAACAGCACAAACTTAGTATCTTACAGTTCTGGAGGTCAAAAGTTTTTTGTTTTGTTTTGCTTTTAAAGATTTTATTTATTTATTTGACAGAGAGAGACACTGCGAGAGAGGGAACACAAGCAGGGGGAGTGGGAGAGGGAGAAGCAGGCTTCTGTCGAGCAGGGAGCCCGATGTGGGGCTCGATCCCAGGACCCTGGGATCATGACCTGAGCCGAAGGCAGACGCTTAATGACTGCGCCACCCAGGTGCCCTGCGGAGGTCAAAAGTTTGAAATGAGTGTTACAGGGTTAAAATCAAGGTGTCAACAGAGCTGGTTCCTTCTGGAAGCTCCAGGGGGAGAATCTATTCCTTGCCTCTTGCAGCTTCTAGAGGTTGCCAGCATGCTTGGCTGGTGCCAGATCACTCCAGTCTCTTGCTACCATGGACACATCACCTCCTCCTCAACTTTTGCCCTCCCAACTCCCTCTTATGGAGGATACTTGTGTTAATAATTGGGCCCACCTCGATAATCCTGGGCAATCTCCCCATTTTACAATCCTTAACTTAATCATACCTGCAGGGTCCCTTTTGCCATGGAAGGTAATACATTCGTCGTTCTGGGGTTAGGACATGAACCTCTTTGTCAGTGTCATTATTCAACCTACCGCATGGGCCTTAATGTTCTTGAAAACCAAGAATTAAAAGCCAGCATTGCTCGGTCCTCAAATTCCTGCTCTTTCAGGTGCCTGAATCTGGAGCAGCAAGTAGAACATTTCATGATTTAAAAACATATGAGCTGGGGCGCCTGGGTGGTTCAGTCGTTGAGTGTCTGCCTTCGGCTCAGGTCGTGATCCCAGGGTCCTGGGATCGAGCCCCACGTCAGGCTCCCTGCTTGGCGGGAAGCCTGCTTCTCCCTCTCCTCCCAGCTCATGCTTGCTCTGGCTCTCTCTGTCTCTCTCTCAAATAAATAAATAAAATAGTTAAAAAAAAAAAAAAAAAGAAGAAGACTGGTTGGGATTGGCAGTCTATGACATCGTAGTTCAGAATGGCTAGGCACAGTGAGGTCGGGGTCTTTGAAGTGAGTCTTGACGAGCAAGCTGTTAGTCTGGAGAGATAGGCTATTGTTGGCAGTTCCAAGTTTTGTATTCCAGGAACAAGTCTTTCCTGGGACAAGAAGCCAAGTTGTTTTGACTGGCTCCTGTGTGATTCAGCTCAGGGCCAGGAAAGCAGGTTGGTTTCAGTTCTTAGATTTAACACAGAACTGAGAATACTCATGATTGCAACACGCACATTTTGATTTCTTGGCCTTAAGAACTGTCTTTAGAAACAGATTCCTTGTAAAGTCATCTTCCTTTGCAGACGAGCATGTGTGTTAAGAGCTCGGGTCTCTGGGGCCAGCTGGGCCTGGATTTGAATCTTGGTACCTGAGCATGCTTTTTCTCATCTGCTTAGTGGAGCTCTTCAATGGTTCGGAGCGTTCATTAGGGTAATGCTGGTGAAAGCTGTTAGTAACGATACATGGTAGCCTTAAGAAGAAAAAGAAGATTCAAGATCACAGTTTGTGGTCTATGATGACTCTGACTTCTAAAATACACCTTGAATTACTTCTTTCCTCTACTATCACCTCTCTGGTTATCTCCTGCCCAAATGTCCAGGTGTCTCCCCTGCCATACCACCCCGAGTAGCCTGAGTGATCTTTTCAAAAATGCAAGTCTCGTCCTGTCAGTCGGGGCTCAAGTCCCCCCAATAGCTGCTGGTTGCACTTTGGATAAGACCACATATGGCGGCTCAGAAGGCCTTGTCTGCTCTTTTCCCTGCCTGCTTCCCTAACCACACCTCAAGCCACTCTTCTGTCCCTCAGAACCTTCCAGCCATCTAGCTTTGCATATAAATCCTCAGATATATCCAGTCCTTTTCTGTCTCAGCTCCCCCTCTCTAGAAGGTTCTCTTTCACAATCTTCAGTTGGCTAAATCCTTTGGGTCACTGATGACATATCATTTCCTCAATGATGCCTTTCCTGACAATCCCTTTCTCACAATTCATTCTCCAGCATAATCTCTCATTGTCTTCCCTTTCCCTCCCTAAAACTTTGAAATCACACATGTGTTTAAGTGATGTTTAATCTCTCCCCCAATGATAGGCCTCATCACAAATGGGGTGTATGTGTGCAGAGACCTGGGGGCCATCAGACTTCTGGGCAGAGAGACAGGGTCTTGGGTGGCTGGAGCCCCCAAGCCACTCACTTCCAGGCATGGAGTGACCTTAGCCATTAACCTAATGTGCCACACAGATGCAATAATTTTTCCCCACTGTGTCATTTGTGAAAAGCACAGGCTTAAGCCAGTATTTTCGGCACACATCGAGATATAAGCAAGAATCAACAATCATCATTAATATTCACATTTCCTAAGCAACATCACTTGCAGGAGAAAAATTAAAACTCACTGTCATTTCCCTGGACCACAATTTCATATGGTCCCTGGCATCATCATGGTAATGACAAAGCTTCAAACATATCCAGCCACAAATTCAAGTTTGCTGCTTTTTAATTATTTTACTTCCATTGCAACATGCCTTCAAAAGAAGGAATTTAAATGAGCCAATTAGTAACCGGAGGTCAGGCTGGAAGAAATAATTGACAGGAGCAGGTCTCAGATCTCACCAGGGCTCCTTGGATTTAAATTGGAATCTAAGAGAGAAGCATTTATTCATTATTTATTTTGCTCGATCATTTATGACATGCCCAGCCTTGAGGGGAAGCTGGGTATCCGGATGAAATACAAAATTAACAAATTAAAATTAGCAAGCACAGAAAGGAACAAATCCAGTCTTGGACCCCCCACCCCCACCCCGGAACGCTTGCTTCAAGGGCTGGGGCTGACACTGGCCATACCCGGGAAGGGTGCCCCTGGCTTCTCCAAGTTAAACCAACCTTCTCCTCACATGAAGCCATCCACGGTAGACATTTCTGGTTGGGTAAAGAAAGAAGACAGCATTGGGGACGATATGAGGGTTGTTTAGCATGAGGTGAGTGCTTTTAAGCACTCTACAGATAACAATCCTTCATGGACGAACGTCCAGGAAAACCGGCTCTGCACGGCTGGTCCCTCGGAGACAGGAAGGAGCCCATGCGCGGTATAAGGTTGTCTCCTCCGGCAGAGGCAACATGGTGGGGTGGCCAGAATGAGCAAAGGGCAACAGCCTTGGTGGCCGGGAAATGCTCAGAGGGAAAGGTGGCCTTTCCACGCAAGGGTCCAGCCATTCTCAGTCTGGGTTTCCAGGGTGTCCGGTAGGGGTGGGCGGTTGGCAGAAGACCACAAAAGGAAATCTGAATCCCGGACAGGGCACGTTTTCAGGCTCAGGCAAGAGGGCCCCGCCTACACGGAACAGAGACTGGGCCTCTGGCAGAATTCCCAGGGGGCTGCTGATGGTTACAGGACCTGTTCCCCAAGGCAGGCCCATCTTTGTCAGAGGATGGGGTTTGGACCCACTCTTAGGCCAGTGGTCTGCATCGGGCACTTTAATTTCCCTGTTCTCACCACCTCTCCCTACGAGGCCAGGGTATAGCTGGAACCCAGATGCTTCCAGTCTCCTACCCTTGCCTCCCAGCTCTATCTGACCTTTCATAACCCTGCTGAGGGCTGGACCTCTGAATCCACCTGCCCTTGTCTCTAAGGGCCTTGGCTGACTCACCCGCCAGTCCCGCCTGGGCCCCTGCAGCTTCACCCTGCTCACCTGTTCAAGTGACTCTACCAAGCCAGGGGTTCTGTGTGATTGTCACTGCAAGCCTCGATGGGTTGGGGTCGGGCGGCGGGGGGGGAACGGCGGGCAGCCTCACTGGTCCCACCGACTCTCCTCCCCTTGGCTTCCTGAAGAGGGACATTCTGGAGCTGAGCGGCTGAAGACAACATGTAGAAATTCTCCAGGCTGACAACAGGGGAGGCAGCCCAAGACAGAGGAAATAGTGTTGTCGCAGGTCTAAGTCCCAAGGGAGGGTCATCAGGCCACAGTCCGCTGGGTGAACAAAAGGCCAATAGAGCTTACTGTCGCCCTCCCCTGTCACACATCTTTATTCTAGCTCAGCCATCTGCTTTTTCACTGAGTTCTTTCTTTCTTTCTTTCTTTCTTTCTTTCTTTCTTTCTTTCTTTCTTTCTTTCTTTCTTTC
>NW_023270164.1:8404288-8417611 GCF_011800145.1 Mirounga leonina
TTCTTTCTTTCTTTCTTTCTTTCTTTCTTTCTTTCTTTCTTTCTTTCAAGATTTATTCATTTACTCTAGAGAGAGAGAGAGCCAGGGGAGGGGCAGAGGGAGAGAGAGAATCCCAAGCAGACTCCATGCTGAGCGCAGAGCCCAACGCAGGGCCAGATCCCATGGCCCCGAGATCACCACCTGAGCCAACCAAGAGTCAGACGCTCAACTGACTGCACCACCCAGGCGCCCCTCACTGAGCTCCTTCAAACACGGAACACACCTTTCTGAGGTCAAGCCATGAAAAGCATCTTTTAGCATCCCCCTCCTGACCCCTGAGAAGCATGGGGCACATTGGGGGCCCTCTTCCTTCTGCCAGCGGGATCTGGGAAAAGGAGGAGGTCGCCCACTGAAAGGACACCCAGAGGAGGCCAGGGAGAGGCCTGAGGAAGGGGTGGGTGGAGACAGGAGCTGGGAAAGTGAAGGGGAAGGAGGAGTCAGAGGTCTCCCAACATGCTCCACTCACCTTGTGCGGATACGGCTCAGAAGCCCCTCTGCAGAGCAGATTTTCTTTCTGGGTTGGCCACCATTTGACCAAGCTTATCCACACCAGGGTAAGATGTGCCAGGAATCCGCTTGGTGGGCTGGATGTGCGTTGTGAGAGACCCCTATCCAAGAGGCTTTCTGATGTAATAGTTCAGACAGCGTGACAAACTAAAATAGGGACACTTCAGGCCTTGGTCATTCTGTCCTTGCTGGAGGCCCTCAGATTCCCCAACTGGACAGCAGTTGCCCTTTCCCGTGTCCAGCTACTTGTCTACCTTCTCCTCATCCATTTTCTGCTCACCTGCCATATTTTTGGTAGTCTTGAGTCTTGATTTTGCGCTTTGCTTTATTAACTTGATATTTACATATACAGCTGGATGTTGCCCCAAAGCCTTTGGGAAGGAGCAGACAATAAGCAAATACATAAATAACAGAAGCAGATTGTTTAACCAGGTGTTGGAACACCAGACATCTAGACCAGAAGTGTTTTCAGGAGACTTTAAGAAATAACAACTCACCTTCTAACATCAGGTTGTCGTCATCACCGAAAAGCTGTAATAATATAGCTTATGATGGATGATCAGAGTGAAGTCACAGTCGCTTGAGTACACTATTTGAGATGGTTGTCAGATATGTTTCTTTTAGGGATCACTGCTGTTTGTAACTGAGCAAATATCTATGGAACACGTCACACGAAATGTTTGGATGTCTCAGCGTTCATCCTCAGACATTACTCAATCTCAGCACTCCCCAAATCATATCACCAGCCCCAACCTGTCCCCTAAACTCTAACAGGTATGGTCAACAGTCTACCTGACGTCCCCACTTGGATGTCCATGGATATGTAACAGATGTCTCCAGTCTATTACACAAAACCGATCGACCAGTCTCTGCCTTGGACGGCTGCCCTGGCCTCCTAACCAGCCTCCTGCTCCCACACTTCCTGCAGAATAGCCTGCTTTCCAAACTGCAAAGTGAGTCACAGGCTGACTTCCCCAGGACGCTGACTCCAAGACGGAGATGTGTGCACAGGGAGTATTCTGGAGGATGCCCTTGAGCTCAATGCCTGTGAGGGAGGGAGGGAAACGGAACTGGGCAGAAGGTGAAGTTGAACTAGGCCCTCATTGCTGGAGGGGTGTCAGCTGATCCCATGGGAGCTCTGGAGCTGGGAGAGTCTTTTGTACCCCCGCCAGGCCCAGTCATTGGATGGGGGCTACCCCTGGGAAGGGGCAGATCTTTGGGCTAGGGTGGTTTCTTCAGCCTACAGAGAGGGACACAACCAGGAGCTGTCAGCTTCCTAACTTTCAGGGAGAATGAGTGCCCTCAGTCCCCAAAGAGGGATCTGGATGGCACACCACGGTATCCGCTACAAACAACTCTTGTAAACATTTGCCAAACCTACGCCCCTACTAGGAGCACTCCAGTGGGTTGTCTTCACACTTAGAATAAAAGCCAGAGCCTTGGGGTGCCTGGGTGGCTCAGATGGTTAAGTGTCTGCCTTCGGCTCAGGTCATGATCTCAGGGTCTTGGGATCGAGCCCCGCGTCGGGCTCCCTGCTCCGCGGGAAGGCTGCTTCTCTCTCTCCCTCTACTACTCCTCCCTACTTGTACTCTCTCACTCTCTCTGTCGAATAAATAAATAAAATCTTAAAAAAAAAAAAAAAAAAGCCAGAGCCTTACTATGGCCTAAGACTTCCTACATGATCTGGCCCCCATCAGACTCTCCAATCTTATTTCCTGTCGCTAATTTCCTGTGACTGTTGGCTCCTGCCTCACCGGCCCCACTGCTTTTCCTCTGACGTTCCAATCCCACTCTCACCTTTGGGCCTTGCACTTGCTGTTTCTCCTGCCTGGAATGCTCTTCCCCCAAAGAACATCATTCTTCCTTCCCTTAGTCTACTTAGGACTCAAAGTCACTTTCTCAGCAAGGCCTCAGCAGACCACTCAGTCTACCGTAGCCACCCTCTGCCCACGTCACAATGTTTCCCTTGCCTTTGCTTACATTTCCTTGACGACACTCCTCTCCACCCACAGTGCATCACGGTATTGACTGATTGATGGTTTACCCATTAGCATTTAAGTTCCATGAGGAGAGGGGCTGCCCCCGTCTTGGTCACAACTCTATTCCCAGCACCTAGGAAAAGACCTGGGATAGATAGTATTCAATATATGTTTGCTGAGCTGTGATCGAATGGTGATCATTCTTTAATCCACATAACGCAATGGGCAAAAGAACATATCAAGAAGATGTTGGGGTTAGACAGAGTGGTAAGAGAGCAAGAGAAAAGCTGTTTTGAAAAGAAAATATCTAAGCTTTGGAAATACCAGTAACTCAGAAAGATCAGGTCCTTGGTGTTCTGGATAACTTTTTTTTTTAATTTAAATTTTAATTTTTTTAAAAGATTTTATTTATTTGAGAGAGAGCGAGAGCACAGAGGGAGAGTGAGAGGGAAAAGCAGATGCCCCGCTGAGTGGAGAGCTCGATGTGGGGCTCGATCCTATGACTCTGAGATCATGACCTGAGCCGAAGGCAGACGCTTAACCAACTGAGCCACCCAGGAGCCCCTGGATAACTTCTTATAAGGCTGGCTCAGGGAGTGAAGAGAACACTTAGAGGTTTAGAACAACTCCCAGGTGGGTTTGTAACTGACTTAAAAAAAAAAAAAAGATTTTAGGTATTTATTTGAGAGAGAGAGAGAGAGAGAGAAAGCACAGAAGGAGAGTGAGAGGGAGAAGCAGACTCCTCGCTGAGCAGGGAGCCTAATGTGGGGCTCGATCCCAGGACCCTGGGACCATGACCTGAGCTGAAGGCAGATGCTCAGCTGACTGAGCCACCCAGGCGCCCCTCCCAGGTGGGTTTGAAGCCCATGTCCACCTCTTGCTGATTCTGAGACCTTTGCCTCATAGCATCTCTGAGACTCAGACTCTTCATCTATAAAGTGGAGATGATGGGGGTGATTTCAGGATTTAAAAAGATGATGTACAGTGTGTTGTAAAGAATACATGTTTAATGAAAGGTAGCTGTTATTAGAATATAATTAATAATAAGCATGATTATTATCCAAAGACAGTCTTATAAGAAGGTCTTAAATTGTGTCAAGGCAGGTGGATCTTTTAGGATGCTTTGGACGGTAAGTACCAGAAAACACATATTCAAACTTGTTGAACTTACTTCTCATAGGGCCAGCCATCCTGAGACAGGGAAGGCTGTAAGTAGGGGGCATGAGACATATAACTCAGTACTTCTGAGACTTTTTTGGTCCTGACTCACTCTGTGTATGGGACTCGTCCTAGGCTTGAAAGCTAGATGGCTGTAGCAATTACAAATATCTCATGCAGACACTTGCAATGTCCACAGGAAGGGTGGGATTGGACTTCTTATTTCATGGGTCTGTTTTTAAGAGTGAAGGACCCTGGGGCGCCTGACAGGTTCAGTTGGTAGAGCATGTGACTCTTGATCTCGGGGTTGTAAGTTCAAGCCCCATGTTGAATGTAGAGGTTACTTAAAAATAAAATCTTACAGGGCGCCTGGGTGGCTCAGTTGGTTAAGCGACTGCCTTCGGCTCAGGTCATGATCCTGGAGTCCCGGGATCGAGTCCCGCATCGGGCTCCCTGCTCGGCAGGGAGTCTGTTTCTCCCTCTGACCCTCCCCCCTTCTCTCTCATTCTCTCTCTCTCAAATAAATAAATAAAATCTTTAAAAATAAAAATAAAATAAAATAAAATAAAATCTTACAAAAACTCACTCTCCCAGAAGCTCCAGCCTACCCCTTAAGAAGACTTCTTTTGTTCCATTAGCCAGAATCACATAACATGGTGAGGCTTAAGTCAATCATTGACAAAGGAAACAGGTCCATCACCATTGGCTTAAACAGTTACCCACATCTTGGGGCTGAGGATGTGGCGGCATAGCAGTGGGTGAAGGGCTGAGCAAAATCAAGATTCTTCTAGGAAGAGAGCAGAAGGATGCATATGGAGTAAGTCTAATACCCAACATTCTGCCCTAACTTGTGGCTCTAAAAGACATGGCCATTGCCAATGGGAATGGCCTGTAAATCCAGAGCCCCCTCTGTGAGCCCTGTTCCTATACTGCTCTTTTCTACAGTGGGTTTCATTGTCGACCCTGCCCTTTGCTTCAGTGGTAACTTTGGCATTGGGCACCTAAAATAAAGGGGGCTCAAGAATGCAAGGAGTTGGCAGGGAGGCTCTTCTATTACCTAAGGACAAAATTTACTTCCTGATTTTAACATGCCAAGCAGCTTTTAGAAAAATGTGACTTTGAAGACAATCCTGTCCTTGGAGCACTTCTAAAACATAGAGATGCCTAGTCTAAAGGGCCAGTATCACCAGTGAGCCTTGAGTTCCAGAAGTTCTATATCTCTAAGCCCAGCCTTGACCAGTAGACTGGGGCCTGAGCACTTGGCAGCCCTAGAGGTTCAGCAGCAGAAGAGAAGAGCAGATAGAGGACAACACAAGGTCAGAGAAGAGGAATGGGTCATGGGGATGAGGGGCTTATGGCCCAAGCCAGCTCTCACCCTCTTCTGAAACAGCTGTTGGTTTTTTTCCCACTACCCCCACCCCCCCACCCCCGATCCTCCGCCATAACTCCAGGACTTTCTCCCTGCTTTTCTATAACCCAGGGAAGATTCTGGTATTGAAAAGCTCTTGACAGCAAGTTAGGGAAAAGAAAGTATAATACAATGAAATGGCCTAGAGGGAAAACAGTTGGGTATGTCAAACTCAAGTGCAAAAAGCTCAGTGACACTCAGCCTTTTGCCTTGCAGGGAAGTAGATTTTCAAGGAGAATCAACTGGATCAGAAGGCTTAAGGAAGAAATGGTTGGGGATTAGAGAGGTAAGGAAAGGTGAAAGAAGAGGTCAAAAGGGATCATGGATGGGGGCCAGAGGCTGAAATGTCATTCTGCCGGAGTGGTATATGATAGGTCAGTGACTCACGGCATGGTCTCAGCAGAAATGACAAGAGCAATCACATCAGAAAGGAGCAGCCCAGGGTAAGTGCAGGTCCGAATAGATCAGTTATTTCCAATACAGGAGCTTGGCTTCTAGTGTCCACAGACTGAAATGTCATTAAGATTGCTCTCCAGGAAAATTTCCAGCTCAAATGAGTCTTCCTCAGCATTTAAAAAACAAACTGACAGGAAACAAACAACAAGAGTAATCTCACCACCACAGTGCACCTGGTTGTCTACACAGTCCCCTAGAGTCCAGAACATTCTAGACTGTTTTGTTTGGTTTACAAGGTTTAATCCATTGGGATTTTTTGTTTTGTTTTTTAAATATTTTATTTATTTATTTATTTATTTGAGAGAGAGAGAGAAACGGGGGCGGGGGGTAGAGGCAGAGGGAGAGGGAGAAGCAGGCTCCCCAGTAAGCAGGGAGCCCAACTCGGGGCTCAATCCCAGGACCCTGAGATCATGACCTGAGCCAAAGGCAGACGCTTAACTGACTGAGTCACCCAGGTGCCCCGGTTTAATCTATTGTTGAAATGAGGACTTGTCCTTCTTAGTTTGGGGCCTAGGCTAAGATGGAAGTAAAGGGATCCTATCCTGACAGATTGTCCAAGAGACAAAATTCTAAAGGGTGTGTAGTGACCGAGGGCTAGGTAACTGGGGACAAGTAAAGTTGAAGTTTGAAAGAAAGCAGATAGGAGGGAGGAATGTTGGTAGAGGTACACTCTGTTTCCATAGAAAAACTAGAAGAAGTGAAGTAGGGGAGATCAGCCCACTGTAGTTCAGTCAAGTCTCATGATGTCCTGGAATGTTGGTCATTGTTGAGATGTCTCAGTAGGTCAAGAGACACAGCAGCCACTCTATTGTCACCTCTCAGGATCAGGCAGCATTACCCCATTCCTGTGACTTAGCCTGTCCCCTATCCTGTGTCTTTTATCTTCACCAGTGCCACAGAAAGGCTTTGGGCCAGGTCAACGCATGGGCCATTGGCCACGCACAGAGTGCTATCTTTGACACAAGAATCAACAATAGTCCAGTCAGTTGTCATCAGGGTAGTAGATGACACAAGCAGGTGACTTAGTTGCAAGGATCCACTTCTGACCACTCTTTCTGAAAGGAGACCACAGGCATGGCAAGCACTGTGTTTCATGGACACCTTTCTTGCATAAGACCTTACCAATCATGGGATCTACCCCAGTTGTGCAGCCTTGAAGATCTCAAATTGGAATGTACTTGTATAACTAAAATAACCACAAGAATGTTGCATAAACAGATTTATTCCCAAGGTTCAGAAGCTCTTCTATGGACCAAAAAAAAAAAAAAAGCCATACTATGCTTCTCTTAACTTCTCCTTTAAGTTGTATATTGGCCCCTGTATATAGGGCACCTCTTGGGCACCACCACATCCCCTCAGCCTGTCTTTTTACTCCGGCCATTGCTGTAGCAACCAGCAACCAGAGGAGCAAGTTACTGACAGCACCGTCCTCAGCAGCCATTCTGATACATGGGCAATCCTGGAAGTATAAGCGAGTTAAACATTCTACGGAAAACTTTGACCAACGGGAGATGAATACTCCCTTCTTTGACTCCCTCCGGTGATCTAGTCTAAAGTGCATTCCGCATGGCTCCTCAGAGGGTCCCCAGCAGAACCGAGCCCCAGAAGCCCACAGCGGTGGCCAATTCGATACTGCACTCTGGGGACTGGCATTCCCTCCTTCCCTGTCCCCCTTTGGCTCCCTGAGATCACTTCCTAGAGTGAACGATCTGCATCAAAGCCATTGCTTCAGGCTCTGCTTTTGGGGGAGGACCCAGCTGAAGACAACCATGCTTTCCAATCGAAAGATAGCCTTTCTTGGGTCAAGTAGTTCCTATGATCCTGGAAACATGTCTCACTCTTTAACTTGATGGATTAATGCTTGGCTTTCAGGGAGAAATATTGTTCACTTGTATTCCAAGTGTTTTATAAACATCTTCTTTTCACCCTGATATAGCCAGGTAGCTGAAAGAGAATGAAGGCAGAGCAGCCGTCCTGTGAGAAAGGCTCAGTTTCAGACCTTGACAGAGAAGGTCTATGAAGACACTTGCCCTCTACCCACCCTGCTACATTAAACTCTCCATGTAAAGCTTAGGTATGTCGTTCTTTCCAAAGCACCCCAGTAATTCTGCTATGCACCCTCCATTGAGAATCATTGCTTTAGACTCAATCTACTCAAGAAGGAAACTGGATCCAAACAGTTATTAGTGCTATGTCAACTAGCATATAGTGAAGAAGACAATACTTTCAAAATGAGTATGAGAAAAAGTGAAAACGAGCTCTCTGCAAAAGGAGGCACAGGAGCATCCTCTTTACCAAGAGTAGGCAGGTGTAATAGAATTGTCAGAATTATAAATAACAGAACTATAATGAAAATTACAGGAATCCATTTATTTTTTTAAGACACTATGGTGGCTGAGGCACCATAAAAGATACAAAGGATGAAAAGATGAATAGAAAAACAATCTCTGCTCTAAAGAATAGATGATAATAACAGCAAGGCATTGAATGGGATGTAAAGAAATCACAACTTTCTTTCTCTTCCACTGTTCATTTAAACTTGCACAGTGAAGGATGTTTCTCCTCTTCTCATGTTCAAACACACTGGCAGGTCTACGACTCTATCAATCACTGTTTTTTTTTTTTTAAGATTTTATTTATTTGACAGAGAGAGACAGCGAGAGAGGGAACACAAGCAGGGGGAATGGGAGAGGGAGAAGCAGGCTTCCCGCTGAGCAGGGAGCCCGATGCAGGGCTCAATCCCAGGACCCTGGGACCATGACCTGAGCCGAAGGAAGACGCCTAATGACTGAGACACCTGGGTTCCCCTCTATCAATCACTCTTAAATTAGAGGCAGTCCTAACGTTTCTGTAAGTCACAAACCACAGTTTCAATTCAATAATTTGAATGTCCGAAATTGTAGAACCATCAAATCTCTGAATTTGATTTATTTTTTATTTTATTTTATTTTTATTTTAAACTTGATTTAGAGTTTGATTTTCTCCTCTCTTCCAGTTAGGACCCATTTCAGGGCCTGTCATGCCAAGTCACAGGAGCCTATGGCTAACTTTTCCTCTCCTTCTGTACACCTTGCTTAGCTTGCCCACCGTACGTTCTGGAAATTCAGGGGCATGCGTGGAACGGGATGAGGGAAGGGGGCTCAGTGACAGGCTCTGAGAACCGACTCTTGTGGAGACACTTGTGGGGTTTTATTTAGAGAATCTCATGCTGGCCCTTTCTGACTTTGACTACCCCAACACAGGCAGTGTCTTCCTTGTGGTCAATTTTGATAACCCATTCAGCTTCTATTCTTTGGCAGTCTCTGTGACAGTCATCCCTCGCTCACTGCTCAGAAGCATCTTGAGCGGAGTCCAGGGCTTTAGATTCCTCAGGGGTGTGTCAAGCTCTCAAAGGAAACAAACCCTTCTCGCTAGACTTGGGATTGGAAGGTAGCACCCCTCTCCTTCCTCCTTGGGTGCGTTGGACTCAGAGCATGGCAGCTGTCTCCAGAGAGAGCTCTTCACTAATCTACCCCTTCACAAACCCCTCCCCACTCTTTTTATACCCTCAAAACTGGTGAGGAGTTTCAACAGAGAAGAAACTGGTTTTTAGGTCTTTCCTTGAAAGTTTCCCATTTTTGTCCATCTTGGGATTTACCTTGGTAACTGACACCTAATATGGCTGGGCATCTCAGTGATGTCATCATGTAGGTCAACAAGATGGCACAATGGCCTTACCATGTGGTACATGCAGGACATGAGGTCTGTGCACGGGGCATCGGGAGAACAAAGATAAAGGACCATGTCGCCAAAATGGAGGATAAATGGTCCAGGAGATTGCTGGAACGAGTAAATCAAAATCAAAAAATCAAATCCTGATTTGATTCTTCCTTTTTTGAAAATCCAATAAATCTTTTCCCCTCAGTTATATTGAGATATAATTGACATGCAACACAGTGTAAGTTTAAAGTGGACATCACAATGATATGACTATATATTGTGAAAGGATTACTACTGTAAGTTTCACCGACAACCATCATCTCATATAATTTATTTAATAATTATATATATATATATATAATTTCCCAGGTGATGAGAACTCTTGGGATTTATTCTTTTAACAACTGTCTCGTATATCATACAGGAGTGTTAGCTATAGTCATGGTATTGTACATCCCATCCCTAGGACTTATTTATCTTTGGACTCCCTCCCTCCAATTCCCTTCCCCCTAACCCCTGCCTCTGGTAACCGCAAGTATGATCTCTTTTCCTATGAGTCTGGGTTTTGTTGTTTTGTTTTTAGATTCCACATATAAGTGAGATCATACAGTATTTGTCTTTCTCTGATTTATTTCTCTTAGCGTAATGCTCTCAAGGTCCAGCCATGTCACAAAGGTCAAGATTGCCTCCTTTTATATTGCTGAATAATATTCCATTGTATATACAAATGCCACAATGTCTTTATCCATTCAGCCGTCAATGGGCACTTGGGTTGTTTCCATGTCTTGGCTATTGTCAATAATGCTGCCGTGAACATGGGGGTGCAGATATCTCTTCAACATGGTGTTTTCATTTCATTTGGATATTTTCCCAGTAGTGCAATTGTTGGATCATATGGCAGTTCTATTTTTAATTTTTTGAGGAACCTCCATACTGTTCTCCATAGTGGCTGTACCAATTTATATCCACCAAAGGTGCACAAAATTTCCCTTTCCTCCATAGCCTCACCAGTACTTGCTATCTCTTTTTTGTTTGTTTTGAGAGCGCACATGTGCGTGAGTGCATAGCGACGGGGGCGGGGAGGCAGAGGAGAGGGAGAAAGAGAATCTCAAGCAGGCTCCACCCTCAGCGCAGTTGTAGGGCTGGATTCCATGATCCTGAGATCACAACCCGTGTCAGATGCAAGAGCTGGATGCTTAAACCAACTGACTGCCCAGGCATCCTCTTGTCTTTTTGATGGTAAGTCATTCTAACAGACGTGAGGTGATATCTCGCTGTGGTTTTGATGTGCACTTCCCTATTTGACTCTTTCTTAATGGATGTGTTGGAGGTTCTTAATGTGGCAAATTTGGTGGGGGGGGGGATCTTTTTTGAAAGGAAACGTGCTCAAGAAGACATCTCTATGCCAAGTACATTACATTTTTAGGCAGACTGAAAAACCAAAATGGTTACATGCAAAGTCTTAGTGGGTTTTTTAACCTCATTTAGTCTCTAAATTCCTATCAATTCATGAATGTAAATGTCACTGTAAAATCAGAAACTCTACACTATTAATAATCATGGAGATTTCTCAAACTGCATTTATGCTAAGAATAATAAGCTTCATTTTCTAAAGGAGAGTAGGAGAATGGTCATTTATGGATTTAAAATACATTCTGACAAAAACTGACCTTGGGAGGTGAGAGGTACGAATACTTTGAAATGATGATATCGTTTAAAAAATAGTTTAATTGGGATTTAATGGACTATGAAACTGTAGTTTTAAATTAATGAGTGTACCTAGTAAAAAGCTTTGCACTGATAAAAATATGAAAAGGCAACTGAAATATTATAATTATCTTAATAATTAAAGCATCTTATTAATATGTCAATTATTATGACAGGTCTTTTGAGGGGGGTGCAAGGAAGGAGCTCTGTCTTTTAGCATCCTTATCATATCATTATAAATCATTTACCAAGTGCTTGGACATGCATCGCCCATGATGGATCATGCAATCAAAATGCATGCATCATCTGGGTCTTCAAGGAAATTTTGACCAAAGGCTTTAAAGCCACAATTATATGCCTAATACTGGGTCTTGATCTGATCTGTCAAAACCTTGAAAGTCATTACCCAAAAAGAAAAGACAACAGACATCTGGTCATTCAACTTTATTTTTAATTGCCCAAATGCGTACTGACCTTTGTATCCAGACATAATGGAGGATACAAAAGGAAGACAAGATTCCTATCCTCCAAGAAATTAAAATCTGCTGAAAACACACTGCACAAGACAGTAAGACTTAAGGATATATACTGAGTAGCACTGAGGAGCGCCTAACAACTTAGTGCAGCATAAACCCACACAAAGGGACACCATTGGTGAGCATGGCAGGGAGTGGAAGAGGGTGATTGGGGCATACACCCTGGGGGATGGGAGAAGCAATGGACCTGTATTCTAGTCCCCCAAATATCAGTGGCTTACTGTGGACCTTGGGCGATTAAGTTCCACCTCTCCTGGCCTTGGCTTGATCTATACTACAAGAGAAGGTGAAGACTAGATGTTTTCTAAGGCCCAGCTATAACAGTACAGGATTCTAAGGGCAAGTGCGGAGAACTTGGACAAAGAGGATGTTACACATAAGAGAAAGGACCCACACAAAGCCACAGAGGTGGGGGAAAAAACTAGTTTTTTGTGCATGGGCAAGGTGTGGCATGGGACAGCGAGGATCTTAAGAAGCCTGTTTAACTACTATAAAATTTCTGGGCGCAGTAAACTTGGAAATAGGTGAGACAGAGCGTGAAGCCAGGTAAGGGACAATATGCAGGGGTCAACTGGAAAAGGACATTCCATGTGCCCTATGGTCAGAATTCTGACTTATCTTCATGCTCCCCACCTCATTCTATGGCCTTTATGTCTTCTTGGAACCTCATTGCAACCCCTTCCTCAAACCCACACACCAGACAGAGTGAGAAGAAGGTGTAGCTACAGACGCCCACTGTTTAGACCCGCACAAGTAGACCCCTTTTGTGGGCCAGGAAGCCAAGAGCAGTTGCTGAAAAGATGGCGGTCAATCCAATCAGCCTCATCAGGCCTGGCACGGAGGGCAAATGTCTCTCCAAGAAGGTCGTGGTAATGGGCTGCGCAGGGACATCCTGGGTTCAGAGAACATTCGGTGTCAGTACAGGGCTTACACACTTTGCTCCAGAAATTCTTTGTTTCCTCCAGTTCTTTGAACATGACCCACTCCTGCCCACCTCTAGGCCATTAAATATAATGTACCTGCTGCTCATGACACTCATCTCTGTTCCCCACTAGGCCCTTTACTTTGCTAATTCTGACTCATCCTTCAAGTCTTAGTTTACAGGCTCCTGGGAGAGCCTTTCCTGTGCCCCCAGGCTAAGATGGCCTCTTCTTTTTACACCCTCGGCAAGTCTTCTTCATGACACTTGCGCTTTCTGATTATCATCTGTTCTCCCCACATGTCGTTGCTCCATGAAAGCACTGCTTAAGTACCCTTAGCATGGTGGCTGATGTGGAGTCGGTACACAGTAAATATTTGTTGAGTTGAATGAATCTGTGGTCCACTCAGACCCCAGTCCCATCTCTGACAGAAGCACTAAGGCAATGACTTGGACTGGCAGGGCTATTCTTTTGGACTTCACATTGATCAAGGAATAACTTTGACCTTTTTGACCCTTGTCCTCTGCAATGCATTTCACTCTATCCTCTGTGTGTCCTTCCTTCCAGTCAGGAAAACTTCCTGGGGTTTTATTACAAAAGTAACAATGCATATATTGAAAATACTTTTCTAATCTATATCTGTTCCATTTCATTCCACCCCTTGGTCCCTAGACAGGGGAGGCTGCCATACTTCTTTTCATTTCTTATCCACTGTTGGGAATCACCAGGTTAGAGATTTATTCAGAAAGCATCTATTGAGTTCTTAATATGTTCTAGAACTCTCTGACAAAAATTGTATTTTTCCTAATAATCTGCAATGGATGTGGCAGGCTACAAATTTATGAATTTCTTTTAAATCTTTCACCTCTGCCATAACACATGGTATCCTTTTAGGGGGAGGGGGGGGAGGGGGA
>NW_023270164.1:8418011-8506142 GCF_011800145.1 Mirounga leonina
GCAGGGGAGAGTGGCAGAGGGAGAGGGAGAGGGAGATTCTTAAGAAGGCTCCATGCCCAGCATGAGCTCAGCTCAGGGCTCGATCTCACAACCCTGAGATCTTGAGCTGAGCGGAAATCAAGAGTCGGAGGCTCAACCAACTGAGCCATCCAGGCACCCCCTCATTGTATCTTTTCAAACATGCATGAGTTGAATCACTTAGGGAAAGGTATATAAATATTATAAGTGGTTCTTTCTGCAAGTAATTGTTTTTAGAGAAAAGGATTCATGAAATAAAATATAACCTACCACAGACTCTGGTTCTGACTGCCAGATTTCATCCTCTGGGATCTTCCCCATGGCATGCAGGATCTGAAAAGAGTGTTTTGGTGAATTACAAAGGTGACACCATCTTTCTGCTGCTAATCTGCTCTTTAAATAAAGGACTAACTGATTATCTCTTGGGATATCCATCAAAAACACCAGGGTAAAAGCCAACGTAGTCCATTCAATCTTTAAAAGGCTCTAAAAAGGTCTTTCAGCCATGACATAAGAAGCTCCAACCATTAGGCTCACCACAGATTTGAGTAGCTGTGAACATGCCTCAATAGGAATGAGATCACAGGGATTGTCAGGAAATATATAATGAATTCTGAGTCATAATAAAAACATTTTTGGTTCTATAATATTAGACCCAGGTGATCTCTCAAGTACACCCATAGGGATCTTTTGCCCCATGGGGTCTTTTTACTTTGGATGACACGATATTTTCATTATTACTTTAGGGTTAAGGTGTCTGTTGCACTTTAAGATACTGTTAAAATGGTGTCTCATGGGTCTTCAGATGGAGGTTACTGGAGAATCGGTCTCCAGGATCTCAGACACCTTTGACCTGCTTGTAGGACCCATGCGTTGCCTCCTCTCCCACAGCCCATGACCCGAGGCCCTACCTCTCGGGCTGCTCTCTCCCCAGCCTCCACGGCCCCCTCCATGTAACCACTCCAGTGCGTGGCAGTCTCAGTGCCTGCAAAATAAATCCTGCCCACGGGCTGTCGTAGAACCCTGGAAACAAAAGCAAAGAGGTCAAAGTGGTCAGTCTGACAGAGGCAGAGAAGAGCCCTCCCACAGAGACCAAGTCTGGTCTGTTTCCTCCGATACTAAGCATCACGAGTACATGGACAATTCTGGAATAATGTTCACAGGTGCCTCCAGCTACTGCATGATCCTTGTCACAGACAAAGAATAAAAGCTGAGTTGTGGTCCTGCACCAAGAGCTTGCAGGTATAGGGGCTGACGTCAGTGGGGTATGTGTTTGCTTCGCCTACATGAAATGATGGACTAGTTGGGCCCAGTCCTTTTATGGCTCACCAGCTCCAAGCAAGGTGACACCTACCCCAGTTCCCTACCTGGTTATTCCACCAATGAACTTGGCAAATCAATTCCTCTCACTGAGCTCTGGATTCCCCATCTCTTAGAGGACACTTCTCCATCAGTGACAGGTAACAAATCTGTGAGCCTGACTACGGCCATAAAACTACCCACTCACTAAGGCGCCTGGGTGACTGTTGATTGAGCGTCTGACTCTTGGTTTTGGCTCAGGTCATGATCTCAGGATTGTGAGATCGAGCCCCACATTGGGTTCTGCGCTCAGCTGGGAGTCTGCTTGTCTCCCTCTCCCTCTGCCCCTCCCCCATTCACTCTCTCTCTCAAATAAAACTTGAAGAAAAAACAAAAAAACCCCCCCTACCACTCACTGAGCGCTTACCTGTACCTGTGTTAAGAGTTTTGCCACATTAAATAACAGTTAATATTTACTGGGTGCCAAGTACTCTTCGAAGTCTTAATCCTCACCACAACCCTATGAGGTCGGTGCTATGATTATCCCCATTTTGAAGATGAGAATATGGAGCTACAGGGACTGTGACATTGTGATGCACTGCTGAGACCCCCCTCCAAGAATGAAGGATTTCTAGAAGTGCTACCAGAAGATGCCTTCGGGTGCCAGCCCCCTCTGGGGATTGCCTCTGCTGAAGAAAACTGCGTCACCTGGAGGTCCTGCCTTCTTCCAGAAGCAGGAGCATTCAACGACTGATCACCATGGGGTGGTAAGGACTTCTCCCTGCCTCGCTCCAACTTGGAACAACTGTTAAGGGCCATTCTAGCTCCAGAGCTCCCTATGGGCTCAGCTGAGGCCTTCACTGGAAGTCCATCACAGTCCAACTTCTCTGTTGTCCCTCTCTTGCTCCCTTCCTCTCACTTCCACAAGCACTGACACCAAGGGCTGTCTCGAGTACATATCCTGTACGCGAATCTGTTTCAGACTCTGCTTCCTGGGGAATCTAATCAGTGACAAAGACAGTCATTCACTCCAACTCATGGCTAGTAAGTAGCAGAGCTGAGACCTGAACCCAGGCCATTTGGCTTCAGCACCCACGGTCTTTTTTTTTTTTTTTTTTTAGATTTGTTTGTTTACTTGAGAAAGAGAGAGAGAGAGAACACAAGTCAGGGGAGGAACAGAGGGAGAGAATCCTCAAGCAGACTCCCCGCTGAGTGTGGAGCCCTACATGAGGCTTGATCCCACGACCCATGAGATCATGACCTGAGCCTGAGCCGAAACCAAGAGTTGGATGCTGAACTGACTGAGTCACCCAGGCAACCCGTGCACCCACAGTCTTAGCCACCTATACTTCTTCCCTCTTGAATTATTCAATCTTTTTAAAGAGCTCCACGACATACCTACTATTATCATTATCCCACCTTACACATGAGGAAATAGGCTTGAAGAAATGTGCGCTGACTTGCCAAGAGCACACTGCTAGGAAATAGCAGAGCTAGGATTTGAATTAGGTCTACCAGATGTCACAGTCTCTGGTTTTTGTCCTCTGTGCTTTGCCTGGTGTATCATCATCACTAGTTAGCAAAGAGTGGCCATATGCTATACAAAGGGACAGAAGTGTACTGCACTTGGCTTCTAAGAGGGGTGGTTTGTTGTTACCCTGACAAAAATACCATAAAGGATGCACTGTTACCCTGTCATTATTCATCCTATCTCAGGTTTCCATTATATCAAATAAGGGATGTGGAGGTCCAGAGTGAACACCCAAGCTCTATCTTGGTCAACACTGTACACCACCAAGCCTTTTATCAGAAAACCAAACGGGCTTGCTTGAATTGGTGGGTTTTCCTTCACTGGCCCTCACTGAAGCCATTAAGAATAAAAAGGGGGTAGAGAGGTGCCTGGGTGCTCAGTCGTTAAGCGTCTGCCTTCAGCTTGGGTCATGGTCCTGGGGTCCTGGGATCGAGCCCCACATCAGGCTCCCTGCTCAACGGGAAGCCTGCTTCTCCCTCTCCCTCTCCCCCTGCTTGTGTTCCCCCTCTCTCTGTGTCTCTGTCAAATAAATAAATAAAATCTTTAAAAAAATAAATTAAAAAATAAAAAAAGGGGTAGAAAGTAGAAGAGAAGAGATTATAGAATATTAAATGCTGCCAATAATACATGGAATAATCTGGAATGATCTGTAGCCAGAAGGGCCTGGAGAGCCTAAAGGTATTCAGGAAGGATTCTCTGCAAGAGAAGGTAAATTCGCTATCTCCAAGTTCATTAAACAATGTTGCTTTTTCCACGGGAGGAAACAGGCTTGCTTTAATGTCAAGGTCTCTGTTTTTATCCTCTATGCTTTGCCTCGTATATCATCATCAACATTATAAATGTTCACTTTTTTTTAAGATTTTATTTATTTATTTACTTATTTATTTAGAGTGCACGAGTGGGGGAAGGAGCAGAGAGAGAGGGAGAGAGAGAATCTCAAGCAGATTCCACACCAAGCATGGAGCCTTATGTGGGGCTTGATCTCATGACCCTGAGATCATGACCTGAGGCAAAATGAAGATTTGGCGCTTAACCCACTGAGCATGCCTGTGCATGTTCGTTTTTTTCAAATCAAGGGAACTAACACCAAACTGGAAACCTTTGGAAGCCCTGGCCAAATCCTAGAATTAAATATTAGATGGGAGAATAAATGCTTAGAGAACTAGTCCTGCAAACAACTGGAATGTAAAAATGTAAAAACTAAGAATTAATTTCAAACAGACAAAGAGATATTTTTCCTCTACTTGTCATGTGCAAATCTTCCCTTGCAGGAAAAAACACCCCACAGCTGGAGAAGAAAAATCCCTGCCTCTTCTTTTGCAGCTGAGTGAGCAGACAGTATATATTCACAAAAAGGGATATTTCCATGTATATTTCTCGTGGGTTGGTGGAGTAAAATATTTCTTTACGTGTTTTATTGCTTCATCACTACAATTCATTTTTCTGTCTACCCAGAAGTAAAATTCCTTAAGAAATGTGCTTATTTCTTTACTAATGCGCTGTCAACACTGTCCTTTGTCTTCATCTGGAAACAGAGCATTTTCCGTGTACTTCCAGGGCCCTGAAGGTAACACTCTTTGCAGTACCTCAAACGTCATGAACCTGACGGGTCAAGAGAAGCCCTGTGGCAGGTAATCCTTGCTGAGTCCGGGAGCTGTGTCACCAAGATATGCTGAGCCTTAGTTTCTACCCTCCAAATTGAAGCTGGTGACATGAAGCCTGATACATGTCCTTGGGAAGAAATAAGGATGAAAATAGGGCACTGCCATGTTACCACCCAAGCCCGATACGATGGGGTTTATGTTGTTAACTGTCGTGTGGCCAGGGTCAGGCCCGTGTGGGTGAATCTCCTTTGTGTTCCCCACCATCCCGTGGTCCGATAGACATTTTCCTGCAACACCTTAGGGGACTGAGCATGAAACTTGACATTCCGTGGTCAGAAATCTATTCACACTGCAAAACCCAAAACCAAGTCATGCTCTGACTGGCCTTTCTTTGTTGAAAGGGTAAATTTTGTCTTCCTGAATCTGTTATATGAGGCAAAGGATCCTATTTACCTTTCTGATTCTCCATCAGAGAATCTCCATTCTCAATCCCCAATAGGACCCACAGCCCAGCCACGCAGAACTTTCCCCCAGACCTCCCACAAACTTGAAGGATTCTAAGTGTTTGCTCATAATGTTCCATCTGCCCAGGGTGCATTCTCCAATACCTTTCTCTGCCTTCTACACTCCTCAGGTGGTATGTGTATTATGAAGCTTTCTTTGATTTCTCTTGGTAAGGCTAGCCTGTCCCTCCCTGGGTCCCCATGGTATCTGTACGCCCGTCTATTAGAGTACTGACCACAGCACATTAGAGTCAATTTTCGCTGTTCTCTCTTCTCCCCATCCCCACCCCAGGCCCCAACACTGTCAGCTCCTTCACAGCACGGAGGAATTTTCTCGTTATGGATGTTTCCAGCACAGTGCCTGGCAAATGGTTGGCACTTAGCCAATAAGTCCTGAATGAAGCAATTACTATGGACGTATTCTATACTCAGCATATCCCAAAATGAACTTACTGACCCGGTAGCTAATCAGGTGGTGCTCTTTGGCCCCAGAATGTTCTTGTACGTGACATTTTGCCATCCTCGGGAAGATAAGGAAAGTGTTCACCAAAGTCACTGTGTATCTTCTCACAAGCGGGTTTTAATCCTTCTTTGATTTTCATGGACAGACTGATCATCTGTTTAAATTCACTCGTACCTTCTTTTTATTGCATACTCCCAACAGGCTTTTCCTCACTACCCTACATGTCCTATCTTATTTAGATTGAGCTCTTGGCATTAAATTATTGTTTGGCTTAGTAATTACTACAATGGTCATAATAATTACTGCTAGATCATCAATCCATACCTTGTCGTTGTCATCAAACACAATTATCTAAACACCAGTGAGTCCTACTTGGACGGACAACGCTGTTAATGCTAAAAGCCATTGAATCTTGCGCTTTTGGTGAATTGTATGGTATGTGAATTGTATCTCAGAAAAAGTGTTAAAAAAAAAACTCCTGGGGCACCAGGGTGGCTCACTGGTTAAGCGTCTAACTCTTGGTTTTGGCTCAGGTCATGATCTCAGGGTCGTGAGATCGAGCCCCGCGTGAGGCTCTGAGCTCAGCATGGAGTCAGCTTGAGATTCTCCCTCTCTCCCTTTGCCCCTCCCCCCACTCACACTCTCTAAGTAAATAAATAAAATCAGTCTTTTAAAAAAAACCCTCATGTTGTCATGAACAGACTGATTATTATCCCTTGTATGCCATCTTGTGCTTTCTTATACACCTGCCAAGGAAAGTAAGGTCCAGAGAGAAGTGACCTGTCCAGGATGACAAAGTTGGTTATTGGTAGAATCAGGACTGTACCCAAGTCCCTGCACTCCCAGTCTAGAATTCATATTGAAGAACCAATATATGTCTGAAATAGAGCCTTATTATCCTGATGTTTTCAGAGATATGTCTTTGGGCAGGTCAGTGTCCTTCGTAATAAACTTCTAAGAGATTCTGACTTGAGGATTGCTTTTATTAATGCTGTAGCCATGTTGGCACTTCTACAGTTCCATTTTTTAAAAGATTTATTTATTTATTTAAGAGAGAGAGTGCGCATGTGCATGAGTCAGGGGAGGGGCAGAGGGGGAGGGAGAATCTCAAGCTGACTCCGCACTGCGGCTCAATCCCACTACCCATGAGATCGTGACCTGAGCCAAAACCAAGAGTCCGACGCTTAACCGACTGAGCCACCCAGGCACCTTGAGAGTTCCATTTTAAGGAAATTTTAGTGAGCTCTAACCTCAGTATAAAGATAATTCTTCTGACAATATAAGCGAACACTCTATTTAAATTCCTATTCTTATGTGGCCACTTTTGTTGGTTATATTGATTGGGATTGCTCCTTCAGAGGAATCCAGAGTGCAAGGCACACCATGGTGTGGAATTATAATGACTTCACCCAGGAGATTCACAAGATACAAAGGAAATTAGGGATATCTTTTCTCTTTCTTTCTTTTCTTTCTTCCTCTCTCTCTCTTTCTCTCTCTCTTTCTCTCTTTCGTGTTTACAAGATAAAAAGGGAGAAGAGCTCCATGAACCCATTTAGAGGTCGGATTCAGGTTCAGGGAATTTCAGTGAGAGCTTAGCACACTTTTACTCTACCTTCCATATTGAGTCATGACCCCAGGGGGGAAGTAGGCGGTGTAGCAGCCCCCCGAGTACTGCTCCTCGCACCAGTTCTTCTCTTCGTAATGCACCGGCTGCAAGACAGAAAGACAAAAGTTCAGAGGAGACTCAGACAAAGCTGTTTGGTCTAGAATAAATCAAACACAGCCTGGTGGGCATCATATTGAAGAACCAATATACATCTGAAAGAGAGCCTTATTATTAGCCTGATATTTTTAGAGATATGCCTTCGGGCAGGTAAATGTCCTTGGTAATAAACTCCGAAGACATTCTGACTGCAGAAAGTTCTCTCACTTGGTTCATTCATGTCTCAGGAAATGTTCATGAACTGCAATTGTCTCATTCCACATTTTAATTGGTCTTGCCTTTTAAAAAGTTATTAGTGCCTAATGGTTTCAAGACAAGTTTAAATAAGGATTTATGCTTACTGGAATGGTTGGAGCAGAGAAAACAGCAGAAAAACATGTCTATCAAAGAGGGCGCCTGGGTGGCTCAGTTGGTTAAGCGACTGCCTTCGGCTCAGGTCATGATCCTGGAGTCCCGGGATCGAGTCCCGCATCGGGCTCCCTGCTCGGCGGGGGGTCTGCTTCTCCCTCTGACCCTCCCCCCTCTCATGTACTCACTCTCTCTCATTCTCTCTCTCTCAAATAAATAAATAAAATCTTAAAAAAAAAAAAAAAACATGTCTATCAAAGAAAAAGGATGACCAGATTCATGTCTTTGGTGGAAGTGAGCTTCACTAGGTAAGGGAAGCTAGATGGACAAATGAATGTTTTCATGGGCTGTAGGCACTTCCATGGATGAGAGCACTTGCAAACAACTATTGGTCTGAAAGACGTGTTTTTGCCAGGAACAGGCGAAATGTTGGCTGAGATTTTGCAAAGCTCGAGCCCTTTATTAAAATAACCAAAATAAGCTTTATCATTAAGTGTTATTTTGACACAAAAATCAACATAGCAAGTTTTAAGAGAAAAATGTCAGCTTAAAAAGAGATTTTGAAAAAATGTTTTGTCTAAAAAATAGGCAGTCCCATATGGCATGTTGGATAGTCGTGTGTAATGCATCCTATTTATAGAGCACAAGGCCCTAGTTGAGGGGATGTCAGTGGGTCCGGTCGCTCGTGGTCTTGCCACATCTCATGCGCTCTCTGCATCTGAGGGCAACCACCACCTTGGGAGCACTCTTCTCTGGCTGTTTTCAGCCACTCAGAAGAGAGCGTGGGCTTTATCTTTCCTCTTTCCCTGCTCCCGGGGCTTGCTTCCTTCCACATAATGAACACCAAAGCAAAAGGAAATCAAGTGTTCCTCTTCCTGCCAAGAGCAAACCAGGACATGATCAGCTCATCTTTATCAGCAGCAATGACTCACCCACATTCTTATTCGAAGAAAGAGACTTTCCCACATTAAACATGCTCAACTGTTGTTGGAATCTGAGAGCAACTACATTCCCTTCCAACTGGGGTTCCCCAAACAACCATCCCACAGGTCGTTGGAGGGATCTCAGTGACATACCACCTCAGCCTGAGTGTGTCTCAGGACGTTTACTTCGAGAAAGCTTGAGTATCTACCAGGGTGAAGTATCTGGACAGCATTTTAAAACAGAAAAACCAGTCATTTTTAATGGACGTGAAAGGGTTTGGTTTTTTTTTTTTTTGCATGTGTGTATTGGTGGTTTTGCTACTTCACTCGCGCTACCCTTGAGCCTAGAGGCTATGCTTATATTTAAACTTTCGAGGGGCACCTGGGTGGTTCAGTTGATTAAGCGCTGCCTTCAGCTCAGGTCATGATCTCAGGGTCCTGGAATCGAGCCCCGTGTTGGGCTCCCCACTCAGCAAGAGTCTGCTTCTCCCTCTCCCTCTGCTCCTCCCCTTACCCCTTCTCTCTCTCTCTCTCAAATAAATAAACTTGCTAAATGGTCTATGGAAGCACAAAAAAAATGAAGCAAAACACAATCTTCATTATTATTATTACGCTTCTCTCCAAACCAATCAATCACTCTCGTTCAAGGAACTCCAAAAGTCCTCAAGAGCATGAGTTTCACCTACATCATGTGGGGGGTGAGGGGAGGAGGGGAAGGGGAATCTTGCTTTAAAAGAATGAACGAAAATGACAAACTGAAAAGCTACAACAACCTGAGTGGGAGGGCGCAAGGCGCTGTGAAGTTGAGCAAGATCTGTGTGGAAGTAAGATTAAGCCATGTAGTTGCTCAACTAGGTCATGGTGTGCACTGCAGAGATTTGGATTTAAGAGGCTTAACAATTTGAACAGTCTTAGCCCCCTCATTAGATTTTTCTCACTCTTTAACCGCTCTTTTGTACATGGGTCTCCATTGTCTTCAAATGTTTTATGGATAACCGGATTTAATACTCGCTTTCAAAAGGTGATTTAATCCATGTTCAAACGTTACAAACCCCCGCGGTCTGGTGCATGTCGCGAGAACACCAATTCGTTGCTTTAAATATGGATGAGGGATGTGATTATGTCTACTGGTCAGGGGCGCATTGCGCTCTCTGGCGGTCACCAAATGCCCTTACCACACCGCCCCATGATCCCCCCCCATCCTGCCTTTCACCACCTGGGTGGGGTGGGGGCTACTACTTGTGTAACTTGAAGATCGCAGGGTCCTCATCCTCAGGCTACTTCTGAAGGTGTCTGTGAAACTCGGCCGGCAGGGCTCCCCCTGAGCCAATATAATCGGCGTGTCTTACCTGCACCCCTAATGTTCAAGGGTAAAACAAGAGAAAAGGGGATGTGCAGGAGAGGGACAGGCCACCCGATCTGTACCTCTGAGACAGTGCAGGGTGGGTGTTGGGGAATGCTTATACGCTAGTTTATGCAAACAAATGAGAACCTCAGCTTTTTATAGGATCGGAGAGAGAGAAAACTCTCTGCATTCCCATCCCGGCTGCTAGGATCCAGGATCTCCTGAGGAGTAGCATAAGCTCTGTTCTACCCCTCTGATGGAGGTGGGAGTGGCGTGGCCCAACGTCCTGCTCCAGGAAGAGTGCTGAACTCGGGGACAAGTGAGGCATTGCCTGCAACACAACAGTGTTGTGGGATTCTTGAGCTATCAGAGAGAACGTGAGCTCTCTAGAACGCTACTTGCGTGAGCCTATCCCTCGTAGCCCCTTGAGGACAAAACCAGGGGGCTCTCTCCATCTTACTTGCAAAGCTTCTTGGGAGCCCAGAACTTTTGCATAGAGCTCACACAGTTTCTTCATCCTATGGCGGGGGGGTGGGGGGTGGAGAAAAAGACAAAAGGGCAAATGAAGAAAGGAAGGAAGTAAAAGAGACACCCAACCCTTCATCCAAAGACCCTGTGAGCTACTGCTTCCGCTTGCCATTTCATTTTAATTTTTCAAAACAAGACCCTTTGTTCTATTTCAAATGTCTTAAGTCTATGTGGTCACCAACAATATGAAGGAAGAGAAAGTGATACATGGCCCGCATCACGGGGGGCTACCTGGCAATTGGTCATTCATTCAAGAAAACACTGTGTACCTTGTAAGTGTCGGTCTGCGAAGTGCTAGAGATTCTGGGGGGATCCTTGCTTCCCCTCTTCCTCTCACCGCCCCACGGCCAGGCAATGGGCAGAGTGGAAAGAGGAAGGGGCAGGAAAAGCCTTGAATTCTGCTGCTGCCTCTCAAATACTAGGAGACCCTGAGCAGGTTACTGAAGCTCTCTGCACTTTAGTTTTATTAACAAACTGGCATGATTTTTTTTTTTCATGCTGTAAAACAGTGTGGTCCTCAGACCACCACCAGCTGCAGCCGCAGCAACGTCACCCGGGGAACTTGTTAGAAATGCAAGTTCTCAGGCCCCAGCCCAGACCTGCTGATTCAGAAACAGCAGTGGCAGGCAGAGCTGCGCTTTCCCAAAGTTTCCAGATGATTCTCAGGTTTGAGAACCACTGATGCACAGCATAGAAAGTTATGCTTTATAATAACTGGGACATAATAGATGCTCAATAAAGAGTTGGGACATAATAGATGTCCAATAAAGAACTGAGACATATTAGATGCTCAATAAAGAACTGGGACACAACAGACGTTCAATAAATGGTGGCTCTTAAGAAATTTAGTTTCACGGGGGAGTTGGACATTAGCCAATAGTCAGACAATTATTAGTTGGGGTGTGAGATTATAGTTAACTTCAAGTTACTTCAAGTCTGATTTTTACAGAATTTAGAGTCAGGCAATGATTTTTAAAAGTTATTAAAACCTACGAGGGAAAGACTGATTAATCAATAAAATGGCACTGGGACAAAGAGCTACCCGTGAATGAAACAAAGTCGACCTCCTATGTGACTTCTTACACCAACATATATTTCGGAGGATCAAAGGTCTTCAATGTAATAGATGAAACCAGAAAAGTAATCGGAAAATGAGTGATTTTTAAAATGCTCTTGGAATAGAAAAGTATTTTCAGCATATGTGAGACCATCCCGAAGGCATGATTTTAAAAACTAATAAATTTAACTTCATAAAAAGTTAATCTTTTCTTATAGTATAAAACACATAAGCCATAAACATGATCAAAAGCTAAACAGGGAAAAGCTTTGTTGCAGGCACTGGAGATCGGGCAGTGGACCAGCCAGACAAAACCTCCTACCTTCATGGATCTTGATATTTCAGTGGCGATTTTTTATTTTTTATTTATTTATTTTTTTTAGGTGAGTGGCCCGGTCAGACCTCCATTCCCCAGGCCAAGCGCAGCGGTGACATTAGTCACAGAGAAGCAGGATAATGGAGGGGAAGGAACGCGCCATAATGTAATTCAGAGGCTCGGAGTTGGTAAATATGCATGAGAGGTGGTGTGGGAATAATAATTGCCAGTGGTGAATATTAACTGCTGGAAGAAAGTGCCACCTCCAGAGAAACTCGTCCCTCTGTCCCTATAATCTGTAATTGTTATGCATCACTCATGCAGGATATACACAGATTGCCCTGCCTCGCAGTCATTTGTCTACCTGGTTATCTCCTTCCCCAGTACGTCTTCAGCCCCTGGGCTATGTCCATTTTTGTATTCCATAGAGCTCCTCGCATGGTATCTTATGTACAATAAACTCAAAAAATATTAATTTGACGGGGCGCCTGGGTGGCTCAGTTGGTTAAGCGACTGCCTTCGGCTCAGGTCATGATCCTGGAGTCCCCGGATCGAGTCCTGCATCGGGCTCCCTGCTCAGCGGGGAGCCTGCTTCTCCCTCTGACCCTCCCCCCTCTCATGCTCTCTCTCTCTATCTCATTCTCTCTCTCAAATAAATAAATAAATAAAATCTTTTAAAAAAAATTAATTTGAACACTCGGTTCTTAAGTCATTGGCTGTGTCTCTCTACTAGACTTATCGCCGATGCGTAGCACTGGGAATATGCCTATAGTTAGGCAGTCTTCAAATTAAAAAGTTAAATAAAATGTAAAGGCAGGCAAGTAGGCAGAAAAGAAGGAAGGAAGAGAGAAGAGGCACTTGGTTCCGTACCTTTCATCTTTGGTAAGACGTGCCAGTTTTCGGGCTTTGTGGGCAAGGATAAATCTAAAACATACAAATAAGAAAAAGGAGGGAAATTAATGGCTGCTTTCATCCTGGCCCCAATTCTATAGCTACACATGTGCCCAGAGAGCAAATGGAAGTCAACCAGAAGAAACAAATGACATACTAGTTTATTGTTCCATGTTTCACTGTTCACATGCTACATTCTTGACACTGACAAGCACCCTCAGCTTCAGCGATTGAGGGACGAAACACAGATGACCGGCCATAATTTCTGCCCAAGACAATATGATGATTGACCTGCCTCCCCCCACACGGCTGATGGCCGACAAGAATGAGCCCTTGAGCTCAAACGCTCACCTAAGGTCATCCAGCCCTTGCTCTTTGGTTCTGTCTCACGAGGGTGTCTAGCATCCAGCCTTCTCAAATCTGCCTCCATCTAGCCCTATGATTGCCTTCAACTTCACAACTGGCTTTGATCTCCCTGTCGTCACCTGGGGCTCTCTCGAAAATACGTTTGGATGTATCTATCTTAGGGCTCATCTCAATTTTGGCTGCTTCAGGTAACCACCAATCTGGGCCAGGTTCTGACCCCCAAGACTTCCCCAGTCTGTGCTGGTTTTGCCTGCCAAGCTGAGCACTGGGCCGGCCTTGGCTCCTCTCTAGCAGCTCAGAAAAATCTCAGTATCCCACATAATTACCACTGATGCCTACACAGGAGCCACAAGAAGCTCCTTTAGTAAAACACCCTAAGTCATCTTTATATTATACTTTCACAAAAGATAGCTCACCAAAATATATCTACCCCCAGCACGAAATATGAAGCAGAAAATGGATATAACAAATTTTAAAATGTTATTGGTATTCTACTTCCTTTCTAAATATCCATTGGAACACGTAATTTTTTTAAAGGCATTAAGAATTTTTCTACTGCCAGATTTGGAGATTTTTACCCATTGGGTAAAAAAAAAAATATTTAACAAAATTTAGGGCACATTTATTAACAGTACTGGAATATTCTGTCAACACCAAAGAGCACCCGCACCACCATAAGCACACCTTACCCCATTATGGCGGCACAGTTGCCATCAGGTTTGGTATCATCCAACGTGTAGGCAATTGGAGCTTCCTCTCCTTCAATGATCATGGTTCCACAGTAATCTTGGAAAACAGCAAAATGGAAAAAGATATTCATCACCTTATCAAACTACCCAAAATAGCTACTGTGAAGCACACATTTTCAATTTAGGAGCCCGAAGGCCAAGTACAAGATGTTATACTCTAAATAATGAAGGCAAACCAAACTGATGTCAAAAAGAAGGGTGAGTAGCCAACATTTTGTGAAAAATCAAACCGTAGATACCTCTTTGCACAGAATGAAGCAATGTGATGTTATGAATTAATCCAGGCCACAATTCAGTAAAATCCTGTCTTCCCTGTCATTAAGACTTGTGTCCCGGGATAGCTGGGTGGCTCGCTGGTTAGGCGTCTGCCTTCGGCTCAGGTCATGATCCCAGGGTCCTGGGATCAAGTCCCACATCGGGCTCCTTGCTCAGCAGGGAGCCTGCTTCTCCCTCTGCATGCCACCCCCCGCCCCCAGCTTGTGCTCTCTGTCTCTCTGACAAATAAATAAATAAAATCTTAAAAAAAAGACTTGTGCCCCATCTTGCTTCCTCTTTCATAAGAAATCAGATAAAACCAAAGATGTGTAAAAAAAAAAAATACTAGTCCATTATTGTAAAATAGAAGGGACTGAATGTTCACTTTTTATGAGGAACCACTTAGACTAAGCCAACTAGTTCTCGGTTCTTCTGGAGACAGGGCAGAGAGGACATGGGTAACCAGCCTCCACAGAGTTCCAAACCCTCATTCGTTACATGATCTCCAGAACAACTCCAGAAATAATGTCAGCTCATTCTGGTCCAAAGTGCTTCTCTCATTCCCCTCCATCATTCTCTCGCAAATTTGAGGTTGTTTGAACAAAGTTATGGTGGAGGACTCTGGAACAAATGTTGTCTAGAAAATCCGATGAGAGGGTTTCAAAAGGAGGAAGAAAGAACAGAGAACTTTGAGGGTATTGCACCACCCTCAACCTGTGTGTGAGCAGACACACCTGAAGGTTTGTTTTTTTTTACCTGCACTTGCTTCTCTCTCTCTCTTCCACATTCCCTTCACTGTGCACCCGTAAGAATCAATGTCCCAGCCAGCCGCTGCATTGAGGGCTGCTTGCATGCCCCTCAAGTGTGCAGGGACCGGAAAAATGTTGAGAGAAACTGAAGTATGGGAAGAAGAAATGTCTTAAGTCCACCCAAGAACTCAAGAAGACTTAAGGATACAAGAGAAATAGCCAAGGAATCGTCTGTTATAAGAAGACAAGAAAGAAGAGATGAAAAGAGAGCGTGCACACTGATGGTGTGGGGTCAGCTAGACTGGACAGAGAACTAGTGGGGGACACTGAATGGAGGCTGTCCTGAATGGAGGCCTTGCTTTCTGGATGGCGTGGGTCCTTAGACACTTCCTTCCGAGAGCAATGCTGGCCTCCGAGCCATGCAAGCACACTGGGCATGAGTGAAGGAAAAAGGGGCAGAGAGAGAAGTCACGTTCGTGCTGGGACAAACTATGCGGCATCAGTGACATTTCTATCACTTGTAGGGAGACCACTCAGGCGTCCCATCCATGAACACCGGACTTCTGGTCAGCTTGGTCAGGCCTCACTCTTAAAAAGGAAGGGACGGTCAAGGACATCTAGACATTTAAGGAAGTCCTTTAACCAGAGACGCAGCAAGAAAAGCAGAAATAAACTGACAACAGTCAAGGACTGCAACACACTACTTGCAAAATATTTGCAACACATACAGAAAAAAATTAACAAGCCAAGGATAAATAGGTAATTTACAAAATAATTTGATATAGCCTCAAGCCTTCTTAATGGTTAAAATGAACAAATTCTAGATACATGGGATATTTTCCTCTGCTGATTGGTAAAGTTTAAAATATTAGTAGTAAAATATTATTAGTTGGCAAGGACGTTGGGAGGACAGGAACTCTTTTTTTTTTTTTTTTTAATTTTATTATGTTATGTTAGTCACCATACAATACATCATTAGTTTTTGATGTGGTGATCCACGATCCATTGTTTTCGTATAACACCCAGTGCTCCATGCAGTACGTGCCCTCCTTAATACCCACCACCGGGCTAACCAATCCCCTCTCCCCCCTCCCCTCTAAAACCCTGTTTGTTTCTCAGAGTCCATAGTCTCTCATGGTTCATCTCTCCCTCCGATTCCCCCCACTTCATTCTTCCCTTCCTTCTCCTAATGTCCTCCATGCTATTCCTTATGTTCCACGAATAAGTGAAACCATATGATAATTGACTTTCTCTGCTTGACTTATTTCACTTAGCATAATCTCCTCCAGAACTCTTAACAAAAATTTCAAAGGTCTACCCATGTCAATTGCCTTCAAAATTCCACTTTTACAAACGTATCAAAAGGAAATACTCCTATACAGATTTGCAGAGCTATATGAAGAATGCAGTTTACTGCAGCCTCGTGTGTAATAATAGCAAAAACTTGGAAACAATCGAAATGCCTATCAACAGCAGACCTATGTGGTAAATTCTGATGGAGCCACACAATGAAATACTCTTTATTCAGTTGTTGAAATGAGGTAGATTTAAATGCACTGATGTGGAGACACGTCTATGGTTCATTGTTAACCAAAAAAAGAGTGAATTTCAGTACAGTATGTATCTTGTTTTAAAAAAATATGCTTTTGGAAAAATGTGTAACATTTACTTAAAATTATATTCGCTTATAAATGTTACACACATTCTTTAATATATATTCAAAGTGTATATATATTTCAATATATATGTATACATATATTTAAAGTATTACCTGTGCATATGATAAATTTCCTTTTTTTTGAAAATTTATTTATTTGAGAGAGAGAGGAGGGGCAGAGGGAGAGGGGACAGAATCTCAAGCAGACTCCCCATTGAGTGTGGAGCCCAACATGGGCCTCGATCCCACGACCCTCAAATCATGACCTGAGCTAAAACCAAGAGTCAGACGCTTAACGGACTCAGCCACCCAGGTGCCCTGCATATGATAAATTTCTAAAGATAAACAACTTAAATTTTTAGTAGTTGTTTCCTAAGGGGAGGATATGCCAGGACACACGCCATAGGAGAGGGACATTTTTCACTTTTTTTGGTACATTTTATAGGGAACACATTTACTTCTGCAATTTTTTTAAAAGCAGGTATTGGCTTCTGTCATTTTTTTTTTTATTTTTAAATTTTTTTAAAGATTTTATTTATTTGAGAGAGAGAGACAGAGAATGAGCAGGGGGAAGGGCAGAGGGAGAGGGAGAAGCAGGCTTCCCGCGGAGCAGGGAGCCCGATGCGGGGCTCGATCCCAGGACCCCGGGGTCATGACCTGAGCCGAAGGCAGACGCTTAACCGACTAGGCCACCCAGGCGCCCCATGCTAGCCACGTTTAGGTGTTCGATACCCACATGTGCCTAGTGGCTGTTGTACTGGACAGAGCATCTCTAGAACATTTCCACTGTTGTGGAATCGAGCACTTCGTGGGCATCCCTAGAACATGCCAGCCTGCACAGTAGCACACCTGTTGAATATACATGAATGAATGAATCAGCTTAACTTAATACAGTAGAATCTCAACACGGATGAGAGATCGCCTGGTTCAGAATCCCTACTTTTGTGAATGGCTCATCCTTCAAAAAACTGTATTGGAAAGTGAGAATAAGGGGCGCCTGGGTGGCTCCGTCGTTAAGCGTCTGCCCTCGGCTCAGGTCATGATCCCAGGGTCCTGGGATCGAGTCCCACGTCGGGCTCCCTGCTCAGCGGGAAGCCTGCTTCTCCCTCTCCCACTCCCCCTGCTTGTGTTCCTGCTCTCCCTCTCTCTCTGTCAAATAAATAAATAAAATCTTTAAAAAAAAGAAAGTGAGAGTAACTATTTTCACAAGATTTTGTGGCAGGATAAAACAAGTCTTTATAGTAAACTATGAAAAGAATCAGTCATAGTTCAAGGGAGTTTGTGCCAAATATATATTTTATTGGCACAGTATATTTTATTGGCTAGAACGGTACTCAGCCCCTGGACTAGTAGTGTTTTATGCCCAGCATTCTAATAAAACCAGTTACATGCAAATACATATCTTTGCACCAAGTTTCTTGGACCTTCTGATAATACTCACCCTTCTTCCTCCAGAAAGGCTCTTTATAATAAACCATACACTTGATGACAGAACCCAAAGGCACACGAGTGATCAGCTGGTTTCTCATCATTGGCAGAGGGGGATTGAAATGAATCTTCATGCCCAGAATAGGAGGAACAGCGCTAATCACATACTTAGCCTGGAAGAAAAATGACCTGCTTAAACATTATTCGTGGGTTGTTGTTTTTTTTCCAAATGTTTCTCCTTCATTTTACCCTTGGTCCCCTTGGAATGCTTTTTTTTTCCCCCCAAAGATTTTATTTGTAAGTAATCTCTACACCCAACATGGGGCTTGAACTCACAACCCCGAGGTCAAGAGTCACACGCTCCACTGACTGAGCCAGCCGGGCATCCCTCGAGTGTCTTCTTAACAGAAAAATGGGAAGAATCACGCTAAAACCAAAATTAGCCCTTATTGTTCCCTAGTTCAAATCCTCCCATGACTTTCTATCACACTTGGAGTCAAAGCCAAGTTCCTTACACTCACCTCCAAGGCCCTATATAGAAATGGACCCTTGTTACAGCACTGATCTCATCTTCTGTTATTCTTCCCCTCATTCCTTTAATTCTGCCATTTGACCACCTTGCTGTTCCTTCATCATGTTGGGCCTGCTTCTACCTCAGGGCCTTTGCATTGGCTGTTCTACTTGGAATGCTCTTCCCTCGAAGGACCACATCACATAGTTCAACCCCTCATCTTTTTTGGTTCTGTGCTAAAATATCACCTGATTGAGGCCTTCCCCCATGACCTTATTTAAAATTGCATGACTGATCCCCTTACCCCCCCAACCCTTCTGGTACACTCTCTCCTCCTTCCCTGATTGATTTTCTTCCATAGTACTTACCACCATCTGGGATACTTTATATCTTAACCATATACTTAATTATGGCCTTTCTCCTTCACCAGAATGTAAGCCACATGAGGGCAGAGAATTTTATCTACTTTGTTCTCTGCTGTGTTCCCAACTCCTAGAATAATGCCAGACACATAGGAAGCACTTGATATTTATTCAGTAAATATTTTCTTTGGTATCTAATTACATAGGAGCCCAATACAGAGGCTTGATAATATATGATTTTACAAATCTGCCCTCTCCCCAAATATTCTGGTTCTCTTTTCCCTTCTTTCAGACAGAGGTAGCTTTTTCACCTTTGGCAAAGCATTGTCTATGAAGTCTGGAACATTCTTGGCTTTATTTAAGCTTTGATTATCTATGGGATTCTGGCCACCTCCCCTAGTTTAAGGCTTTTGGTTACCTCATACACCTCATGGTTGAGGGTCTCCACAAGGACATTTTCTCCTGTCTGGTCAATGTGGGTCACGGGCCTCTCCAGCTTCACTTGGTCGCCAAGGAGGTCCATTATCCGCTCACTCACTTGCCCAGATCCGCCCACAAATTTCCTCTCCTGGAAAGAAAAGAGGACTCAAGAGATGGGTAGGAAATATAGGAACGGGTTTTAATGATTCAGTTGTGAGTTTTTCTCACATATGTCTCTGTGAGATGTATAAATTGCATTTTGCTGTTGCAAATCATGTCTTCGACCACTGTTTTCTAAGTAGTGATTGCTGGCTTTTGACAAAATTACAGGCTTTCTAGACAGGTGACTGTTAGGCCATGCTCTTGTGGATTCCCAGGCTCCACCCTCTGCTGGACATCCTCAGCCTGACCCCCATGTCCTACCTGCCCGGCCGCTACCCCTGCTTCATGTCCCATCTAGATCCTTCTGTTGGGTTGCTGGGTCCGGTGAAGTCCCACCTGCAGCTGGACTACCACTTGCCTGAGCACACCTAAGCCTGTTTTTCCATTCCTTGTTACTCAGGCTGAGAACCTCCCTGGCCTACCCACCCCCAGGCTACCCTCCTCTCTGTTGCAGGCTGCCCATCTCATCCTGGGTCACAAGCCTGTTGCTTCTGAATATTCTGCATGGCTGGGCACACGGTTGAGCTGACTGCCTTCTCCTAAATTTTCAGTTCAGGTAATTTTGTAAAAGATTATTTCAAATAGGTCTGAGAAGAATGAGAGGGAGAGAGAGAGAAGAGGAGAAAGACAAAGAGAAGAAGGAGGGGGAGAGGGAGGAGGAGCAGAGGGGAGAATGAGAAAGGGGAAAGGAAGGAAAATGACTAGCAAGCAGATTACTTAAGATCTCAACTTCACTGGGGTGCCTGGGTGGCTCAGATGGTTAAGCGTCTGCCTTCGGCTCAGGTCATGATCCCGGGGTCCTGGGATCGAGTCCCGCATCGGGCTCTCTGCTCCTTGGGAGCCTGCTTCTCCCTCTGCCTCTCTCTCTCTCTGTCTCTCATGAATAAATAAATAAAAAATCTTTAAAAAAAAAAAAAAGATCTCAACTTCACTTCCTACTAGGCCTAGCACAGAGCTTTATACAATGCTGGGGCTCAGGAAACAATGAATGAATGAATGAAAGCATGAGTGAATGGATTTTGTGTGGAATGTGTGTGTTTGAAATTGAAAATGCGTTTCTGACTTTCCTTTCTGAGCTTTCCAAGAAGTGCTCAAGCTATGTTTCATTGGATGGTCTCCTACAAACTTCCTGGATAATAATCAGATGCATATCCAAATGGAAAATGGCAAAAGTATGTAGCGAGGTAGCGAGGTACATCTTAAAGCCCCATTGGCGGCCGCCGGGTTCTCACGATGGGTCCCTAACAACAGACTGTCCCTCACAAAACCACTTGGGGCTGCCATCATAAAGTTCTGAAGTCCACAAGCCTGCCTCCTGCCTCATCCATTCATGGCTGAAGAAGGAGGATGCCAATTTTTTATTTAGGCATGGTGGTCTTCTGTTGGAACAGTGTGGGGATGGATGAGTACCTGCCCTCCATTGGTTGTTGAGATGATCCTGGTCGTGCCCCCACACTGCTTCACATACCACAGGAACCAGAGCGCAGAGACCTCATGGGTCTCTGCAGTGACACACAGGTTCACGAAGAGAGTGGCAAGCTGCTTGGCAGATCTGCTCGGGAAGAAACACGAGCACAATTAACAAATGTGGGAGGGCATGTTCTTCATACTATGGACATGATTCAAGCATTACATTTACTTGGCTAACTTCAGCACAGTTTGGCAAGTGGCAGGAAATTGTCACTAGTACTAGAATCCATGATTCTAGAATCCAGTATTAGAAAACATGACATCCGAGCCTGTGGGAATGAGATTTCTGTTCCCCTTCACCCAAACAGCTTACTCAAGATCAGCCTGTATTCCGTATTCTGTGGTATCATGATTTCTCTCCATATGCCTGCTCCTCGTCCTGTGATCCCCATCTCCGTAAAAGGCATCACCATTCACCCGACTGCTAAGGCCAACACTCTAGAAATCAACCTTAATTTCTCTCTTTCCCTCACTCTCCCCCCAAGCCCAATCCATCAGGGAGTCCTACTGTCTCTCACCACATCACCCTGCCATCACCACCACCAACGCAGCATCATCTTTTGTCAGGACTATTGCCATTATTTCTTCCAGACTGGTCTCTCTGCCTCCACTCATTGTTACCTGGTATCCCTTCACCAAACTCAAAGCCAGAAGCTTTTTAGCCCCTCCCCGTTGTGGGGCTCTTTCTATTGTATAAATCGAGTCATATCATACTCTTGCTTTAAGCCCACCAGTGGCATCCTATCGAAACCAGAACGGGATTTGGATCTTTCACCTTTGCCAGCAAAGCCCCAAGTGATCTAGCCCAGGCCTACTTTTTCTCCCTCATTCTGTACCCGCTCTACATCTTCTAATGTCTCCTCAGAAAGATGAACTCTTCTACCTCTGTGAAAATAAACACCAGCTTCCATTTACCCAGTACTCTGGCATTCCCTATCATCTTACCATAGTATGGTGTCTTTATAACTCTTTTCATTGTCTTAAATTATCTTTATTCCTGGTTCACTATTTTCTACTGCTGTCTCCCCTACTATATTATCAACCAATGAGAACAGGAATCTTAACTTTCTTGCTTACCAGTGTCCCCTTTAATAAAATAGTGTCTGGCACATAGTAAGCACTCAATAATTACTTGTTGGATGACTGAATGCATAAATGGTTATCAGTTAAATATTATTTTAAAATTATCCATAATGGGGGCACCTGGGTGGCTCTGTCAGTTAAGCATCTGCCTTTGGCTCAGGTCATGATCCCAGGGTCCTGGGATCGAGCCCTGCATCGGGCTCCCTGCTCAGTGGGGAGCCTGCTTCTCCCTCTCTGTCTACCCCTCCTTCCCACTCGTGCTTGCTCTCTCTCTCAAATAAATAAAATCTTAAAAAAAATAAATAAATTATACATAATGTGCAAAGGATAAGCGAGGTGCTGTCCCTAATACAGAATTAGTCCCAGTTATTTTTTAAAAGATTTTATTTATTTATTTGAGAGAGAGAGAGAGCAGTGGGAGTAGCAGAGGGAGAGGGACAAGCAGACTCTGCGCTGAGTGCAAAGCCTGATGCAGGGAGAGAGATCATGATCTGAGCTGAAATCGAGTCAGACACTCAAATGACTGAGCCACCCAGGCAACCCCAGTCCCAGTTATTTATTCATTTATTTTACTGTCTAGTGAAAGACAAGCTAAAAGGATGGATAAGGGGGGAAAGCAATTAATAGAGCACAGATATGTGAACTTCTGCTTGGGGTTGGCAGGTCAACAGGGAAAGGTTATATCCTATCTCGAGGCATACCAGAAAGTGAGTGATCTCTTGCAATTCCAACAACTCAGCTATATGTTAACACCATTTTTTTAAAGATTTTATTTTTAAGTAATCTCCACACCCAATGTGGGGCTCAAACCCACAATCCCGAGATCAAGAGTTGCGTGCTCTACCGACTGAGCCAGCCAGGCACCCCTATTTAACAATTCTAAAATTCACCAGTAGTAATGTGTACTCTGGGACATGTTTAATAAGAGCCAATCCTCCCCTTCTGACTTTGACATAAAGTTCGTGTGATGTTAACCTGCTTATATCCAAGGCAGAGTTTGCCACCTGGTCATGCTGACAACGGGTGGGATACATGATACTGCCTTCCATTACTGAACTCTTTCATACTCCATGGTTTTTAAACCCATTGTATTGAATGTCATAACAATTCTATAAAACAGCAATTTCTCCCCAGTTCACAAGTCTGAAAACTGCATCTCAGGGAGGTTAGTAATATGTCGTACACAGTCCACTAAATGGTACAACTTCAAACCAGATCACACCTGATTCAAACCTCACACTTTTACTACCTCGAAATGCTTTACAATTAGGCAGCTTATAAGCTCGAAAGCACAAATACTCACCGAGGACCACATCTCTACACTAGTGTACCTTGACTCTGGAAGTTTCTGCAATCAGGCCCAACACACATTCCTGACAATGTTCACAGCCCTAACAAGCTGATAGCGTCTTTGTAACAGTCCCCATCATTTAGCCTGAAACTAGTATAATATATATGTTGAAGTGACTTAAAGTGAGTTTGTAAGATTCCTCATGATAACCAAAGGGAGGGAAATTGCTGACTCGTGTTTTCTTTGCGAAGGCCATTTGTAGCATCGATCTAAAGCAAACACCCAGACGTGAGTTTAAAGTATTACTTCAAAGTGAAAACATCCTTCAGTGTTTCCCAATGTCCTACTCCTTTTGTTCCTTAATTTGTAAGGGAATTTGGGGGGCATAAGGTCAAGGGAGTAATAAACAACTAAAATTGAACACTGGCCCAGCTAAGACAGCCAAGATTAAACACAAAAATACTGCTGTGATTCTAGTTGTTATTGTTGCCAACTGGGTGGGAAAGAAATCATCCTGGCTTGAAATAGAGGGAGATCTCAAAGCAATTCTCTCCGGAGGGCCAGGCCCTTCCTAATCCTTTATTTGACTTTCTCTGGGAGCTTTAGTGAGAAAAGAAATGAGAAGAACAACATCTGACGGATGGAAGGTCAAGGAAGCTAGTGCAATAATATTTTCATGTTCTTTGCCCTGTTGACTTTTTAAAAGATAAATGTTATTATCTCTCTCTACATGAAAAATACATACACATTATATAAAAGTTGGAAAATTCATAAAGTAAAAAGGTGAGAGGATGAGTGTCTTCCATATTTCTGCCCCCCCAAAAGATAATCACTGGTTTCATTTTGGGACTTTTTTTTTAGTTATAGGTTTTGAAAAGTGTATTTACATAGCCTTGACCACACTGTAATTGTAACCTGTTTCTAAAAAACACATTTTATTTTTTGTTTTATTTTATTGTATTTTGAGAAACACTTTTTAAATGATAATAACTGAAAGACTGATCCACATTATTCTTCAAATATATGATTGTGCTTCAGGTTGAGTAACAATAAGTTGGATATTTAGGGAATTACTTCCTTTAAAACCGGAAAATGATAGCATGTAGATCTTGCTTACAGGAAGTTAAAAATAACCTTGTGTTCATATAATCTTAATATCTCAGAATGTTTTATTTTGTCAGCCAACAACCTACAATATTCACTAAGGGTGGTGGGTCTAGGCCAAGGACTATGGTAGAAAAAGTCAGATCTCTATAATCCCAAAGGAATATAATTAGTCCTATTTTCAAGGGGTTTCAAAGCTCTCTGAAGAGAAAAGACTTTCCTGAATTTATGAAAAGCTTTTCATAATGGAGGTTCTACTAAAACAAATGCAGATAATTAAATACTTACTATGTTTATAAAATCTAATGTATAGAATTTAAAATATTGAAACTGTATTACAATAAAAGTAAGTTATAATTGCAAACTGCACTTTCAAAAAAAAGTGGTAAATAATGTGTTTAAAAAGATATAATTAATAACAGGCATTGATTTCATGACAATAATAGGATTTTTCTATTTCAGAATTGGTTGCTCTCAAAGGTTAAAGTCATAAGAGAAACACAAAGATGTTGTATCACAGAGTATTATATAATAATAATAATTATGAAAACCTGGAAGTAACCAAAATGTCCAACAGGATGATGATGGATAAATACATCATAGTAGTCACTTTCCATGGAATATTCTGCAAACATAAAATATGATATTTAATGATGCATTTTCAATGGCATGGATAAATGTTTGCACCGTAATATTAAGTGTTAAAAACACTGTGATGGATGTCCATTGCTTTTGCATCGCATATACAGTTTGCTTTTAAAAAAGGACATTATGGGGCACCTGGGTGGCTCAATCGTTAAGCGTCTGCCTTCGGCTCAGGTCATGATCCCGGGGTCCTGGGATTGAGCCCCGCATCAGGCTCCCTGCTCAGCGGGAAGCCTGCTTCTCCCTCTCTCACTCCCCCTGCTTGTGTTCCCTCTCTCGCTGTCTCTTTCTCTGTCAAATAAATAAATAAAATCTTTAATAAATAAATAAATAAATAAATAAATAAAGGAGATCGTATATCATCCTGTATATACTCAATGACAGCCTGCCTTTTTATGTGTTTAATATTATGAATTTTTCCAGCTATTAAGTATTTTTCTACAACATGATTTTTTTTTAAGATTTTGTTTATTTATTTGAGAGAAAAAGAGAGAGCATGAGCGGGGGGAGAGGTAGAGGGAGAGGGAGAGGCAGACTCCCTGCTGCACAGGAAGCCTGACATGGGGCCCAATCCCAGGACCCCAGGATCATTACCTGAGCTGAAGGCAGATGCTTAACCAACTGAGGCACCCAGGAGCTCTCTACAACATGATTTTAAAAGACTGTAGAGTATTCCATTTTTGGATGCCTCATTATTAATTTAACCAATGTTTTATTTTTGGACATTTAGACTTTCCCTTTAATTTTATTATTTTTTTAAGATTTTATTTATTTCAGACAGAGAGAGAGAGAGAGAGCATGAGCGGGAGCCCGATGTGGGGCTTGATCTCAGGACCCTGGGATCATGACCTGAGCCGAAGGCAGACGCTTAACTGACTGAGCCACCCAGGTGCCCCTAGACTTTCCCTTCTAAAAGTAATTCTTTGAATCTCCTTCTTTCCCTCTCCCCCCCCCCCCCCCGGATGCCTCTCTCTGTTCTTTTCTCTTTCTTTCTTTAAGCTAAGTTCTAAAAAGTTGAATTTATGTATCAAGGAGTATGTAAATTTCATGTCTTTTTAAAGATTTGTTTAGATTGTAAAGATTTTAGAGAAAGAGAGAGAACAAGCAGGGGGAGGGGACAGTGAGAGATGGAGAGAGAGAATCTCAAGCCAACTCTGCGCTGAGCATGGAGCCCAACGTAGGGCTCAATTTCACCACCCTGATATCATGACCTTAGCCAAAACCAAGAGTCAGATGCTTAACATCAACCCCAGAGCCAGACATTTCTCAACTAATGCTGTTTAGCATGATAGGACAGTCTCCTTGAACTTGGCTTCCATTTCTCTTACTCTGTTTACTACAAATTCACTATGTGCTTGGACCCTTACAATCCTTTCCTTTTTTCCTGCCGTCCAAGAGCAGTGAGGCCCCTCTAGGTCATCTATTTCACCTCCACAATTTGTAGCCAGTTCCCAGCTCTGCCAACCAGAATTTAAGGCTTGACTGGTGAACACTTGCTCTCAAAGCTACATGTTTTTCAATAAAGGGGAGGGGTTACTCCAGCCATGCGTGTTTCCTCTACAACTGTGAATTATCCAGAGAACTTCTCTAGAAGTTCCTCTTCAAACCCTTGAAGAGTTGCACCCCATCCCATAACGTGTTTCAAATGCATACTCTAATGCACCATCTCTACCCTTGACCACCTGTGAGGGGGACAAAAGTTTTCTTATAACAACAACTTGATAAACGAGGTCTTCAAGCTGGCGATCTTTAAGTTGTTCTACATAAGATGGTGGCACGTTCTGGTCTGTTCTGAGGACTTGATGTGGTAATACCACCTTTGGGATGCATTGCTATTCCAAAGATGTATGGACATCCTCGGGACAGAATCCAGTTTCAATATTTTTTAGCATTCCATCTGGCCAAATGGTGTGGTTTTAGACACAAAGCAGTTCCGTACCTGCTGAATGGCATTGCTAAATAAACCTGAGAGATGGTTACAGGAAATGCCTGTGCCTAATGGTGAGTCTTACTCTGTCCAGCAGATCTTGTCCAGCAGCTCCTTCATTGTCATGTGGTCCCACTCCTCCGCAAGGGGTGCCTTCCATGGGGCATCACTGGGAATCTACACTCAGATAAGGATTCAGAGGGGAAAAATGAATATAATTTTCCATTTCAAGTAACTCTTTCAAGAGAACTGAGAACTCTCACTTGAAGAAGGAAAATGTAAGCTTTCCAATTCCCCCATTTATGATTCTCATGGCACAACCAATGTTTTCTGTGTATCCTTCCCTCTATAGATCTATACCACTGGATCCATATTGAATTTACGGTAACACTTCCTGCACAATAAATGGAGGCTATGATGAAATGGGGCCGTTTTCAAATATCGATTACTAAGTTGCTCATTTAGACAGAACATTCATAAATTCAGCCTTTAACACAGATCAGACAGCTGCACCAATTCATGCCTAAACTGGAGTTTCAGGTCAAGTTCTGTGTGTGCTTACTTATGGGCTGCAGGTTTGAACAAGATGGCGACACAAAGACCTTAGAAGTCTTATTCTGCTCTGTCCTGAGGACTTCCCAGGAAGACTGAGAGATGTGTGATCTTTTCTCCCTGCCCTCACCGGTGGTATGTGACCAGTGGTCTGCAGGACATCTCATTCTTTTAGTGGTTAAAAACCAGTTCATTCACTCATTTCCTAAATCTTTTTTTTTTAATATTTTATTTATTTGACAGAGAGAGACATACAGCAAGAGAGGGAACACAAGCAGGGGGAGTGGAAGAGGGAGAAGCAGGCTTCCCGCTGAGCAGGGAGCCCGATGTGGGGCTCGATCCCAGGACCCTGGGATCATGACCTGAGCCGAAGGCAGACGCTTAACGACTGAGCCACCCAGGCGCCCCTCATTTCCTAAATCTTTACTGAGAGATATTATGTACCAGACAACATGCTAGGCATTGCTGATACAGTGTCCCTTCTTTCTTTGAAGGACTAAACTTATTAGGAAAAATACAAACATAGTCAAAGAAGCATGAGTAAGCTTTACCTCTTGCCCCATGGCATCCATCGTCCTCCAAAGGTTGTTATGATCTAGGTACACAACTGGGTTCCACACAGGTGGGAAGGGGCCCCTGAAGGGGTACGATTTGCCCTGTGGGATACAAGGTATTTTTATTTGTTTACTTATTTACTTATTAAGATTTTATTTATTTATTTGAGAGAGAGAGCACAAGCAGGGGAGGGACTAAGGGAGAGGAGAAACAGACTCCCCGCTGAGCAGGGAGCCTGACGCGGGGCTCAATACCAGGACCCCGGGATCATGACCTGAGCTGAAGGCAGACGCTTAACTGACTAAGCCACCCAGGAACCGCCACTTACGTGTTTTAAGTCCTTGTGTCCTCAGGGAATGCTACTTAATTGTCAGCACAGAGATTTCCAGCTCAATTCTCTGTTACCTAAATAAATTTGGGCCCCCAAACCCCCACAGACAATACAAAGGTTTCTCTCTGAGATTAGAACCCTTCCCACATAAAATTTAAAGTACAGAAGTGGGGTTACCTAAAGTAATCTCATTTGCCAGTGATACTTGGAAATACCTCAAAGTGAGGGGACCCAATGCGTCTGAAGGATCAGAAAACTATAAATGTTTTACAAGCTAGAGGGGGATAAATAACCAATTGCAGGAATGCAAGCACCTGTAGGAAGAGCCACGAAACAGAGCCCAGCAAGCTTTTCCAAGGAATCATAGGTGCTACATCAACACAGGAGTTCCCATGGGAACAGAAAGAAGAGACAATTTCAAGCCTCTTCTGGGGACATATCTGCACTACTTGGTTCTCCCGGCAGGGTAGGGTCACCTTAACACAGAGATAAAGGGCACACATTTCTCCAAAAACTAATAAGAAGACCTCCTGTAAATCACCTCTGGGAGGTTTAACTCAATGGCAGTTAAGGACACGCACAAAAACCACTCTGGGTCAACCTGAAAACCCAAGTCAGAAGTCAGGCTGTGCATTCTGATGTCATCTTTCACCCAACTTGGAATAACGCAAGGTCCACAGTCAACCAAAATCTCACCATAACTCTGAGTCATTCAGCAAAGATTCAGCTCATGTGGATTCTGTAGGCAGACAAGCGAGGTGTGAAATGAGATGAGATTTCACATTCATTCTTGTATTCATTCTGTGCCCATACTGGTCTTCTCTTCCCAACAAGGCCATAAGGTTCTCAGGGAAGATTTATGAGGCAGGCTTACTTTTCTTCTTATATTTGGTAGGGTTCTCCAGAGAAACAGAACCAACAGGATGTGTGTATGTGCAAGTGTGTGTGTGTGTGTATGGCAGAGTGTGAAGATTTATTTTACAAAATTGGCTCACACAACTATGGAGGCTTGGCAAGCCCAAAATCTACAGGGTAGGCCAGCAGGGTGGAGACGCAGAGAAGACCTGAAGTTCAAGTCCAAAGGCTGTCTGCTGGCAGAATGACCTCCTCCTTAGGGGAGCTCAGTCTTTTTTAATTTGGGCCTTCACCTGATTGGATGAGGCCCACCCACATTACAGAGGGTCATCTATCTAATCAAAGTCTACTGATTTCAGTGTTAATCTCATCCAAAAAATACCTTCACGGAAACACGTAGATAGTGTTTGACCAAATATCTGGGTATTGTGGCCTAGCCAAATTGACACATAACCATTGCACTTTCTAATCAACTTTATTCAGGTATAATTTACATACAATGTAACCATTTTAAATGCACAATTTGGGAAGTCTTGACACATGTGTGCAGCCATGTAACCCTCTCCCTTGCCACTTTCCAGTCAATTCCTGCCCCCTTCTTTTTTTTTTTTTTATAGTCACACAAAACAATAGTAACTTTAATTGGTGGTCACACAAGTGTTACTTCTGGTTTGTTAAGTTTGCATCTCTTCTTTCAGTTTTATTGAGATATAATTGACATATAGCTCTGTGTAAGTTTAAAATGTACAGCATAATGACAATGTGTATACTGGGTTTTAAAAATATATTTAAAACATACTTTTTAAAATTTTAAAAACTTTAAAATTTCTAAGTTGATTGACACAAAGTGAGTTGCTTAATCTCCTTGGGCCCCAGACAGCGGTGTTTCCAACTCAGCATCTCGGCCCCATCACCTTCCTCCAGGAAGTATGCCCAGATTTCGTAAACAGCTGGGTTGGGCGGCATTCTCAGCGTTGCCCAGCTCTCTGTTTCCCTTTCACCTGCCGCTACCTCTACCGTCCCGGCTTCATGCATTTATCGTTCTGCATCACCCACTGGGATCTAAGCTGCAAGAGCGCGGCTCTGGGGCTCGCCGACCTGGGTCAAGGCATGGCTCTGCCACTCACTAGCCATGTTGAGTTGCTTCACCTCTCTGTGCCTCAGTTTGCTCGCATGTAAAATGGAACGACAGTAACTACCTCATAGATGTGCTGGGAAAAGAAAGCGAGATGACCCATGTACGGCAGTGAACAGGACCTGCTGGCATCGATTGCTGGCACGCAGTAAGTTCACAAGACATATCTGATTTCATTTCAGCAGTGTGACCTTGACCTTGTTATCTGCTTGACACACAATGTCCTAAATTCCAAAACGATCTTTTGTACTTAGGTTTTGCCTTAGTCCTTTCGGGCTGCTATAACAAAAGACCATAGACGGGGGGTTTAAACAACAGAGATTTCTTTCTCAGAGTGCCGGAGGCTGGGAAGTTCAAGATCAAGGCACTGGCAGATTTGGCTTCTGGTGGGGGCCACTTCGTGGTTCACAGATGGCTGTCTTCTCGCTGTGTTCTCTCATGGCAGGAGAGACAAGGGAGCTCCCTGGGGTCTATTTTATAAGGGCACTGAGCTCACTCATGAGGGCTCCAACCTCATGATCCAGTCACCTCCCAAAGGCCCCGGCCCCTCACACCATCACACTGTGGCTTAGGATTTCAACATATGAATTTCGGGGGGCCACATTCCATCTAGAGCAAGTTTCTTACGCTATTGTTAACCTCCTCCTTTTGACGTCTGCCACTGAGCCCAGACCTGCTCTGACCTTTGCAGATCCCCACCAGCAGAGTAGTGCCAACCTCCGCCCCCCTCCCCACCCTACGCACCAAGGTACTCACACAAAGGAGGTGAGCGATGCAACTTCGAGAGCGTAGAAGCAAGTCAGGCTACCTAGCCGGGGCAGAGTGCCTCCAAGACCGGCATCCAAAGACATCTCCCTGCGTTCCTCAGTGTGGCAAAAGGGATCAGAAACTCTGCCCTCACCCGAAAGGTGTTCTTCACCTGTTCCCAGGGCAAGCCCCAGGAGTCAGACTGGGGTTCTCACGTTTTGAAACAACCGTCTCCACGCTCCCAGGAGCGGCCATGGGCTGTTGGCGCAGAGCCTGGTAGTGATAGAGCGGACACCAACTAATCAAATCTGCTGGGCTCTCACTCCTCTCCAAGTCATGGCTGGGGATCTCTGGCCGAAACAAAGTGTTTGTGCACACAAACACACACAAAATCCCCGAGTAACTAAATTGCTTGGCTGAATACTATTTTCTTCCCCTCCATCTTGGTCCTAAGGGTTTTTGGGTTTTTTCCCCCGTGTAAATGGTGACTATTCAACCTGCTTGTGCTTTTTTCTTTTTTTAAAAGATTTTACTTATTTATTTGAGAGAGAGAGCATAAGTGGGGAGAAGGGGGAGAGGGAGAAGCATGCTCTCCGCTGAGCAGGGAGCCCGATGTGGGGCTCGATCCCAGGACTCTGGGATCATGATCTGAGCTGAAGGCAGATGCCTAACCGACTGAGTCACCCAGGCGTTCCTCAACCTGCTTGTGCTTTTATCTCTTTCTGTCAAGGTCACAAGTGTGTGTATAGGGAGGTGGGCGGGTAACATCTGGCAAATCATCATGAACCATCCACTGGCCATTAATTATATACTGGTGACTAATATCAAAATCCCTGTGATACAAATTAAGTAAGAATCATAGCAAGCGCCATGAGGAAGGGACACCGCCACAGGGATTCTGGAATTTGAGACCGAGGCACACCATCCTGTGGGCTCTCTGGAAGAAACAGTGGAGGGAAGTTAGGGGCAAACAGATGATATGGAAAAGTCCAAGCTCTTTGGGGGTCACTTTAGGGAGGGCGGGTGCTTGTGGAGAGGTAAGACAGGGCTGAAAGGCATATGTCCCTGCTGGTGGGGAGAAGGTGAAGCCCAGGAGCCATGCTTGATGTGACACATCATATGTGTGTGTGTGTGTGTGTTTGAGCCATTAAAGAAATTTTAGATGACAAAGAAAACTATAAAGAAACAGTAAGTATTCATAATCCCACCAAGCAGAAATCTATTGTGGGTATTAACATTTCAGCTATGTTTTTTTTTTTTTCATTTTTTCCTATATTTTATACATTCTATATTTGAGGCTCTATTGTACACACAATTATTGTCCTGCTAGTTTCCAGTCAGTATTGTATTCCAAACATTTCCCATGTCATTTAGTATTTACTCAATAAGCATTTCCCTTGATTATTACACAATATTCCATATATATAGTTTCTCAAACTGTGATCCAAGGAATCCCTTAGGGTCCCTCAAGTACATTCAGGGAGTCTGTGAGGGTCTCCCTTTCCCCAGCACACATGCAGGAAGATCTTCTTTGTTTCTTTCAACCAAAACAACATACTGCAACAGATTGAATGCTAATGTGGATACAGGACTCCAGCTCTCTGTTATCAAGCCAGATGTGAAAAAGAGACGCAAAAATGTAAATCAATGCTACTCACTCATTTTTTTTTGTTTTAGAAATTACTTTTTTCGTACAAATATGTTATGTTAAATTGTCATCGGGTTATTATTGTTATTTTAGGTGAATTAATATTTTTAAAAAATACTTAGTTTTAATTTCTAACATGGTAAATATAGATAGAGTCACATGAACAAAAGCTACTTGAGGTTCTCAATAATTTTTAAGAACGTAAAAGTGTTTATACATAGCAAACAGGACGTGCTCACTAAATAGATGTTGTTGATGGTTCATGATAAACATCCTGTCATTTATACAACCACTTCTTACCTATAAATCCACATCCACATTTTTGATTAATCGCCTTTGGATAAATTCTTAGAATCAAAATTCTTGGCCTGAAGATTTATGTTTGACTTTTTATTTTATTTTATATTTTTAAACATTAAAAATTTTTTTCACGGTTCTAAAAAAAATATGTAAGACATTCCATCCAAGAAAAATAGAATGCACATTTTCCTCAAGTACACACAGAAGAATCCCCTGGTCAAATCACATAAAAAGCCACAAGACAGATACTACAAATTTAAGAAGACTGTAATCCTACCAAGTATATTTTCCAACCACAATGGTACAAAACTAAAGACCAACACTAAAACAGAACTGGAAAGCCTACAATGTAAATATTAAATATTTAATATGTAAATATTAAACAGCACACTACTGCCCAAGCAATGAGCCAAATAAGAAATCAAACAGCAAATCAAAATATGTCTCAAAGCAAAAGAAAAAGAAAAAACCTATGGGACGCAGGAAAAGCAGATGTTTGAGTGAAATCTATGCTATAAATGCTTGTATTAGGGAAAACAATTTAGAGACGCCTGGGTGGCTCAGTCGGTTAAGCGTCTGCCTTGGGCTTAGGTCATGATCCCGGGGTCCTGGGATCGAGCCCCACATCGGGCTCCCTGCTCAGCAAGGAGCCTCTTTCTTCCTCTGCCTGCCACCCCCCTGCTTGTGCTCTCTCTCTCTCTCTCTCTGACAAATAAAATCTAAAAAAAAAAAAAAAAAAAGGAAAACAGTTCAAATAAACACCTTAACATGACGTCACAAGGAACTAGAAAAAAGAAAAAAAAACTTAGCTGAAATTCTGTAGAGGAAGGAAACAACAAAGAAAGATCAGAAATAAATAAAATAAAGACCAGAATAAACAGTAGCATAACGTTGAAAGTCATAACCAGTTTTTCCCAATAAATAAATAAATAAATAAACAAAATTGGCAATGCTTTAACTACTAAGCAAAAAAAAAAGAGGAAAGCCTCAAAAACCAAACTGAGAAATGGAAAACAAGACACCAGATAACCGCAGAAATAGAGTGTGATAACAGATTACTAGCAACAATTATATACTAACAGATTAGATCACTCAGAAAGAAAACCAGATCATTCCTAAAACCGCACAAGTTCCCAAGATTGAATCATCAATCTTGAATCCAAGAAATAGGTAATTCTAGACCTGTAATGCGAATGAAAGTTGAACAAGGACTCAAAAATGTCCCAGCCCAGAAAAGCCCAAGACCCCATGGTCTCATTGGTGAATTCCACCAAACATTTAAAAAAATAATAATTAATGACAATCTTTATCAGCATCTTACAAATAATGGAATAGAGGGAAGGCATTCAAAATCATTCTAGGTGGCCCGTGTTACCCTGCTACCAAAGCCAGATAAAAACAATATAGGGACAAGAAAGTCTAGTTTGTCCCATATAAGTATTGCTACTCTAATACTCTTGACCTCCTGTGCACAATAAATGTTTCTCCACACCCTCACTTTCAATCTGCAGGAGTCTTTGGATCCAAAATGAGTCTCTTGTAGGCAGCCTATGTTTGACTATGTAAAGCAGACTTCTTGAACACCAGCGACCGACTTGATGATCACACGACCTTATTTTGTAGCCCGTGAGCCTCAGCAGACTCAGTGAAAACATCCGATATCTGCCTGCTGGACTCCCCGGCTAGCGAGCAGGTGAGCGGCTCTCAGAACCCGGCTGGCTCAGTGACGCCCCCCTCACTCCCATCACCTCCAATGCTCCAGATAGCCTGCTCTTCTCCTGACTCTGGTTCTCTGGAGGCAAAGACCCCACATCCTGATTTCTGTCCCATCTAGGAAGTCCCTTTGCCATTTTATTCCCGGTCTCTGCCAGGAGAAACAGGTGGCCTGGCCCTTCTTAGATCCAGCTCCTCAAGAGCGACCTTTCCCTCTCAGGATGTCTTCTCTGTTGTTCATGGGAATCTTGCCCTTTCTCCCTGTGGGGAGCCGGAGCAGGCTGCCCAGCCCTCCAGAACTCAGTCATTTTTACGGCTATCAGCAAGGATGATGCTTAGGGCATAAACAAATTTGGAGGACCAAGCTTTACTTTCAATCTGTATTTCCAGTTTGGAAGAAAAGACATGGAAACTTGCCCATGGGGGATAAAGAAAGGAAGTCCTGTAAAGTCTACGTAGCAAATGGCTTTCTTCCTCTGTTCATGTGTTCACATTTTTTTTTTTTTTAAGAGGGAGAGAGTGAGCCGGGGGCGGGGGGGAGCCTGGGAGCCCAGGAAAGGACTGGAATTATCCATGTAGGGAGAAATGGCGAAGATGGGGGCCATGATGGCCAAGATAGTAGGCAAAGCCCCACAGGAAAAGTAATAACAAACAATGACGATACCAGCTAACACAGAGTGTGTACTCTGTTCAGGATGTGTTTGGTGCACTTTACATGTGCGGATTCATTGATCTGCACAACGACCCTTTCAGATGGCGAAACTGAGGCAGATGAAATAACGATCATCTGCTCAAGGTCTCATAACCAATAAGCAGCAGCAGGATCTAAATTCAGACACTCAAAGGCCAGTACTCTTGATCACGAAGAATCCCAGCCTCTTAACTGTAACTATGGAACATCCCGGGGCTCACAGTTTTCATTAAGTTATTTAATTTAATTCTCACAACAACCCAGCAAGTAAACTGCTAATTGTAAGTTTCATTTTACAGATGAGTTCTGAAGCACAGAGAGGTTGAGTAACTTGTTCAAGGTCACACAGCTTGCATGCAGTGGGAAAAGAATTTAACCTCAGGTTCATGTATTCGGGGCTCAAGCTCTTACTTAGGTCTCTGCTCTAAGAGCCACTGCCCAATTGATTTAAAGAAGGTCTCTGGGGGCGCCTGGGTGGCTCAGTCGTTAAGCATCTGCCTTCGGCACAGGTCATGATCCCAGGGTCCTTAGATCGAGCCCCACATTGGGCTCCCTGCTCAGCGGGAAGCCTGCTTCTCCCTCTGCCTGCTGCTTCCCCAGCTTGTGCTCACTTTCTGACAAATAAATATATAAATAAAATCTCAAAAAAAAAAAAAAAACAAAGAAGGTCTCTGGAAGGCCATTTAGATCTGATAACCATTTGAGATTCTCAAACCAGGGGAACCTAGTGATGCGTTCAGTGACCAGCCAGATCTTTCCTGTGGTGGTCCCTCCCGTTCTCAGGCAAGGAACAGCCCAGCCCATCTCAAATGGCTGCCATGTCAGCTCATTCCCTCATTCATTCAACAAGTATTTCTTGAGCCCCTCCCACGTGCCTCTCCCCCTTCCAGCTCCGGGGGCAGAGTAGTGAGCCACCACAGACAACAGTCCCTGCTCTCCTGGGAGCTTAGAGTCTAATAGGTGAAAACAAAATAAACTAACAACCCAGGCATTAAACAAAAGAAGTAAGACAATCACGACGTATATTAGAAGGTGTAAGAGCTATGAAGAAAAAGAGAGCTGGAAAGACAAAGAGGAAGTGTTGGTGGTTTGGGGTTGATTGCAATTTTTTAAGAAGATTTTATATATTTATTTATTTGAGAGAGAGCACGAGCGGGGAGGGGAGCAGAGGGAGAGGGAGAAGCAGGCTCCCCGCTGAGCAGAGAGCCAGACGTGGGGCTCCATCCCAGGACCCTGAGATCATGACCTGAGCAGAAGGCAGACGCTTAACCGACTGAGCCACCCAGCTGCCCCTGGGGTTGATTGCAATTTTAAATAAGGCGGTCAAGGAAGGCCTCCCTGAAAAGGTGACATTTGAGGGAAAGGATAAGAGAGGACAGAGAGGGAACCACACGACTGTCTCGGGGAGGGGGGCGCAGCGCTTCCGGCAGAGGCCCCAGTGGTGTCCTGGGATGCGCCCTTGCTCACTGCACCAAATCCAGGCTCCTGCGCCCATTTCTCAAGGTGGCTGCCAAGGACATGACCTCTGTGCTCTGGTCAGGGAGACATGTTTCTCTGATCTCAGCAGCCCATCATCATCACTGCATTATTGCTGCTTCCTCTTTCGAAGGTCCTTTGCCTTCGGATCTCCATCAGTGCAAAGCTTGAACTACTCTCTATGTCCAGCTCCAGACACTTTTTTCAAGAAGACTTCCAAGATTCACCTCACCCCCAATCAGTGCACTACATTTAAAGTTCACTCCATTTTGAGCCCCTGCCATATTAGCTGGGACCTGCCCATGTTATCTTGATAGTATTCTCTAGGTGTTCCACATGGGTATCTCTTCTCTTTCCAGCCCCTTCGGGAAAGGATCAATCATTTGCATCCTCCCATAATATGTAAGAATGTTATCTATTTAATCAATGTTGGACAAGCTTTGGATGATTGGATGGATGAACGGACAGATAGATGGGTGATTGGATGAACAGAGCTGCAGACTGAATGTGTGTGTGTGCCCCCCCCCCCAAATTCATAGGTTGAAACCTACCCTCCCATGTGGGATGGTATGAACCGGGGCCTTTGGGAAGTCATGGGGTCAGATGAGTTCTGCCCTCATGGATGAGCTCAGGGCCCTTATAAAAGAGACTCTGGAGAACTTCTGCCACGTGAGACACACAGAGAACACAACGATATCAAATTTGCTGGCGCCTTGATCTTGAACTTCCCAGCCTCTAGAACTGTAAGAAATAAGCTTCTGTTATTTATAAGCCACCCAGTCTCTGGTATTCTATAATAGCAGCCTGAACTAAGGCAAATTGTGTAAAAATAAGAAGAGGAATTCTTTAGGGTCTGAGACCAAAGTCTGACTGTTTTCTAAACACAATCGAAATTAATTTTTTCTGAAAAAATTAAAGTGCTCAGAGTAGGAAGCTTAAGATTGTAACTCTCCCCCCCACCAAACACCTAATCAGTATCTTTGTCCTCTTGATCTTCATCATTTGTTGTAATTATACCTGCCAATGGAGACAGACCCGGAGTTCCACAGGGGAGAGTGTCCAAAATTAGCTCATATATTTACCTCACAGACTCAGTGTGTGAGAAATACGCAGAGGTTTTGTTGTTGTTGCTGTTGTTTAAGATTTTATTTTTAAGTAATCTCTACACCTAACGTGGGACTTGAACTCACAACCTCGAGATCAAGAGTCACACACTCCACCGGACTGAGCCAGCCAGGTGCCCCCAGAAAGACATGGAGTTTTGTGCCCCTTAATCCTGAGCCACTTATATTGGCCATTTCCAGCCATATCACATTACAAACCATCAGGACACACCACTGATGCCAAGAGGTTGTTTCCAAAGCAGAATAATGCCCACAGCTAAAATCGGTTTTCCCGTGCCAATTTTTTTCAGTCTTTGAATTAGTAGACACATTAAGTGTTTATTTGTTCAAATAACACAGGTATCTAAAATAACCCAACAAGCACCATCCCTTTATTTAGGGCATATAATTTCTGAACAACATATTACCCAACATGCACCAGCACTAGCGAAGTTCCAGAGTGCTCTGGCCTTGAATAATGTGCTTTTCAAAAATAGAGACAGCTACCCAGCGGCCTTAGCTTTTCCAGGAGAAATCTTGGCGCGCATAAAAGGCTGCGCTGTCACAATGCTGGGGATTATACGACAGCCAAAAACTTGAAGCAGGGGTTCTTGCCCTTCTCTGGGACAAGCGGCCCTCTGAAAATCTGCTGAACACCATGGAATCTCTCCAGTCAAGTGCACACATACAGACAATTCTGCAGAAAACACTGAGTGGGCTTGAAATTTATCTGCGGCTCCTTCCCCAAGAGTGCAGGAATTTGGGGGTAAAAAAGGGTCAGGACAATACCAAGGGTTGGTGAGATTCAGAAGCAACCAGAACTCTCACACCCCGCTAGTGGGAGTCTAACAGTCTCACCACTTTGCAAAGCTGTTGGGCACTATTCACTAAAAGCTGCGTATGGTGCGTAGCTTACGACCCACTTCTGGATGCCCAAGGAAATGTTCTCCAAACGCTACGCAAGAATGTTAAATGTCCCTTAACGGTAGTATGGACGAAAAGCTGAATTATATTCCCACAGTGGAGCACCATACAGCAAGGAGAATGATCTACAATTACCCGGAATGACACACTTGCATTTCACAACACAAAATGACAAAAGCAGCCAGACCCGAAGATGACAGGCTTTACGATTCCACTTATATAAAGTTCGAAAACAGGCAAAACTAATCTACAAAAGTACTAGAAGTCAGGAGAGCAGTTATCCTTGGGCATAGTGTCAGTAAGGGAGCATGAGGAGGCCTCCGAGGGCTGACCATGTTCTGTTTCTTGGTCTGAGTGCTCGCCTCATGGTTGTGTTCACTTTGTGGAAATTCATCAAGCTGGACATTTAGGTTGTGTCTCCTTTTCTGTAGGTATGTCATACATCAGTAAAAATTTACGTACTCTGAATAGACGAGAAAACATCGAATTGTACACTTTAAGTGGGAGAACTATATTGTAATATGACTGCTATTTCAATGAAGTTGTTTTTAAAAAGTTAATGGTTGATGTAACTTCTGAATTCAGGGTGAGGAAGGTTAGCAGCCAGAAAAGGAGCCCTGGAATGTCTTTTTTTTTTTTTTAAAGGTTTTATTTATTTGACAGAGAGAGAGAGAGAGCGCGTGCATGAGTGGGGGGAGCAGCAGAGGGAGAGGAAGAAGCAGACTCCCCGCTGAGCAGGGAGCCCGACGCGGGGCTCGATCCTGGGACCCCGGGATCACGACCCAAGCTGAAGGCAGACGCTTCACCGACTGAGCCATGCAGCCCTGGAACATCTTAAGAAACATAAATTCATTGACTACTTGAGTAGAAAGGAACTTCAGGCTTTAATCTCGGCCCAGCCAGCACTGATCTACTGTCATGGAGAAAAGCTTCCTGCCCAAGCTGATGCATCATGGTGGCCTCCAGATCACTACTTAAGGGTCCCTTCCTTGGAAAGAAGAGTTCAGTATCCATACTGACCATAGGCGACTGACTTCTTTGGGGAGAGAAACAAGAGGAAGTGGTTCCAAAGGCAAGTTCCTTTTTGGAGTCCAGTTGTTATCGAGTGTAGACAGTTAGACATCAAGATGTATCTAGAATACAACCACGACTCACCTCCTTCACTGTTACCTCCCTCGTCCAAGCCACCACCAGCCCTGGCCTTGATCACTGCATTAACTTCCTGAACTCTCTCTCTGCTTTCAACTTTTGGCCCCCAGAGTCTCCCAGCAGCCAGAATGAGCTTTGTAACATATAACTAGAGCATGTCACTCTCCTGACCAAATTCTTCTAATGGCTTTCCACCACACTTACCAGAAATCCAAGGTCCTTACCATGGTCAACAAGACTTACATACTTCTCTTTCTTCATCTACCACCTTTATTTATTTATTTATTTGTTTATTTATTTATTTATTTTAGAGAGAGAGAGAGACTGTGTGTGAGTGGAGGGGAGAGGGGCAGAGAGGGGGAGAGAGAGAATCTTAAGGAGGCTTTATGCTCAGCGGAGAGCCAGAGTCCTGGCTTGATCTCATGACCCTGAGATCATGACCTGTTCCGAAAATCAAGAGTCTGATGCTCAACCAACTGAGCCACCCAGGCGCCCCTAACCCTATTTTTAAATAACAGCTTTATGCAGATATCATTCACATACCATAAAATTCATCTTTTTTATTGTAGTAAAATATACATAACATAAAATTACAATTCTAACCTTCTTTAAGTATACAGTTCAGTGCCATTAAGTAAACTCACGATGTTGTGCAACCATCCCCACTATCCATTTTCAGAACATTTTCATCATCCCAAAGAGAAACTTCATACCCATTGAATACTAACTCTACATTTTCCCCTCCCATTAAGTTCTGGTAATTTCTATCCCACTTTCTGTCTTTATGAATTTGCCTGTTCTAGATAACTCTATAAGTGGATTTTGTGTCTTAATTTATTTCAATTAGCATAGTGTTTTCCAGGTGCATCCATGTTGTAGCATGTATCAGAATTTCCTTCCTTTTTAAGGCTCTTTTTTAAGAGCCATTCTGTGAGTCAGGTGGGAAAGGTTCTAAAACAGTCCATTTTATGGATAGACCGCATTTTATTTAGACATTCATCTGTTGATGGACATTTGGGTCGTTTTCACTTTTTGGCTATTAGAGTAATGCTCTGTGAACATTTGTGCATCGATCCATTTTACAGATGAGGAGAGTGAGTCCTAGGATAAATGACCTTCCCAGGATCGCAGAGTTAACGAGGGGTGTTCATATTCAGGTGTGCTTAAAGTCAAGCTAGTTCCCCTACTCATGACATCTCTCATGCAGCAGGAGATCCAAGATCTGGATGGTCACCAATGCACAAAAATGGCAGGCAACAACATGGCCCCCCTCATCACCATTCCACTCTGTTGGCTTATATGTAATTTAACTTTAAAAGCCCTAGGCAGAGAGACAAAGCAAAGGATAACTACCAAATTAGAACTAATGCTATATTTAGCCAAATGATGAAGAGAATCAAAATTGTCTCACTGATAGGCTTGGATGGGCCCAAGAAAAATCTCTAGGCGTCGCAATTTTAAGTACCCCTGACACTCCTGCAATTTCTTCTTTCACTCGGTAAAAATGTATTCACTGCAAGGTATGAAACAGCCACCGCATAGTGCTCTGAAGAGACAGAAATGAAATAAGACACAGTCCCAGGCTCAAGGAGTTCCAAAGTCTAGTTGGAGGGGCAAGTTCGTGGAAGCAGAGAATTACTGCACCATGATTATAATGTGGCACATGGCTGGCCTCATGGCATCACCTGGCTACATGGCTGCATATTGTAAAGGCCCTTGATGGAACCCTGAGTCTTTGAGGAAAGTGAGCTATTTCATGGAGAGCGCAGTTAGCAGGATTCATGACTGCATCTATCTTATCCCCGACACCCTTATGCTTCTCTCCCCAGGGCCATTCTCTTCGCCAAATGGCAAGCTCTACAGAAGTCCCAATCAGTAAAGCTTGGCCTAGAATTACTGAAGGTAAGAGAGGTCTACCCAGTGGTCCATGTGGTGGATGCTGTGATAAGCTTGCCCATATCCCCATTCAGAAGCAAGGGAGTTATTTCTTCAGCTGCTAACATTATTCCTGGCAGGCAGCCCTTGGTTCTTAGCCCCCTTCAGAGATTACCCCAGCTGCAAAAAATCCACTTGTCCAAGGTTAGGCCACCTTCTCTGGGGAGCTCACTTCCAATAACTGAAAGATATGAGGGTATCAAGTCCTTGTCTCTGCCTCACTCAGAACAGCTCTGGAGGGTCGTCCCATCTTCGGAATTCCTTCCAGGGTTGGCTGAGGCTTCCATTGAAACTACATCCCAGTTTGACTTCCTCTGATGGCTCTTCCCTTCCTATCCAAGCTGTTGATCCCCAGTGCACTCCCTCATCATGCTAATCTCATGAAAAACGTCTAGAACCAAGCACAGTGGGACCTCATTTGAGAAGAGGGGTTTTCTGGAAGTAGGATTAGTGGGGAGGTCCCAATCGTCTTCTCCATTATCCTCACCAGAGACTTGCTGCAGGAAATGGGCAATATAGTGACAACAGCCACAAACGTACTCAGATAGGTTTACAGACCGAAAGGGGGAAACTGAGAGCAGAAAGTTTGTGACGAGGCAAAGCTCACTTCTACATCACAGGTCATAGTTTAAAAATCCCATTAATGTCCACGTGAAGGTTTGTGCCAGGAGCAAGAGTTAAATTTGCCATCTTAAAAATGTTTGCAAGGCTACTGGGTATTTACCCCAAAGATACAAAAGTAGGGATCCGAAAGGGTATGTGCACCCCGATGTTTATAGCAGCAATGTCCACAATAGCCAAACTGTGGAAAGAGCCAAGATGTCCATCGACAGATGAATGGATAAAGAAGATGTGGTATATATATATACAATGGAATATTATGCAGCCATCAAAAGGAATGAGATCTTGCCATTTGCAACGACGTGGATGGAACTGGAGCGTATTATGTTGAGCGAAATAAGTCAAACAGAGAAAGACATGTATCATATGACCTCACTGATATGAGGAATTCTTAATCGCAGGAAACAAACTGAGGGTTGCTGGAGTGGGGGGTGGGGTGGGAGGGATGGGGTGACTGGGTGATAGACACTGGGGAGGGTATGTGCTCTGGTAAGCACTGTGAATTGTGCAAGACTGTTGAATCTCAGATCTGTACCTCTGAAACAAATAATGCAATATATGTTAAGAAAAAAAAAGAAGAAGAAGAAGAAGAAGGTAGCAGGAGGGGAAGAATGAAGGGGGGGAAATCGGAGGGGTAGATGAACCATAAGAGACGATGGACTCTGAAAAACAAACTGAGGGTTCTAGAGGGGAGGGGGGTGGGGAGATGGGTTAGCCTGGTGATGGGTATTGAGGAGGGCACGTTCTGCATGGAGCACTGGGTGTTATGCACAAACAATGAATCATGGAACACTACATCTAAAACTAATGATGTAATGTATGGGGATTAACATAAGAATAAAAAAATGTTTGCAAGGAATTAAAAAAAAAAAAAACTAAGAAAACTCCTACAACATGTTTTGAGTTATTTAGGAAAGAACCTTGGAGTTAAAATCCACATGATCTCCAAATTCCCATGAATCTTAAACAAGTCTTAATATTGAAATCTTCTCTTCTATGCATTTTTAATATGCTCTGCTAGCTGCATTAGCTTACGTGTAATCTTAAATTAGAGAAAAGGTCACTTTTAGTCTTATTAAAAGACTTCATAGATCCTCCATAAATCATTTACATAGAAGGTAGTTTTCCCAGCTCTGATATTCTAGTATAACTAAGAAATCTAATGTGGTTTTTCACAGACAAAAACATAAAGTGCTTGTAAAAATAGCCATTATTCAAGAGTTGTAAAATTCCATGCCCGTATAGGTATGTTATGGCTTGGAAAATTGTACTACAAAAGTGTGGTGTTGTGATAATATATATTTGGTCTTTGTCCTCGATGCCTGGCCTATAAGACCTTTGGAATTTCCTGAGTGATAAGGGTGAAAAGAGGGTCTTTTGTTATTCATAAAAGCCCCTTTTAAACCAAATCTGAAGTTATGCTAAGGAAGTGACTCTTGGTGGGAGCTGATTGCCAGAGGAACAAACCACATGATTAGAAGCTTGGAACTTTGTGTCCCTGGACCTGTGGGGAGTGGAGAGAGTCTGGAGATTGATCTAATCACCAATGGTCAATGATTTAATCAATCGTGCCTATGTAATGAAGCCTCCACAAAAATCCCTAAACAAGGGAGTTCAGAGAGTTTCCGGGCTGGTGAACAAAGACACATCCGTGTACTGGGAGGGTGGCCCACCTCAAACTCCACGGGGACGGAAGCTCCAGTACTCACGACCCTTCGGGACTTTGCCCGATGTACCTATTCATCTGGCTGTTCATCTGTATCCTTTATCACAACCAACCAGTACTGGTAAGTAAACTGTTTTCTCTGAGTTCTATGAGCCATTCTAGCAAATGACCATACCTGAGGAGGGGGTTGTGGGAACCTCCGACTTATAGCTGGTTAGTCAGAAGTACAGAAGGCCCGGGACCTGCGACTGGCCTCTGAAGTGGGGGCAATTTTGTGGGGTTGAGCCCTTAATTTGTGGGGTCTATGCCAACTCTGGGTAATTAGTGTTAGAATTAAATTGAATTGTAGTATACCAGTTGGTATCTGGAGAGTTAAAGAATTGGTTGGTGTGTGGAAAAAAAAAAAAATCCCCACATATTTGGTGTCAGAAGTGTCATGAGTAACAAATAGTTCACGGTAAGAAGTAACGTGATTTTTCAGTTAATTGAATTACAGGACAGTAAAGAAAGAAAACCAAATACAACAGCCTTAGCAAAAGAGGGATATTTGGCTTAGCCACAATTATTGCAAAGCCTTATTTTAGAATATTCAAACACCAGAAATCACTTGGAAAAGATCCATTTTTGTCCCCACATATGTGCGATCAGAGTTAAGTGCACAGCCTGTGATGTTCACCATGCCACGAGGTAACCACATGAACTCAGGCAAGTGACTTCAATCGTATGCACCTGAGGAACCCAAGTGCAGGCCACGCCGAGATGGGCCACTTTGGCATGAACACTATTTTGAGTTAAAAGCAATCCAAACCCAGCTGACTCAGGAAAAGCTCTTTACCTCCACCTCAGCTGCCTGCCTCACCAGGAAGAGAGCTATTAACAGAGACTCCCTTTTACCTAAGAAACTTAGCTGCATCATAGGGCAACCTTGTTTTTCCAAACATCTCCTTTCCCCTTCTTCTTAATGGTCTTTCTCCTGTTTGTATCCTCAGACCCTTACCCCTCTCCTCAGCTCATAGAAGCTTCATGTTGCCTTGCTGGCTTTGGAATTTCCATGTTTGTGTAGATTCCCCTTAAGTACATATGCTATTAAATGTGATTTTCTCCTGTTAATCTGTCTCACGTCAATTTGATTCTTAGTCCAGCTAGAAGGACCTTGAAGGGCAGAGGAAATTTTGCCTTCCCAACACACCTTTCTATAATGTGGATGTAAACAGAACCAATGGCATGGTGTCATGACCAGCAGTGAGTGAGATGATGCATATGCATCTCTTAACAGAGTGCCTTGCACACAGTAAATGTGTAAATACTGATGAATATCATCACTACTGTCCCTACAATTTCCCTTCCACGAAAGGTATTGCGAACTGTCATATCTTGAGCCTCCCATGAAGGAGGCCCTCCAGACCCTCCATGGGAATCCCACTGTGTGAGTGGCAGATGACTTTGTAGCAGGAGACGAAAAGCTTCCTGTCCTTACAGCATCACTCAGCATGCTGGGATTTACCAGCAGAAAAATCAGTCTCCGACTGCTCATCTCAGCACCCTCCTGTCAGGGAAGGTGCTCATCCAGTCACCTTCTCTATCAAGCCCTCTCTGAACCTCCAGGACTGGACCCTGAACACCAGCCTCAGAGAGCAGCTCAGCTAATCCCCAACAACTGCACCACTTTCCCAGCCCAACTGCAGCCTCCCTGGGGTCACAGGTGCCAGACGACAGATGCATCCCTGGTCTTTCAAAGATATTATCCAAATGCTTTTGATGTCCCTAAACTGTATAGAGTAATGAGAAGATGAAAAAGCTCTTTGTAACCTGGGTACAGACACAGTACAATATAAAAGGAAAGAGAAGGGGCGGGGGGAGAGAGGAAGAGGAGGGCCAGGGAGAGAGAAAGGGAGAGAGATGAGTGAGAGAGAGGGAAAGAAACAGAGAGAGAGAAGGGAGGGAGGGAGGGAGGGAGGGAGGGAGGGTAGGGAAAGGAAGGAAGAAGAAAGAAGAGAAATTAGGGCTTTAAAACAAATGATTTTTCTCAAAATGGGTTATTCCTCAGAAGGCAACTATCATCTTTGGGTTACCAGACTCTCATTTTGAAATCTGAGGATATGTGATGATCTAAGTCTGGAAAAATTGTGTCTAAAAAGCAAAATATATAAAAAAAATTCCCTCCTAAAGAGTTTCTCTACCACATAAGACACACACACACACACACACACACACGGTCATTTTATATATAAAGTCATTTTATGTATTATCATATTCACTTTTCATGATCACATTGGGAGGTAGAAACTAATAGTTCCACATTACACACTAGGACTTGAGGTTTCTAGGAAGCAGTAAACTACACATGGCCAGGATCATGGTGAATTTTCCTAAAGCCCAGGACTCTGACAGAGGTGACTCCAGACTTAGTCTGTATTTCTCTACAGAGAGGTTCTCACAAGATGGAAATTCCGATCCTGATTATCTCCACAACTAGCTCTGTACTCTCGCGATTGAGTAACTCACGCAGTTCCAAAGTCAGCCTCTGATCAATACTGACACAGATACCAACCTTTCACTCCATAAATTGTTTGAGGAAAACGCTGACTTTCTCTAATGGTACAAACCAAAACGATGATTCGCTTAGATGAGTCAGAAAATTCCCCCCAAAAGAAATTCAATGCTTTGAAGGAAGAACTCCGCTTTGAAATAAATCAAAAGAGACTCTATGCATAGGTAGAAGGGTTTCCTTGGCCCCCACAGGAGCTTTGCTGCTATGAACATTAATCCCTTGCAGTGAAAAATAAATAAATAATATTTATTTTATTTATAATAAATAAAATAAATCCCTTGATTTAAGGGAGAGTCCCTTGTTGAGACAGCAAGAAGGATGCTGGGCAGATCCCAGTTAGAGAAACATTTGGGGTCTAGTAAAGAGATGATGCGGCAGGAGAAATCTGGAGTGAGATTCAGATAAAGGAAGAGACAAGTCTGGCAAAGAGGCAACTTGTGAATTGTACGTGGAAGACACCCTAGAGACACTTCAAGGAATTCAAATGTGATGAATTGCACTGAGATGAAAGGATTATCCCGGAGGCATTTGCTTATTTGAGACAATTATTTTCAGGAAGAAAGCATTTTCAAAGAAATTCACTTAAGTGGTACTTTTGATTGACGTCCATATTCTTTTATTTTTTAAGATTTATTTATATTTTATATTCTTTTTTTTAAAGATTTTATTTACTTATTTGACAGACAGAGAGAGAGAGAGCCAGAGAGCACAAGTGGGGGGTGGGAGGGAATGGCAGAGGGAGAGGGAGAAGCAGGCTTCCCGCTGAGCAGGGAGCCCGATGCGGGGCTCGATCCCAGGACCCTGGGATCATGACCTGAGCCGAAAGCAGATGCTTAACCAACTGAGCCACCCAAGGGCCCCATTATACTTTATATTCTTTAAAAAAAAATTGCAAAGGTTAATTCATGAGCTAGAAGAAAGTGGGTAAGAAAAATCAGGATTGTAATAGGCAAGCACCATAATTATCACCACCCCCCTCATCATCATCATGGCTAACACTTCCTGAGCACTTCCGAGGTATCAGGGACTCTTTCAAGATTTTACAAATTTAATTCATTTCTCTCTCTCAACAACCCTATGAAGAAGGTGTTGTTATTATTATCTTCATTTTTTTAGATTAAGAAACAAAAAGGTACAGAGAGGTTAAGAAATTTGCCTCCAATCACACAGCTAATAAAGTAGTGAGTCGGAAATTTGAATCCAGGCCTCTGCGTTCTAAGCCTATGATCTCAATCTTTATGTTATTATAGATGGACTAGTAGTTTTACCTTTTGGCTCCCCCCCCCCAAAATACACTTGATTACATACATATATATATATTTAAGGCGATGAGGAGCTTTGATCTGATCATTCCAACATATCTTGGACCTGCTGGAAGATACCAGCAAAGCTACTGGAACAATGGCTACCTCTTTCATAGCTGGGAAAGATGCTCTTTAAGATACATTATAATTCATGGCTTCTGATAAATTTGTAAGCACTTACCTCTTTCTCCTTCCTGACATTCTTTTCAACTATCTCACTTTTTCCATATGCAAACTTATGTATTTATGCTCAAGAAGTCTGTCACTGTACAAGTATTTTGTCTTTGATCTGTATCATTTAGACTCCCTCAAAATTAAGCTATTAACTTAGAAGGTTCCTAAAATAACTCCAACACTATGCTTATGCATAACTTCAATTTTAAAATGCCGTTCAGGGACACTGTATCATATGATCGCTTCAAATTCCAGGGCAGGTCACAGGGTGCTAGCTACCTTAAGCTGACCTACAGTTGGTTTAAATGCTGACCATGGCAATGAAAAATGCAGGGTGGTGTAAGCCTAGTTTCAAAATGTTCCTCTTCAAAATTACCGTCTGTTGAAAACCCTTAAGTTTCCCAAATGTACATACATCAGTTTCAATTAATGTTACAAGCAGGATCCTAAGAATACTTTCATCACCAACTAACGAGATGAAGTATTATATACTAATTGTGATGACAACGTAAGCCTTCCCAACAGGTTCTGAACTTCACTTTTATGAAAAGCTCTAGGTTGAATAAGCCGCATAGTCTTAAAAATCACCATCATATATAGCATTTTTATTTTAATGGGTTCTTGGATAAAGGCATGAATGAAGAAAGGGAATCAGCTCTTCAAGGGGAAGGATGTATATTCTTCTTTGGTATCTACCCCTGAAAAAGAGCAGAATGGTGGCTGGAGCGAATTGACATCTATGAAGAAGAAATACACACATATCCATGTGTTCATGTATGTGCACGCATGCACACACACACACACACACACATTTATTTGCTCCTGAGCAAACGTAAGTTGCTTAAGTAGGCTTCTCATATCGCCTAGAGTATAAGCCAATGTTCTCATAATTGTCTATACACCCTCTGCCATTTAGTATTGGATGCCAGCTCTCCTCTGACCATCCCGTGTTGTGTTGGGGCCTGTGCATACTGGCTCAGGAGAACCGATTGTACTCATCCCTCAGCTCTTCATTTAGTGACAGTAAGTTGGTATGTACACCATGCAAACCCTACAGATGAGAGGTTTTGTTGAGATGTCACCTCCTCCCTGACTACTTTATTTGAAATAGGATCCCACTCTCTCACACCACTCCCAAAGCCCCCATTCTCTGTAGCGTGCATGATCTTCTGACATATATGTATATATACACATATATGAACAATGTGGGGGTTAGTATGCCAACCACCACACAGCTGAAAATCTGCATATAACTTTTGACCCCAAAAACTTAACTACTAATGGCCTAGTCTCTACTGGAAGCCTTATGGATAACGTAAACAGTCGATTAACACATATTTTGTATGTCCTATGTATTATATACTATTTTCTTACAATAAAATAAGCTAGGGAAAAGAAAATGTTATTAAGAATATCGTAAAGGCGGTGGGAGGGATGGGGTGGCTGGGTGATAGACACTGGGGAGGTTATGTGCTCTGGTAAGCGCTGTGAATTGTGCAAGACTGTTGAATCTTAGATCTGTACCTCTGAAACAAATAATGCAATATATGTTAAGGAAAAAAAAAAGAAGAAGATAGCAGGAGGGGAAGAATGAAGGGGGGTAAATGGGAAGGGTAGACGAACCATGAGAGACGATGGACTCTGAAAAACAAACAGGGTTCTGGAGGGGAGGGGGGTGGGAGGATGGGTTAGCCTGGTGATGGGTATTGAGGAGGGCACGTTCTGCATGGAGCACTGGGTGTTATGCACAAACAATGAATCATGGAACACTATATCTAAAACTAATGATGTAATGTATGGGGATTAACATAACAATAAAAAAATTTTAAAAAAAAAGAATATCGTAAAGGGGGGCGCCTGGGTGGCTCAGGGAGTCAAGCGTCTGACTCTTGATTTTGGCTCAGGTCATGATCTCAGGGTTGCGAGATGGAGCCCCGTGTTGAGCTCTACGCTGGGCATGAAGCCTGCTTAAGATTCTCTCCCCTCCCATCCTCGCAAGCTCTCTCTCTCTAAAAGAAAAAAAGAAAATCATAAGGAAAAGAAACACATTTGCAATACTGTATTGTAAAATATCCTCATATATGTCAACCCACGTGGTTCAAGCTTGTGTTATTCAAGGGTCAACAGTATATATTTTTTTTAATTGTGGCTGAATAGATGTTTATTTAATGTATATGAGAGATTTAATAGATCTGGCTAAAAAGTTCCAACGCTTTGTAGAAATTATTAAATCTTGACATGGGAAAAGTAACAGATTTTAAAATCCAAAGCTTTTTGCATAATTCTGGTTAACTGAATTTTAACTCTAAAATACATTCGAAAATCAACTCATATACCTATTAAAGTTGAGACTGTAAAAGAAAATTAACATTTAAAAAAGTTTCAGACAAAGCAGTTTATGAAATTTTGGTGCAACTGAATTAACTTCATTTGAAGCAAATCCATTTTTTAATTTTGCACTTTACCATCTTTCTTCATTGTGCCTGTTACTGCGAGTGAAAAGCAATATAATATCAAACATGGCTAATTCTAATTCTATTTTAGATATATAAATTTTTTTTCTATGTATTTTATTTGTTTGTTTATTGCCTGTCCTTCCCAGCTAACACATAAGTTCCATGAGGATGAGGATTTTTCTGTGTTGTTTGCCTCTGTATTTGTAAGTTTGTTTGTGACTTAACTTTGTGGACAAAGAAAGTAATCGTCAGCTGTGGAATTCTGGTGGGAGCTGGTGGTGGGTGTGTTGAGATGGGAGGCACTCCTGGTTTCTTGACATCATACCAGGTAGGCACTTATTTTTCTTTTATTTACTTATTTATCAGAGAGAGAAAGAGAGAGGGAACACAAGCAGGGGGAGTGGGAGAGGGAGAAGCAGGCTCCCTGCTGAGTAGGGAGCCCGACACGGGACTCGATCCCAGGACCCCGGGATCATGACCTGAGCCGAAGGCAGACGCCCAACCAGCTGAGCCACCCAGGCATCCCAGGCACTTATTTTTCTATAGGACTAGTATATATTTCAGTTTTGCCCTAAGAACACCACCAAATCAAGGTCTGCTCAAATGTGCTCTAAAAGGGACAGACCCATTCTTTCATTCATGCATGCAAGAAACATTTATCTAAAGCTTACTATATGTGAGGTCCCAATCCAAGTGCTGGAGATACAGCAGTGGACAAAATAGAAAAAAACATTTCTGCCCATATGGAGCTTACGACCTACTGGAAGAAAGCAGATAAAAAACATATACTGTGTATGATATAATGTCAGGCATTTGTAAGTGCTGTGAGAAAACAATGAAGCAGGGAAGGGACAAATTTAGGATAGAGAATACCAGATCGGAGTGGGGGGTGTGGAGAGGCTACTCCTTAGGATACAGCAATCAGGGAAGGCCTTCTGGAGGAGGAGGGGTTTGGGTTGAGACCAGAAAAAGAGCATCCCAAGTGGAGGAAATAGCAAGTGTGTTTTGGTTATCTATAGCTGCATAAAGACATAACCCCACAACTTCATGGCTTAAAACATTAATCTAATATTATCTCTCACAGTTCTGTGGGTTGACTGGGCTCAGCTGGGCAGTGCTTGCTTAAGGTCACTCGTGGGGCTGCGTTAGACAGTAGCTGGGGCTGAAGTCATTTGAAGGCTCGACTATGCTGAACATCCGAGACAGCTCTGCTCCCTAGTTTAGTGCCTTGGGAGGGATGGCCAGAAGGCTGGACTCAGCGGGGCCAGGTGACCAGTGTGCTTCTCTAGGTCCTCTCCAGCAGGGCGCTCTCAGGGTCTCTGGGCTTCTTCCACGGTGTCACTCAAGGTTCCAAGGATGAGTGTTCCAAGAAAGAAGTAGAACCTGATAGCTTCTTAAGGCCTGAGCCCCCCAGGCTGGAAGAGCATCAATTCGATCACACTCTACTGGTCAAAGCAATGATAGGGCCCTCCTAGATTCAAAGGGAAGGTGCGTAGAACCCACTTCTGCCTCTCCATGGGAGGAATGTCAGAGAATCTGTGGCCATCTTTGATCTGTCTCCATGTGCAAAAGCCCTGGGGTAGGAATGTACTTGACATACTAGAATCCAGAGTGGCCAGGGCTAGAGTGTGCTGGGTCAGGAAGGGGGTAGGGGTAGATCATGTAGGTGCTCATAGGCCGTGATAAAAATTTAATGTTATTCCTTCTTTCAATTACTTTTTATTGCCCTTTTTTTTTTTTGTCCTAGGGTTCTACAGTCAAGAAAGCTTGGCTCCAGCCTGGATACGCAGGCAAGATGTCAACAGTGATCTGGGAGAAATGCCTGGAACCAATAAGGGAGAAATATGAGGCCCCTAAAATAGCAGTGGCCTCAGAAAGAGTGGCAGCAGCTTAAAACAACCTGTTGTTTTTAGACGGACTCTCATCCTTTTTAATCCAAAGGATCAACGTCAGTAGGTATCATAACGACACCCCTCGACCGCCAAACAACTACTCTACATAGGTCACCCTTAAATATATAGTTTTCTCTTCCCTTTCCTGCCTAAGGTTGAAGCTTTATAGAAAGCAAGGTTTCTTATAACTTTATTATGATTACACTTTGCAATGGGTAAGTGAAATGAACCCGAGACACGTGTATGGCTGTCGACTCTCATGTTTATTTTGTATGACGCGGAGTTCTAGAAGTCTCCCCGGAATGAGCACCTCTAATACTCTTTAAGATGTTTGGATTAAGAATGAAATAGGATGACTCGATGTCTCCCAGTAGGCCTTGATTTAACCAAATGGACAGTTCGTGTCCGTGGCCTCCATGAGCTCCTAATACCACTAGGAGATCAGGTTGGTCCCAGGTCAAATGAGGATTAAACACACATCAGCAATGGGGCATAAGACAGAAGAGGGCAGCAGGAGGAAGCAAGAACCTGATTACAAAGAAGAGGAGGGTTCAGTTCTCGGCACCCTTAACCCTTTTCTCTTCTTTCCTGAGATGTCCCCACCCTTCTGTAGGATTTCCGCGCTCGTCAGCACCTTGGCTATGGAGCCAAGTACCCAGACTCTGGGGTGAGATGGATCAGGGTTGTAGATCTCACACTCCATCACTTGCCAACTGGGGGATCTTGAGCAAATCACCCAGAGGCTTTGTGCTTCCATGCCTTCATTTGTAAATAAGGGAGAATAATAACCATCAGGCTTTTCTGAGCATTAGTGAGATAATGCATATCAAATGCTTAGAATAGTGCTTGGTATATAGAGAAATATCAAAAGACTTTGGCTATTGTCATTAAATTCGCTTTTGAACTGAATCGCCAGGGGCCTTAAGGCCCACGTGTGTTTGGTTCAACGTGAGAGCCTAAACTATTGGTGACTATGAATTACGATTTTTTTTTTAAAAGATTTTATTTATTTATTTGACAGAGAGAGACACAGCGAGAGAGGGAACACAAGCAGGGGGAGTGGGAGAGGGAGAAGCAGGCTCCCCGCAGAGCAGGGAGCCCGTGCGGGGCTTGATCCCAGGACCCTGGGATCATGACCTGAGCCCAAGGCAGGCGCTTAAGGACTGAGCCACCCAGGCGCCCCATGATTTCTTTTTCTTGGTTCGCACGTGACCAGACAGTCTGTGGCAGCGGCCCTTAATATTTGCCGACTTAGAAAAAAGGGGAAACGGTAAATGTCAGCAGTAAAAGGTGCCAGGCCACTCAGCAGCGCTTTTGCTCTGAGTTTTGTGTGGTGCCTGTGTGTTGAAAGATGAAATGCGTAAATAACTAAGTTCTCCAACCGAACTACAGGCTTACCTTCTCTACAACTCAGTACTGGTGGGAATCTTCCCTCGCTGTGTTTGAAGACAATAATCACTTATGGGACTTTGGGCCAGTTCTATGGTTGCTCCTGAGTTAGTCATAGTTAGGGACCACCTGACAATTTTAATACAATAATGATGCTCTACAAAAAGGCTTTATGCTCTCCATGAAGTTATCGCCTTGAATTTATTCAGCGATGTCCTTCAAGGTTTTGAGAAGCATTCAAAGCATTCTCCGTGGCAGCATCTCTGACCACCTTAACCTCACGGAGTTCCAATTTGCTTCCTGTCTCATGCATAAAAATACCAGACACATGGCACCTCCCTGTGCACCTAGGAGAATTTTTATTTTTATTTTTTCAAGATTTTATTTATTTATTTGACAGCTTGAGAGAGAGAGAGAGCACAAGAGGTGGGGGGGGCAAAGGGAGAGAGAGGAGAGGGAGAAGCAGGCTCCCTGCTGAGCAGGGATCCCAATGCGGGGCTCGATCCCAGGACCCCGGGGTCACAACCTGAGCTGAAAGCAGACGCTTTAACGGACTGAGCCACCCAGGCGCCCCCAGGAGAATTTTTTTTTTTTAAAGATTTATTTATTCATTTGAGAGAGCGAGAATGAGAGAGAGTACATGAGAGGGGGGAGGGTCAGAGGGAGAAGCAGGCTCCTCACCGAGCAGGGAGCCCGATGCGGGACTCGATCCCGGGACTCCAGGATCATGACCTGAGCCGAAGGCGGTTGCTTAACCAACTGAGCCACCCAGGCGCCCCCCAGGAGAATTTTTAAAATGTGATTCAAAGCTGGTTTGCCATGAGGAAGCAAAATCCATAGAAGGAATATCATTCTGTTTTACTTCCAAGTTCTTTGTGATGCCAGATATTTGAGGTTGCCAGCCTAAGGGAAGTTTTTAAACGATGTAGGATTTATGTTGTAGGATCCAGGCATATGTTTGGTACAGGTTTTTAAAAAACTGAAGATGTGTGAGAAACGGCGGCTGACCTTTGAGGTCTGTGCTACGGCCGTATGTGGCCATTGAGCATTTTGTATATGCAGCAAGTCCAAGTTGAGCTGCGCTAGAAGTATACAATACACACCAGGTGTCAGAGGCTTAGTACAAAAAAAAGAATGTAAAATACCACATTAATCATATTTTATATTGACTACATGCTGAGATGACACTATTTTGAATATGCTGGGTTAAATAAAAGATTATTAAAATTAATTTCACCTCTCTCTTGTTACTTTTCAATATGGTTACTAGAAACTTTAAATGACATATGTGGCACATCTATTTCTATCGTGCAGTGCTGTTTTAAGCTATTTTGGTGAGTATTCCCAGATTTCACATATATGTCAAAGAAAAAAAAGAAAAAAAATTAATATATTTTGGTTCTCTGAACTTAGGTTACTTAGAGATTAGCAAACTCTGACATGCTCACTGTCTCCTGAGGGTTCGAGAGGAACACAAGCATCGCCACTTAGTAACCTGAAGGGAAGGGCCTCGACTGGGTCTAATAATAACATCGGCACATATGCCAGGACCTAAAGAAATCAGAGGAGAGCTGAAGGAAACACAGAAGGTAAACACAACCAGGGAAGGAGATTTTATTCTCTCTCTTCTATTATCTATTTGCTCTTGTTTGTCTGGGCATGTGAGTTTAGTTGCAGCCAAATGCCGATGGCATAGCCTATTAATAATACAGGACACAAATAAAGAAGGCAAGAAGCCTGGATTTAAAAGCAGGAAGAGTTATAGTTCAGTGTATAAGGAGCCTGTAAAAATATTTTCAGGATGAATGTATTGGCCTGGTTCTCTTCAGAGAGGAATTTGTATAGCTTCATCCTCTGTGCTGCCCTTGCCATTCAAATTCTTCCTTGGTACTAAGAATCCACACAATCATTAGAGAAGTTTTTCAAAAGGAAAGTAAACAGACTCTAGCCTTCCTATCAAAACATTCTGAGTAACTTCAGTGTATCAAAGCAGCCTTACTGGTGAGGATAAGGTTAATCAGTATCTTCTGTTAGCATCTTTTCTTTCAAAGCTCAAAGCACTAAGCAAGGACAAATACCTTTCTTTTGCAAATGGAGAAATCAAGGCACAAAAGCATAAAGACCATGGCCAAGGTGGCACAAAAGGTCAACAGTGAAGTGTGTGTGTGTGTGTGTTTGTGTGTGTGTGTGTGTGTATTAGGCACTGGGAAAATTCGGCAGCCCACTAATAGCAGGATAAGAGCCTTTGACATTCTGCATTCAAACAGCTGTTTTGGGATCTAGACTGTCTAAACTCAAAGGGTTGAAGCTCAGTCACTAAGCCCAGCTGGAAGCAGTTTGGTCATTGTTAATAGATATATAACCCGGGAGATTGCTGCTGGGCAGATGTGAGTCACAGAGTCGAACCTCTTCTCATAGTCCATGAGCTCTCAAAAGTAGAGTCTGCGTCTAATTATATTTTTAAAAATAAAAATGAGAGGAGCTCTTTATAAAAAAAAGTTCCAGCAGTATTAAAAAAAATTCAAAGAAGCAGGAAGCAAATTATCTCAAATTACACCCTCCAGGTTAAAAAACAGCTATAACATTTGGTGCCTGACATTCCAGACCCTTTTATAAGCATCTACAAGATAGAAAGGTGGATGGATGGGTGAATAGATGGATGGATGAGTGGGTGGGTGGATGGATGGATGGATGGCTGGCTGGGTGGATGGGTGGATAAGTGAGTGGGTGGGTGGATGAGTGAGTGGGTGGGTGGATGAGTGAGTGGGTGGGTGGATGAGTGGGTGGGTGGATGAGTGAGTGGGTGGGTAGATGAGTGAGTGGGTGGGTGGATGGATGGATAGATGGATGGATAAATGCACAAATGGATGACTGACAGAGGTAGAAAGGAAACAAAAAAGAAAGGCAAGGAGAAAGGAAGGAAAGGGGGAGGTAGGGAGGAAGGAAGGGGCAAAGAAAGAAATGCAAGTATCTGAGAATCAAATCATACTATATTCACTATTTTTAATGACCTAAATGTATTCGAATTTAATGGAAGAAACACAGACCGAAGTGAACTGAAGAAAGTACTCAATTTCATATAAATGTTGCATAACCCTAAGAAACACTGGTTCCTGAAAGACCCCTGTAGCAGAAAGTGAAAAGATCATAAAAACCATTAAGTGATCGGCATATGTGTTTTTTTTATAGGCTCCAAGTTCGATTTTGGTATAGACTGATTCCATGCTCTGAAAGACGTCACTAGCACTCAATTTGCTTATATTTCTTCTCACCTTCCTCACATTCTGATTTTATACATTACATCATTTTTTTCTTTCTTTTTTTTTTTTAACCATATGAAGGTTGTTTTAAAAATATAGGCCAGGGGCACCTGAGTGGCAAAATCGGTTAAACATCTGACTCTTGGTTTTTGCTCAGGTCATGATCTTGGGGTCATGAGATTGAGCCCCACATGGGGCTCTGTGCTCAGAGCGGAGGCTGCTTGAGATTCTCTGCCTCTGCCCCTCCCCCCCACTCCTGTGCTCTCTCTCCCCCAAATAAATAAGTAAAAATAAATAAATAAAAATAAAAATACACTCTGTAGTATATTCTGTACTACAAACATAATTCTTCCAATTCTTTATATTTAAATTTTTATTTAAATGTATTTACTGTCCAAAAACAGTTTCACCAAGGCTTATCCACTCTTGAGTTCTTTGAGTCCTCATCTGATGGCACTTTGAAGTGGAGTGCTGTTATGACCAAATTTTAAATTGGGTGCCATTGGGTGAAATAGGGGATGGGGATTAATGAGGGCACTTGTGATGAGCAGTGGGTGATGTATGGAAGTGCTGAATCACTATATCGTATGCCTGAAACTAATATAACACTGTATGCTAACTAACTGGAATGAAAATGAAAACTTAAAAATAAATAAATAAATAAATAAATAGGGTGCCATTGGCTTAGTGGACAGGGTGCAGGTGGCCAGGAAAGAGATGTCACAGGATTAAGAGGCAGAGAAAGTGGGAATGCATTGGCAAAACTGTTGTCTGGATAATTTGAAAGGCACACTAAATACTTACCAGCCTTGGCACTCTAAGGGAAATTGTTGAAGAGTTGGTGATCGCTGGCTTTTATGTGTAATACGTTAGCTTTCAGCAACAGTTGAGCTCTGGGACTGAGCAGCCAGGATTAGAAAGCTAAAGTTTTCCTTGCCATCAATTCTCAAATTTTATGATCTAAGGCTGCGGTCTTTTCTGGTTTGACTGTGGCATGGAAATCTTTTTTTTTCTTTCTGTATTTTATTTAGTCATTTTTTTTCTTTTGGGGGCTAATTTCCTTTTATATTGAGAGGGGAATCTTTGTTTTGTTTTTTTTTATTTTATTTTTTTTTAAAGATTTTATTTATTTATTTGACAGAGAGAGACCAGCGAGAGAGGGAACACAAGTGGGGGGGCGGGGGAGAGGGAGAAGCAGGCTCCCCGCAGAGCAGGGAGCCCAATGTGGGGCTAGATCCCAGGACCCTGGGATCATGACCTGAGCCGAAGGCAGACGCTTAACGACTGAGCCGCCCAGGCGGCCCTGAGAGGGGAATCTTTGATCTCACAAATCTGACACTGGCTGTAGCCCAAATGGTCTCAAATTCAATTACTTAGCCCACTGCCTTGCATACTAGTGACCTATGTTAGATGCTCAATAAATGTTGGATGATGTGAATAGAATATGAATGCCTCATTGAAAGTAACTGACTGGAAAAATAGCCACTATATTACAGAGTGTTCTTACAACAGAATATTATATATCTGTTCAAAATGGGATCTATAAAGAACTTTTTTTTAAACAAAGGACTTCTAATGACATTGGAGAGTATCTGTGAAATACTCATGCATGGAAAAGCAGACCTAAAAAACTTTTTTTTAATATGAAAAGTATAAAAATAGGAATCCAAGAATGGTTAAATATAAACAAAATATGCTCTGTGTGTGAGTGTGTGTGTGTGTGTGTGTGTATGTGGGTAATCCTGCAGTACACACAACGGGACACTATTCATCCTATTTTCAAACAGGGTTTGACAAAGTTTCATCAGGAAAGAGAGGAGGATACAGGGCTTGGGAAGGAGCCACGGCAATAACTGTAGTCAACTGCAGAACATTTTAAAGAAAGGAAAATCTTGAGCTGAATTTTTCCAAAATGCGAGTGTGTAAGTTTGGAAGGAAGGAGGGTGGGCAGGCAAGCCAAGTACTGGGGCTCAGAAGGAAATGACGGAAAGCCTCTCATCCAGGGGACAGCAAGGTGTCAGTGTGTTACTATTGTTATCATTTCCTGGTTGTTGCAAAGGCCAGGAAAAAGGCGAGGGTTCTGTGAGCAACAGACTCAGAATCCATGTGTAAGCCTTTCCGCGGGCTGCTGCCAAGGGGGTGGCAAAGTGGGCCAACACATTTCAGGTCGTCTTGTACTTCCTGTCAATCCCTTGGTACCTGCAGGCCGCCAGAGCTCTCTGACCTGTTACCTGGTTGTCCTTATTGGCCACCATGCTTTCGTGAGCTGGGACCCTTTCACTGCATCTTCTTTTTTTAAAGATTTTACTTATTTATTTGTGTGTGAGAGGAAGAGCACAAGCAGTGGGAGGGTGGGGGGGGGTGAGGAATAGCAGAGGGAGAAGGAGAAGCAGACTCCCCGCTGGGCAGGGAGCCCGACTGGGGGCTTAATCCCAGGACCCTGAGATCATGAGATGCAGGGTTCGATTCCAGGACCCTGAGATCAGGACTTGAGCCGAAGGCAGACACTTAACAGATTGAGCCACCCAAGCACCCCCTTTCACTGCATCTTCTTTAGACCACTTGGCCGCACCCCATGATGACATGGTATAGGGGCTGTCAAATCTGGCACAAGACTGAAGCTGAAGGCCTATTTCCTTTAGTGAATTTCACCATTGTAACTGAATTCTATACATTCTCTGCCCTCCGCCTTCCGCGTGATTTAAAACAAACTCTGTGCTGCCCACAACTCGAGCCACTGTTAAGTTTATCCAGGTGTGTGTGTGTGTGTGTTCACACATAGAGAATAGGCTTACTGATTTTATCATAAATTAAGTTCCAAATGGAAACCTCGAAGGCCTAGAATAAATTCATCTCCTATCCCAAAATATTGCTCCAAATCCAGCCATCGAAGGCATAATTTTTGGCAAACTATTACATGCCAAAAAGCTGCCTGTGTTTTCTAAAGAACACAAATGAGCACTTCGGTTTCTAGAATAACCTAAGATTCAGAATGATCCCTCGACAAATGGGTTTCACTCGCTGAAGAGGAAATTACTATCCTCCACACTAAAAAAAAAAAAAAAAAAAAAAAATCTCCTACAATGATAAGAGATATTTATTTCCAACAAATAAATGTCGTGGAATGTGGGTGGGAGGGGAAGAGAAGGTTCACGAAGCCCATCTCGGCTAGGGCAGACTCCCGGAGCCAGTGAGCTCTGCGTGGCATGTGTGACGTTCCTGTGAAATGGGCAGCTGTTCCTGGGCAAAATGCAAGAGCTTGTCTAACCTGTTCCCGGGGACTTCTGTCATCACAAGAAAAGCGAGTGAACCCTGGAGGCTTCCCTGGACTAAGAGGACTGGAAGCAGGGGTGTGGGGAAAGGAATTTTAAGAGCCTGAAGAACACCGGACACCTCTGATTTGCTCATTGCTGGTAGATGCTGAGGTCCTGCATGAATAACGCAATTATAATTTGAATATTTTATGTCTCGATATCTGGGCTCTCATTCTGTGGCCGTTCCCTAATACAGAGAGCGAGTTCAGCACCTGTGATCTCTTTCACGAAACTCACAGAACAGATCTTGTCGCTAGAGACCTAGTTTCCACTCTCTGCCTTTTACAGGCCTTTGGGGTACTGGATTTTCAGCTGGATTTCGGAGTTCTCAACAAGTGGAGGTGGTGAGCCAAATGGTACCTCCTCCATGAGGTTGTGTGAGCAAAGACAGTTGCAGCAGGAACAAGCTGGCAATATATTTGAGAGAGGTCTCCTCATTCATATGCCTCTTCGAGCACGGAGGCTGACCACATCCAGACACAAGGGACTTCAACAATGAGCTTGGCTTCTGACCGCCAGGAAGCAGACTAAGACCAGAGTATCTTTTTTTTCCCCCTCAGTTTCTCCAGATAGCTGAAGTTGGTAAATGATTATCAGTGTGAAGTTGGGCTAAAGCAGTTTCACGTTTGACTAGACTCTGGTTCCGTAGTTCAGACTCATAAAAGCTTCCAAAACAGAGAAACTCTATTTGCCGCTAGCCTAAATTGTACCAAACTTCAAAAATTTTCACCACTTTCAAGAGAAGAACCCAAGAGAATAAAACACAAATGAGAGAACAACCACACACACACACGATGAAAGAGAAAGAGGTGTAAATCAAAATATAGTGAAATTCCTTAAGTTTTCACTGGTTGTTTTCTTCTTTTTAATTATTAGATAGTCCCTAAAAGAGAACAATGTTTCCAAGTCACTTCCAAGGCACCTAAACAGCTGCCTTCTAAACTGTACTAGCAGAAATTAGCACGACTATTTGCAAAACAGATGAACAATTTCAGGACTGTGAAGCTCTAACGGAGGCGGAGGTATCACAGATTTCAGAAGGGAGGAAAACACCTTCCAAACTAATAAAGATTTGAGCTGGAGTGATCACTTTTCCCACCAATACTGAAATCCCAATGTAGCTTGGTATCACATCTTTTATTCACTAACGAGGCTTTGGAAAACCACACCGTAGCAACAAGAGACAGATCTATGGTAGCACTAAAAATGAATGCCACTCAGTAGTTATAAACATTTCTGAGAGACCGGAGGCAGACAGGAAAGAGGCCCCGCATATCACAGTACACACCAGGGGTTTCTGGATGCTTGTTACGGCTGGCATGAGCACACCCCATCTATCAGCTGACTGTTCCTTCTACAACTACCAGGGCCCTGGTGATACTGGGATTCATCATTTCTTAAGAAAGACACCCTTTGGGGCGCTCAGTCATAAAGCGTCTGCCTTCGGCTCAGGTCATGGTCCCAGGGTTCTGAGATCGAGCCCAACATCGGGCTCCCTGCGCAGCGGGTGGCCTGCTTCTCCCTCTCCCACTCCCCCTGCTTGTGTTCCCTCTCTCTCTTTCTGTCAAATAAATAAATAAAATCTTAAAAAAAAAAAGAAAAGAAAGAAAGACACTCTTCTTTTGGAGAGCTAGCCCATTGGGAGCTGCCGGTCCCTCCTCCTTTTATGAGTAGCTTTCCCCTGCCCCAACACAGTTTCAGTTCCAACCAGCATATTCAAGTTCCTCAGCCTAATGTTATTAAATCTGCCCATAAAACTCTGTCTTCCATTAACGACCATGTAAAACATTTAAAAAGCAGATTCCTTGAGTAGGCTGATTTGAAGAGCAGGATCTGACAATATGGTAAGTGGCATACATGATACTCTCAGGTTTTGGGTTAAGAAATACACGTGCGGGGGCATCTGGGTGGCTCAGTCGGTGAAGCGTCTGCCTTCGGCTCAGATCATGACCTCAGGGGCCTGGGATCAAGTCCCACATCGGGCTCTCCGCTCAGCGGGGAGTCTGCTTCTCCCTCTGTGCTCTTTCTCTCTCTCAAATAAATAAATAAAATCTTAAAAAAATACACGTGGGGTTGCTGATGAAACAAGGCACGAATATACTATATGTTTGCATGAACCACAGTTTGTGCTTGGCAGTAGTCATTGAAATAGGCAATAGAGAGTAATGTCCAGATGCCTACAGGACTGCCTACCATGACAGAGGAGACAAATTTCTGAACTTCTTAGGCATCAGGTCTTTATCACTATTTATTATCTGGATTTGACCACGGGAGGTCAAATTAGCACCTCTATCGAGACTGAAAAAGACCTGTATTTCATAGCCTCATTAGTGTTTCAGTTGTCTTGGTAGTGAGAATTAATTACAGAGTAAGTCAGTGTATCAAATATATCTCTATATATACATATGTATCCGATATTTTTTAAGTTTACTAATATTTCTCATTTCCTCCAGTAGAGGTCAGAAAATAGCAATAGAGGAATATGAAAATCTACGAAGCAAGAGAATATTTTCGAGTGATTTTTCTCTAGCTAGGATTATGGAAGGGTCTTTAAATTGCTTTTCTTTACCCACCTTTTCTAATTATATTTTTCCTTTTGTAGTCATTAAAAAGCAATGGCATTTATCTGAAATTTTATAAGGAGCACTGACGGCATAATGTATTTACCCGGTATCAAGTCAGAGATACTGCTTAATTATTTGTATTTTTTTTTCTTAGCTGCACACCGACTATTTGAAATCATCTAAGAAAGCGGCACATGTGGCCATCACTCTGACAAATTATTTCAGTGTAACATCATTTCTGCAACTGATGACTACGAGCAATCTCTTTCAAACAAGGAACTTAATGTCAGCCGTAAGATTACCAGAAGAACAAAGCATCCTGGGCATAGCTTCTGACTGCCAAGAAACCCAGCACACACAAAGACAGAGACATGAATATAATCTCTAGTCATTTCCTTTGTCTGGAAAAACCTAAAAGAGATCCTAGTGTTCTGGATCAGTCTCTGAAAGTCTTCCATATTAGGACAAGGAAGACAAAGAAATCGCGGTCAACGTGACCTTCACTTAAAAGCAAGGAATCCAATGAAGGATGCTTATTAAGCCTGTTGATTGATGTGTCTCTTTTTCTGCTAGACACAGATGGAAGCAAGGTGCAAAGGCTTATAAAACAAAATCTGAAGGTCAACCAAAACATTTATGTATAAATTAAGGAAATCTTTTACCCTATTGTACCAAATTAGATAGATGTTTATTTCCTGTTTTATTAAATGACTCATAATGTACAGTCTGCTTTTTGTCCTTCTTGATATTATCACTCACAAATAATATAAGGGTGTCAACTTTGTTAATGTAAATCAAAATTGACTGCTGCTAGTTACTTCTGTCTTCTAAAGGGATGATTTCTACCAGTGAGGAGTATGTCCCTGTACTGCTCATTTCCACCTGTAAAGGCAAATATGGAAGAGAGGAAAAGCTGAAGTTCACTTCCCTGCCAGTTCTCTGTGGGACTCCAGGGTTGGACCCAGAGTAGGGGACTCTTTGCTTGTCAGAGAACAGTGACTTTTTGGACCAAGACGATGATTCTGGGAAAAGAAGGATCTGGGAGATTTGAGAGGAGTCTGAAGACAGCAACACAGTGGGTGACTTGGATGCACAGAGAAGTGCGGCCAGTGAGAAATTCCCAGGGGGCTCATTGGTCTAAGACCTTATTAGAGTAAGAATGTCCAATATTCAATTCTAAGCTATTTGTGTTTCTGCAGTTAACCCCCGCCCCACACCCCTATTGCTCAAAACTTCGGTCAAGTCTGTTGCATGCAAAGGCTTGGGATGGTCTGAAGACAATCAAGATAAAGAGGTGAATTTGAACACAGGTTGGCATGGAGCAAAGGGAAGATAAGAGTCACAGGCTGTAAGATGTGAATGAGCAGAGATGTCATGGCAGCAGGAACCATGGGCCACAAATGATCATGGGAATGGCAGACCCAGTAAACTCACAGAAATTTGGGGGAGATCAATGGAGCTTCCCCACAAAAGATGGAATTTGGGGCTTGAGCCACTTTTATGTTAATCTCCAAAGAACAGTAATATTAGATGATATATAGGATACAATGACAAAATTTCAAAATATTATGTTAGGCATATTACAAATACTTTTCATAATATGAAGTCTAGGGCCATATTTATAAAACTGTACACAGGTTTTTGTATCACAAAGAGCCCAGGTATTTAAATAGAGGTATTTAATAAATCAATCACAGACATCTTTTTCTCTATTGGTTTTGCTAAACTTTTTGCCAAATGGGCAATGCCACTTTGTCAATAACCTTCCTAAATAGGTCAGAATTCCCACCTAGCTCCCCTTTGATGACAATGAAAACATTCTCAGAATGGTTGAAATACACTTATGAAATACATATGCATCATTCAGTAACGAAGTAGATTCTCTGAGGGAAGGATCTGGAATTCATATATGGAAAGACCTATAGAGAAGTCTTCAAATCCTTCAAAGGCTGGCCCAGGCTTACCTTTACATGGTAGATGAGACGCTCTACCTCATTCACTTTGTAGGTCTCCAGTCCTAGCTCCTTGGCTAATCTTAAGATACGATTCTGAGTTGGCCCAACATAAGATCCTCCAAGGTCCACATATTTAACCTTTTGGTTCTGTTTTCCCACAGAAAAAAAAAAAAAAATTTGTGAAAATATTCTTCCTAAGATAAAAAAAAAAAGAGTTCTGAAACAAGCAAATTGTCATGTCATGGGTTATAGACACACCTTGAAGTGTATCCATGGAAAATGGGATTCTGTTTTCAATGGTACTTCCTTCATGTGACTTAGTTATTAAACCATTCTTTAAAGCAAATTGGACTGAAAACTTTAAATATGCAACAGACTTCTGAACTCCATCACTTACAACATATATCAAATCATGGTTTGGTTTTTGTAAGCTATAAATTATTGATGAATTTCTCTTTATTTGGTACTTCTGGTTAATTTTGAGATGCTTAATGCTGGAGAAAACCAAGAAAGGAAATGATCACTTCTTATGTGATTAATCCAGACATTTGAAAGATAGCATTAGGGAACATTTGGCCATAATTTGAACCTTTGAAATTGCTCTTATATATTCATAAGCAAGTTTTCTATATGGTCACAAATGGGCTTCACTTCCAATGACTAAGGACCGATCTTTGAAGAAGGGACTAGAAAAGCTCCCTATGTCTGAAGGTGCCCAAGCATAACCAGATACCTATTAGTCAGGGACACCATAGAAGGCCCTCCTTTTCTGTTGTTTGTTTGTCATGTGGCTGCCCTGCCCACCGCCTCCCCCCAAAGGTAAGAGAAGTTTCGCAAAGGTGGGAATCTTTATTTTATTCACTGATGTATTCCAAACATTAGTGCAATAATTCATCCGGGAAGTGCCAAGCATCATGAGATAAGCAAAGAGAAAGAAGAAAATGTTGGAAAGAGTAGCAAATTGAGAGAGAGGCTGTGGAGAATGTTTCAAAGTAACTTCTACTCTCTTAATAAAGAGTCAAATGAAATTCAAGACTTTTAGAAAAGAAAAGACTCAGCTTCAGTCTCACATTTCTTGATCCCCATCCTTAACGTCTTACCCTGATGGTGTAAGTCCTGCCTCCCACCCGGTCCCGGGCTTCCAGAACAACCACATTCAGGCCAGAGTCATGCAGAAGCTTGGCCGCTGCCATGCCTGGGGGGAAAATACAATAAGAAATCACAATCAAACACAGCACAGGGACTCCAGGTAAGGGCCTCACGTTAACCTCCATGAGAAAAGTCCATGTTGGCTCACTTACTTGGCCTACTGTTACCTTCACCGTACAGGTGGCTAGGGTTTCTCAGTAAAGGCCCAGATTCCAAGTCTGGGAAAGCAACTGCAATTTCTAGCAAGAACAAAAGGGATTTCATCTCTGGTAAATGTCTCAAACCTTAAAAACATCTTTGGTTACTATATCAACACATCTATCTCTAAGGACTAAGTTGCATGACTATGTGTCTGACAACAGAAATGAAAATACAAGGCCACACTTCAGAGAAATGTATAAGCCCCAATAGGCACGAGACCAAATGTAGCCATTGACTTCATTCTCCAGGTAAATCTGAAAAAAAAAACCAAACCCATTAAGTCAGGGGGCGAGTAGGCCTTCAAAGGATTTGCGAGGACCTAGAATTGACTGTTAAATTCTGCGTCAACATGAACTTTTGGAAGTTGGCGTAAAGTTTCAAAACCAAGGACATAAAATTCAACCCACTCCGTGTCCTAGTTCTCCACGTGACCATCACCGAAGAATGAAATGACTCAGTGCATTCATTCATTTAATTATGAATGTAGTCAAAAATACTTAATGAATGCCTGAACCACCCTGAATGTAGCTTTAAAAGAAACACAGCTTGGGCGCCTGGGTGGCTCAGATGGTTAAGCATCTGCCTTCGGCTCAGGTCATGATCCCAGGGTCCTGGGATCGAGTCCCACATCTGGCTCCCGGCTCAGCAGGGAGCCTGCTTCTCCCTCTGACCCTCTCCCCTCTCATGCTGTTTCTCTCTCACTTGCTCTCTAAAAAATAAATAAAATCTTTAAAAAAAAAAAAAAGAAACACAGCTTTATTGAGGAAAATTTACATACGATAAACTTTACTCAATGAGTTCAATGAGTTTCGACAAAGTACAAAGCTTACTGTAGAGTCCGTATATGTCTTTTTTGGTATAAGCACATCCTAGGTGAAGTTTTTTACCTCAGAGATCTTAAAACCCTGCATTTTCGAAATGACTCTTACAGAGTTCAGTAAGATGGTTCTCAGAGAGGAAAACTCTGGAACTCTCACCATGATGACTGGATTTCCTCAGTTCTAATTACTTTCATCATTTGCCTCATGAGATCAAACAAAATCAAGGAAATGCCAAGACGCTGGGCCTTATAGACAAATGAAACAGTTCTATCTTGTCTTTCAAAAATAATAGTTCCGGGATTTTTAGACCCCCACCCCAAGTGCAAAAAAAAAGAAAAAGAAAAGAGAGATTCCATAAAAAAAAAGGAGCTAATACTCATCGAGTGCTCACTACATTTGAGACGCTATTCTGAGTGTTTTAATATACTAATTCAATGAACTCTCACCACAACCCATTGAGAAAAGGCACTACTGATCTTCCCGTTTTATGGCCAAGGAGACTGAACCACACAAGGTCTCACAAGGAGCTTCACTCCAGGGTCAGAGTTCATAAACCACGCGTACTGCTTTCCACGGGGACTCAGAGCCATCATCTTCATAGATCACATCTCTCATTTTCTGCTACAGGGGGAAATTACATTTTCAAAAGATCTCTTTCACTTTATTTGGCTCAGCGTGTTTTTTTTTTTTAAAGATTTTTTTTATTTATTTGACAGAGAGAGACACAGCGAGAGAGGGAACACAAGCGGGGGGAGCGGGAGAGGGAGAAGCAGGCTTCCCGCGGAGCAGGGAGCCCAATGCGGGGCTCGATCCCAGGACCCTGGGATCATGACCTGGGCCAAAGGCAGACGCTTAACGACTGAGCCACCCAGGCGCCCTGGCTCAGTGTGTTTTTAAAACACACTTGTATCTTGCTGTTTGATAAGCATCCGTCTAACAGAAAATAGGAGCCCACCGCAAGAGCCATAGCGGAAAGCCGAGGCTTTGTTCACTGTCTATCAGCGATCCTAAAAGAGGAAACCCACTTTTTAAAAGAGGCGGATCTGACATTTCATTATTTGAGTTCATCTGTCTCTCCAAGCCCTGTCCTTGGAGGCCGGGCAGGGGCTTTGAGCTGGTGGCAGGGTAAGGGTCCCGAAGTCCCCGGCCACCCACACATGGCGTGCACAGCATTGCACAACCCATCATTTGGAAAGATAAGGTTTTTAACTCCAGTGCTAATTTTACCTCCATGAGGAAAAAAAAAAAGGAGAAAATATTTCTATTTATCTATTTTTTAAACATTTCTATTTAGATTCAAAACTGCAGACAATTCAATGCCATTTCTCTTATCAAGCATCAGTTCGACAAATGAAATATGAAATAACATGCAGCCATAGTAACCGCTGTTATCACGGAATTCAGATGGACCCGCTAAGCACGCTGAGGCTTAAACAAAGGGGTTCGGAATGAAATACCACATCATTCATGCACACTGGCGTTTTCTAGTCCACAAAAGGCACTGTCTTTTGGTCTGCGCAGTTACCCAGTAGTATCTGATGTTAAACATGAACAGTTATTAAAACAAGCCAGGGTCTTATCAAACCACTCAGTAGAGACTTCTCCGTGCCCAGGTGCCTTAAAAAGTCATACCCAGAAAATTACAAAAATATCTCTAAATAGGGCAAAATGAGACTACGTGTTTGGAAATACCTTACAATTGGTCTAATATTCACGGGGTGGGGGGTGGTGAGCGGTGTTCAATTCCTTGTTGGACATCAACGGGCAAAAACTGATTTGAAAAATAATTGGTCCATGTATGGGGGGTTTAAGGAAGTCACTGCAGTTTAGGAGGAGGAAACTTCAGGGAACGTAAGAAACTGAGGATCATTTGGTAGACTTGGAGTCCAGTCAGGAGGTGATTAAGGGGAGCCTTCGGCTCAGGTCATGATCCCGGGGGTCCTGGGATCGAGCCCCGCATCAGGTTCCCTGCTCAGTGGGGAGTCTGCTTCTCCTTCTCCCTCTGCCCCCGCCACACACTCATGCTCTCTTTCTCTCTCTCTCATATAAATAAATAAAATCTTAAAAAAAAAAAGATTAAGAAGTAGCTCGCCAGAGGTTCCTCACTGATGACTGCGGGAAGGATGATGGTTTAACCGATGGAAGAATAAGCAAATACTGAACTCCAGACACATCTGAGTCTAATGCCTAATGCCATGAAATCATAAAAACATTGCATCCTTCTTCTCAGGCACTTTATTTGGAAAAAGGTTTCATCAAAGTGATGATTATCTTGAGTATTTGGAGCCCTTCATTGGGAGGAGACATACAAATTATTTTAAATATCTAAAAATTATTAGCATTATTAGGATTCAGTGCTTCCAAGTTTTCGTGTCATGAAAACGACCCAAGGGTTAGATGAGGCAGGACACTGGAAAGTACTGGTAACAAAAGGTGTTTTGTTTGTTTTTTTTTTTTCCAAGGTGTCTTAGGATCGGTGGAGGGGTTAGGACGGGGAGGGAAGAGAAAAATCATCATCACCACTTGCCTCATGCTTTGCTTTGTCAACCTGGCTCACGTCCTTCGTATCGAAACCTGAATATTTCATGAAACTGATTTTTCAGAGTTTTAAAATGCAAAGTTAATTGTTTTGAAAACATTATGAAACATCAGTACTTCAATACCACATAAGGACTTTTTTTCCCTCAGTCTAAAGCTACGCACCCACCCCCAAAAAAGTATCGTGTGAACCAAAACTGACAAAGAAATTCACTGTACCTCAAAGCATCTCTAACCTTATAAACCTGGTAAAAGATATAAGCATTCCCCCAGGAAGGATGAAAGCCAAAAATCTGCAAATAGCCCTCGACACCTCTGTCACTTCTGACAAAGCAATGGTTTTATGAGAAATTTCTAGAAACAACCAAGTGACCTTCTGATCAAAGAACTGGGGTTCTTTGATGTCTCTAAAGAGAATGCTTTTAGTTATTTAACACAAATACACACACACACAAAGGGCCTGGGGTAAGATGAAAATATCCCCTGTGTGAAATAAATTCATTAAAGGAAAGTGGTATTTGTAGATGGAATTTGGTGGTTAACTGCTGAACTCCAACACAGAGTAGAGAGGCAGGTAAAAACGTCACAAAATAGCTAACATTTTGAGCACTGACCGTATGTCAGCTTCTCTTCTAAATGTTTTACATATAAGAATTTATCCTTGGGGCGCCTGGGTGGCTCAGTCGTTAAGCATCTGCCTTCAGCTCAGGTCATGATCCCAGGGTCCTGGGATCGAGCCCCATGTCGGGCTCCCTGCTCAGCGGGAGGCCTGCTTCTCCCTCTCCCACTCCCCCTGCTTGTGTTCCCTCTCTCGCTGTCTCTCTCTCTGTCAAATAAATAAAATCTTTAAAAAAAAAAAATTTATCCTTGCAACAACTCTGTGAAGGGGGAGATGTAGAAAGTGAAGTGCAGAGAGGCCAAGTCATGTGCCGAAGGTCACATAGCTAAAAAGTGGCAGAGCCTGTATTCAAATCCAGACATTTGGACTCCAGATAACAAACATGTCCAGCAGCCTTCCTCATACTAACAGGCGAAACACAGGGAGCCTTCCGTTAAACATCACGGACCATACAAGCAGCAGGGCCACTGTGGGCACATTCTGTGCCTTTGTGTAAATTATAAGAAGACGCACACAAACCCCGCAGGTAAATTTCAAAATGGCGTCCTTCCTTCAGGGGAATGCAGCACACATGGGCCAAATGGCTTGGCTGGCAGGATGTGGGCTGGACAGCATCCCCTCTGTCACTGCATCAGCCTGGCAACTTTGTGCAGGGCACCTGCCTGAACGGCTTATGCTGTGGCCCTGAAACTCAGAAAACTTATTTCCTGGACGATAAGAATTTAATCACCCGTTCTTTGTCTCCTCAATGCTAGGACACAGTTGGAGCTTAGGTGATTATGGAATGGATTCATTTAATACCCTTCAACAAAGATGACATTAAATCACTTAGTCAGTAAGTAAATAAATGGCCATGATGGTGTCTATGTAAACATAATATATTTGATTTAGTATAAGAAACTAAAATATTTGCACACACTGAAACTGATTTCCTCTGGTCACACCAGAAATGGGAAAGGGGGGCATCTGGGTGGCACAGTCGGTTGGGCATCTGACTCTTGGTTTTGGCTCAGGTGGTGAACTCAGGGTCATGAGATCGAGCCCCGTGTGGGGCTCCGTGCTCAGCAAAGAGTCTGCTTCTCTTTCTCTCTCCCCCTGCTTGCAGTCTCCCTCTCTCAAATCAGTAAATAAATCTTAAAAAAAAAGAAATGGTAAGGGATACCTTTGCCTTTTTCAAAGGGAAAAAGCTGGAAAGAAAGAGTCTGCTGATATTAACCACCTTACATTTTACAGCACTGTAGTTTCCTATATTCACACACATTCAGTCCTTAACATGACCTGTGAGGCTAGCATTATTATTCCTGTTGTTTAGATTAAAAACTGGAGGGTCAGAGAGATTCAAGGGCTTGCTCAGCGTTACCCAACCAGCTATGGCAGAGTTAGAGCTAAAATCCAGTTCTGTTTCTATGTCCTCTATGTGTTTTTCATTAGTCACATGACTTCCTATAATATACAATGGCCTGTGTTTAAAAAAATTCCCCAAGCATGCCAAATTTTAAAATTAAAATATATCCTTATTCGTTCTCTTGAAAAGAATACATGGATAAAAATCACCGGCAGCCTGTCTGTGCCTAAAGCCTCGAAACCATATTACAGGACGATCTGAAAGCTTCTAGAGCAAATGCAGTACCCTCAAGGTCAGCTCCCCTGAACTACAGCTTAAGTGCTTTGGCCAAATGGTTCTTTCTCCTTAAGTACAGACTGACTTCTTTTTCCTGAGAACGCACCAACCCAACTCTTTGGAAAAGAGAGACAACGTGACATAAACCAAGCATACCAATGTGTACCGTCGTTTCAATCACTGAGAAGCAACGTCTAGGCTTAGGCTATTGACGTCTTGTTTGCAAATATGAAAAAGATCCCAAGCCTTCTTGGAAGCCCTTTGCTCTTTCTCTAAGACAGACAAAATATATAACAGAAAAACAAATGACAATAGCTTCCAAAATGAAGGGGACCTTTACCGGAGCCTCAGGCTGTGGGATGATTTATGCTCTTGAAAAGAATAAAAAACATCAAGCGTTAGTGAGTTGCCATAGAAACCTTTCTCCAGATGATACTAGAATGAGATTGCTTCCAAGGCTTTTCAGAGTATGTCTAAAGCCATAAAAATTGTTTCTTCATCATGGCTTTATATGTAAATGATTACATTTTCTTAAAATGTCAGCAATCAGAATAAATCTTATTTCATAACCAAGCTTCTGTCTTTACCCTTTGTTGTTGGAAAGGAGTGGGATAGCTTTTGTATATTGTAATCAGGGTAGACAAACTTTGTTTTCACTTGACCTCAACATGGAGGCCCATGGAAAAAAATGCAAACCCAGAAATTACAGCTCTGTCTTTCTCAGTTTTTTAAATGAAGACTATAATATACAAAAACTTGTTATAGAAAACAAAACTTTTAATTCACTCGCCTTGAATCCTTTTGGAAATTCCATGGAATACGTATAAATAAGGGGATCAAGAGTACACTTATTGTGGTGAGCACTGTGTAATGTACAGAAGTGCTGACTCACTATATTGCACAACTGAAATTAACAGAACACCATACATTAATTATACTGGAATTCAAATCAATTAATCAATCAATCAATAGTAACCACTCAATAATTATAGGATCTTTAATAAGTTACGGTAATTGAGATCCTAACAATCATTATTATCAAGAACATAATTCTCAGATGAAATTAAAAAAAAAATTTATAACAATAAAAAAATTTTTTTAAATAAATAAATTTTTTTTAAAGATTTTATTTATTTATTTGACAGAGAGAGAGACAGCGAGACAGGGAACACAAGCAAGGGGAGTGTGAGAGGCAGAAGCAGGCTTCCTGCCGAGCAGGGAGCCCAATGCGGGACTCGATCCCAGGACCCCGGGATCACAACCTGAGCCGAAGGCAGACGCTTAATGACTGAGCCACCCAGGCGCCCCAATAAATAAAATCTTTTAAAGAAAATTCTATGCCCAACATGGGGCTTGAACTCACAACCCTGAGATCAAGAGTCACGTGCTCTGCTGACTGAGACAGCCAGGCGCCCGAGAAATGTTTTAATACTATTTATATCAGAAAATAGTAGCAGAAAACAAGGAGTTAAATTTATTTATCCTCAAACATTTAAAAGATTAGTACTATGGAACCAATAATTACTACTAGAAATCTTAGACTGATAAAAGCAATTTTCCTGAGATATATCTAATCATTAGGATAGAAATTAAATACTAAAAAAAAACTTTTTAAGTATAGAAGGTAAGCATAGGATGCCATGAGTTTCCTTGAATGTAACTTGAGGAGGACATATCTCATTGCTGTGATAGTTGCCCTCCTATGGAGTTTTAGACTCACAAAGATTTTTTCAGGTAGAATATAAAATTGGAGGGGCGCCTGGGTGGCTCAGTCGGTTAAGCGTCTGCCTTCGACTCAGGTCATGGTCTCAGGGTCCTGGGATCGAGCCCCTCATCGGGCTCCCTGCTTGGCAGGAAGCCTGCTTCTCCCTCTCCCACCCCCTCTGCTTGTGTTCCCTCTCTCGCTGTCTCTCTCTGTCAAATAAATAAATAAAATCTTTAAAAAAAAAAAAGAATATAAAATTGGAGAGCTATCATTCCCCCTTGGGCTCACCCGCTCCCTAGATCCTAGTCTCTGAATGCCCTGAAGAAGGTGAGAGGCCTGCTGTAGACTACCTTGAATATTTCTCCATGTACTATATGCTAGCTAACTGAACATAATAAAAAAATAAAATAAAATAAAAATAAAACAAAACAAAAAAAACACATCTTTTATCATGAAAAACGAGATGATGAATTTTAGGAATTCAGGAAGGAGAGGATAAAATGTGGGCATGGCCAAGGAAAAGAAATCTGGGTGAAATATAACAAGTAACTGGAAGAAATGAAGTTACAAAAGAGTGGTTCATCTATGCCAAAGTCTGGCCCTCCCCTCCATCTTCTGGAAGCCTAGTGTGGAGCCCGGCCCAGAGGCTTTACTTTGTCCCCCCCAAAAACACTCCAGTGAAACCAAAGACAAATGCAGTCAGCTACAGAGGTGTACAATGACCAGAGTGGAAGGAAAATGTCACCGGGTTCAAGGACAACGCAGAACACCACCATTCTGCAGAAAAAGCTCTAGAGCTAATAGGCCACGGCCTGGCTGTATGACCCTGGCAAGAGTCCTCACGTTTTCCTCACCTGTGATTAAATGTGGCCCTTCTCATCCTGTAATTAATCTAAATGAGACAGGACAATGATTTTAAATAAGCCGAGATTTCATAACCCCAAAGCATCTAGCCCAAAGTCTCTCCTGTGGAGCATGAAATTTGGGTGACATCAGTAGGTATTAGAAAAAAACATGTGACTTTTAGGGGCGCCTGTGTGTCTCAGTCAGTTAAGTGTCTGCCGTGGGCTCAGGTCATGGTCCCAGGGTCCTGGGATCAAGCTCCGCATTCTCCCTCTACCTTTTGCCCTTCCCCCTTGCTCTCTCTCTAATAAATAAATAAAATCTTAAAAAAAAAAATACATGTGACTTTTGTGCTCATGGGGGACAAGGAAATGCTGATTTAAACAAAGGTGGTTAGTGCTTGCTTCAGCAGCACTTACACTAAAATTGGAACGATACAGAGAAGATTAGCATGGCCCCTGCACAAGGACGACACACCAATTCGTAAACAAAGCTGGTTAAGGATAGGTGTGCTAAGGTAATTTTGGGCAAAAGGTGACTTATTCTGAAATGCATCAAAAAATAAGAGGGATTGATAGAGAGAGAGAGAGAGAGATGGATAGATGGTTACAATGGAAAAAAGCAAAAATAGCAAAAATGTTAACTATAGAATCTAGTTGGTTGGTATGTGAGTGTTGACTGTGTAATTCTCTGACGATTTTCGTAATAAGAAAATTCTGGGAAAAAAGTAAAACCAAGTGGTCAGAAGGTACAAACTTCCAGTTATAAAATAAGTAAGTCTCGGGGATGTAATATACAACGTGGCGACTGTAGTTAACAATACTGGATTGATACTGAAATTTGCTAAGAGAGTAGATCTTAAAAGTTCTCATCACAAGAAAGATGCTTCTCTAACTACGTGTGGTGCATGTTAACTAGACTTGCGGTGCATTTTGCAATATATACAAATATTGAATCATTGGGTGGTACACCTGAAACTAATATGTGTTAATTACATCTCAATGTTTTAAAAAACATTGTCCATAAAAGCAAAATTATGAAGTTGGTTATTTGAAATTGGAAATGTGTGGATCTTCCTAGATTATATATATTTCTTAATTGCAAAATACTTAAGGTTTGCCCAGCTTAAAGATGGATGAAACACTGTTCAAGTACAAATGTTGGAATGTTTGCTGACCTTTGCTGTATCAACAGTGATTGTTAGTAATAAGTTGTAATGGTGTTAGTAATGTGCTACGAAGCTACTGTAAAATAAAATAAAAATAAACACAAACAAAGTTAAACCAGTTTCTGTTCAGCTGGACTTGTCAGAGACTTTAATTAATGTACTGCATGTCTCCATCAGGAGATACTATACTATTTCTGTCATTTCTTCATCTCTATAACTTACTGGGGGACAGGGGATAGAAGTGATTTTCTAGAAGGGCAGAAATGTCCCCTTACATATTTTGGGAAACACCACCTAAAGCCACTAGTTCACTTGGTCAGTGTGGCTACAATTGGTGGTAGGTCTGTCACAAAATCCTCCTCTCAGACAAAACAAAACAAACTTCTCCCCTCTTCCCTCAACAAATCAAACATTCTCAACCACACCATTGTCCTTAGGCAGCACGTTTTCAAGGAACTGATGTCTAAGCAGGACTTGCTTCTAGAAGAGAGCAAAGCTTAGCAGGAGAGGCACCACGGGGGGCGGGGAGGAAGATGGTGACTATAATGTATTTGGAAAGGGAGCTTCCTGGGGAGGCTGGGCGTGTACTTGGTTCAGCCGAGTTACTGAAAAGCAGGAAATGGTGGAACGGAGAAGGATAAAGACAGTATCTTACCAAGATAGGAAATAGAAGTTTCCCTCCTAGGGACATGAAGTGTGGCAGGATCACGCAGGTTGAAGGCAGGCCAAAGAGAGAAGGGAAGTCCAGGAATCTGGAAGGACTGGGGGCAGGGCCATAACTAGAGTCTTGGAGAAGGGGGGAAAGTGGGCTGCCACCTCTGAGATGTTATAAGTTAGCCAAAGGACAACCAGATGAGGGAATTTGGGGTAGCACGGTATTAGGGGTTGAATTGTGTCCTCTCAAGATCCATATGCTGAAGTCCTAACACCCAGAACCTCAGAATGGGAACTCATTTGGAGACAGTTAAAATGAGGTCATTCAGGTGAGACCTAATCCAATATGACTGGCGTCCTTATAAAAAGGGAAAATGGGGTGACAGGCATGCACACACAGCAAAGACCATCAGAGGATGAAGCTAGAGGTCAGGGTGAAGCCTCTGAGGGTCAGGGAATTGTCAAAGATTGCAACAAACTACCAGAAGCTAGGAGAAAGGCATGGAGCAGATTTTCCCTCCTAGTGCTCAGAAGGAACAACCCTGCTGGCACTTTGGTTTTGGAGTTCTCACTTGTAGGCAATACCTTTCTGTTGTCTTAAGCCACCCAGTGTGTGGTTCTTTGTTAGAGCAATGCCAGCAAAACTAATACACATAGGAAATTTTCTTTTCCATATTAAGGTAACATCACTGTTCACTGAACTTACTTTGGGATAGCATGGTGACAAAAGCCCTAGATGGCCGTGTCAGGCTGACATTTCTTACATGCTGAGGAGCCCTGGGGTGTTGGCGGGGGGGGGAGGGGTTACGCGGAGAGGGAGGGATTATTTGCCAGCAGTGTTATTTCAGGACCTGGGAAATGGGGCACTAGCCCAAACAGGTGTTACGTGAGCAGTTGGGTGAGTCTCATGATGAGCTTAAGGATCTGAGTTTCAGCCTGTGAGCTGTGAGCAGCAAAATAAAAAGCAGGTCTTGCAGCATTCAACACAGAGCAGTAAATAATAATCAGGGTGCATCAATCAACCTAGAACCAAGGTGAGGAATGGAACTTTCTGGAGATAGGAGTTAAGAAATTCGCCTTGCCAAGGTTATACAATTTCTATGCTTCATACAAATTCCGTGGTATTTTTAGAATGTTGAATATCAAACCTGTCATTAAACTTGACTCAAAAATTAAATGATTTATGAAATGATTCAACTTCCTGAGAAAAATTCTGCCTTCAGAATCTCATTGCTTTTCTCGGTGCCAAGAAGAGCCACGGCCCACCCAGATACGAGAAGTTTCACCTGCCAGCTCACGTGCTCCTGGTCTCTGGGCCCTCAGACCAGGAGGGATGGCAACACGGCGGCCAGTCAAGTGTGAACTTAACCAGAAATGGGCCATTCGGAAACAAGTGTGTGGGAAAATGTGTCCTTTTAGGTCCTCACAACCACTTTCAAATAGAAGTCAAAGGGGTGGAGGGAGCAGTTCTGGCATTACAACATTGACCTCAATGTCACAGGCCAAGTACCTTCTGGGTTGTTTGTTTTTAGATTTTATTTATTTATTTGACAGAGAAAGAGAGCACAAGCAGGGGGAGCGGCAGAGGGAGAGGGACAAGCAGACTCCCCACTGAGCAGGGAGCCCGATGCGGGACTCGATCCCAGGACCCTGAGATCATGACCTGAGCCGAAGGCAGTCGCTTAACCCACTGAGCCACCAGGCGCCCATTCTGTTGTTGTTGTTGTTTTTTAATCCAACCTGAAAGCCTCATGTTAAGACCGTAAGTCGCATCCCGAGAGTGTGTAGACCTAGACCCACACCGGAGTGCGCAGATGTGTGCTCAGCAATCCAGCATATTCGCGTGTGCGCGCACACGTGTGCTGAAACTGCACGGCACACATGACCAGGAGTACCAGCTGGGGTTCTGGGCTGACATGGAGATAGCAGGTGCACAAGCTGCCAGTCACTGGGGATTGCATGTCACTCTTCTTGCCAAAATAGGGACACAACATACAGCTACTATCCTCATGCATATTTGTTTCGTTTTTTTATTGACTCAACTGGAACAATCCTTGTATCCAGAATTCCAAACAGGTAATCAAGGAGTAATAAAGAAAAAGGAAAAGAGATGGCTCTCCTGTGGGGAGTGTGAACTGATCGGTGCTGGTGGGAGGGAATAAAGGCAAAGGGCAAAGGTGTGTTTTCTTAGAAGCTGTTTTCACATTTTAGCCTTGGAGCTAACCCTCCTCCCTGCTTTATCATCCCCAGCCCAAAGTCGGCTTCTCTGGCAGCAGCCTACATGTAAGACAAAATACATCTTCCATAACCGGGGAGAGTCAATAATCCCACCTAGGGCTCAGGAATTTGCACTCCAAAAAAAAAAAAAAAAAAAAAAAGAAAGAAAGAAAGAAAAGGAAAGGAAAGGAAAGGAAAGAAAAACCCCTACAGGATATTTTTAAGAATTGTTCACAACTATTTTAATTTTGATAAAAGACCCTGTTGAAATCCTAGTGTTTTAAAAATCAATGATAACAGCTTTTAATCAAGCTCTTATGTTCCTTTCACTGTATTTTCTCTTATTTGTTCCATTTTACTAAAATTTTAATTATGTGGGGTTTTTTTCCTTTTAAAATAGAAAGCAGTGGATCCAGAGTCTTCCCCCTACCACCAGCATCCCACCATCAATATTCACTAGAATGCTCCTTCCAGCATCTTGAAACGGGCTGCCCATTCTGTGACCATCTCAACATAAAACTGAACTCCAGACAAAGCTGACAGCCCAAAAGCACTTTCCCAAAATGTGGCCTGTCTCACTCTGGCCTCTGCCTTCGTAAGAAAAAGTACTTGCTGATGTGGCTACAAAGAATTTTCTTTTACATTCCTAGATGCTGTGGTAAAGTATTTCTACCTCACACCTCCTGAGTGCTAGTCCCTGGAAGTTATACGTTGCCTGGGCTTCTCAGTTATGGATATTGAGGTTCTGGCAAGATCTTGCCTTTACTTTGCATTCCAAGTTGAGGATTGAAAATCTAAAAGCAGTGGGAAGCAGGGCAGAGTAGGCAAAGTATGAAGTGGGCAGATGTAATAAAAGAGGCAGGGCCAAGGAAAGATAAAGACTGTGTGCCTTGAACAAAAGTTCATAAATCAAATTTTAAGGGAACCTGGGTGCCTCAGTCAGTTAAGCATCTGCCTTTGGCTCAGGTCGTGATCCCGGAGTCCTGGGATCGAGTCCTGCATAGGGCTTCCTGCTCAGTGGAGAGTCCACTTCTGTTTCTTCCTCTCCCTCTGCCCCTCCACCCCACTCATTCTCTCTCTCTCTCTCTCTCACACACACACACACACACACACACACATGCTCTCTTTGGCTCTCTCTCAAATAAATAAAAATCTGTAAATAAAAAATCTATGAAAAAATTTATAAAAATTTTTAAAAATCTCAGATAAATAAATAAAAATCTATGTGAAAATCTGTAAAAAACTCAAATTTTAAAGCACTGGAAAGCCATCCCCAAATTGTGAAAGGCTTGGCCCAAGGGCTACCGGTTTAGAACCTCTGCTGTAAGCCAATTTCTGGGCCTCGTCTCATTAACAAGGCTGTGGTTTCCGCAGACAGCACCATTTTCCTGAGTCCCTACTGATACCTCAGCTCTTTGCACGGCTTCAAAGATGGCAGCCCTCCCTGTTCCAAAAGCTGGGCTCTTCATCAAACCACTAAGAAGATCCCTAGTTTTCATCGTATTTACGATGGAAGGAAAATTGACAAACCTGAAACTAATGAATGATCAAATCTTATCCATTTTCCCAGGGTTTTTTCTGGCTTATGACTTGGGCCCAGTCATCTACCTAAGAGTCAACTCTAAAACCGGGGCTTCATCCTTGACTTTTTCTGGTTCCTCATCCCATCAACGCCATTCAAGAGGCTTTTCCTGTTATATCAAACCAACAGATCAGAGATAGGTTGAAACCTCTTCAGGTCCGGCCAAAACCCAGCTTGTGCCTTGATAAAAGACTTAACAGAAAGCCAAAATAAGCTGGCAGTGTTTGTGAAGACAAGGTCTCAAATGGAACTCAGATGAAATTACTTACATGTTTATTAGATTCAGTTCTTTTTAGGGAAAATTATAGTCTAAACCTCAGTGAGAAATCCTGGATTCAGTTGTCAGGAGTTAGTATCAGAAGAGGACCCGCCACATAAAAATTAACACCGGTGCAAAGATTTACAGAAAAACAAAATATCTATTGCTGTTTGGGAAAATTATTTCAGGGGTGTCTGTAGCTGGGATCCAGTTTCCCCATTCATTTTAGGACACCTGCTCAGTTACCCCAAATCAAAAATAAATTCACGCACTTTTAGCCAGAATATCTAGATTCCATGTTGAGTGGCGGCCCCCAATCCCTGCCAATCCAACTGTCTCAATTCCTTACATTAAATTGCTTATTACTCCCCAAAAGGAAATTTTAATCTTTCTACAAAATTAAACATCTCTCATATTCTGGGTCTGCTATTAATAAGATGATCAAATTTATCCCCTTCTTCAAACCTCAACTTCCTAACTTGTAAAACCATATAAAAATATGTATCCCCTACCTCACTGAGTAGTTGTGTAAAGAAATTAAGGCAAAATATATAAGGTACTCAGCGCATCACCTGTTGCCTGGTAAATACCCAACAATATCTGTTCAGGGAATGAATGAGTCTAACATCTTTGGGAAGTATTTGGCTTTGAAATTGGAGGAATTAAGTCCCAACCCCTTGGTCTCTGAGGCACTGTAGTCTTGGGCAAGGAACTTCTGAACTCCTCCTAATTCCAGTTTGTAAAACAGGGACAACACCTTGCCGGCGGAGTTGATGCAAAGATGACGTGTGCAAAATTACTTGCATATCCTGGGCCTGCTGTTGCTATCTGGTAATAGACAGGCTGGGCTTGGAAATTAATTATGCCTCTACTTCTCCTTCCCTTCCATTGCCCTACAAACACTGACTGACAACTTAAGGCTTTTTTATAGCATCTCATCAACTTTGGACTCAGTATAGATGATAATCTATAGACCCCGTCTTACAATATTAGCACAACCTCCTAGGTTTTAATAGTTCTTCAATTGTGCAGCAGAAACACAAAAAATGACCCTGTCTTAAACTACCTTCTTTTCAACCCGTAACGAAGCAATTGGATAAATTATATCAGGAGCTGGATGAATGCTCACTGACCACAGCAGAGAGGAGGGAAAGCGATTTTTCTTTCTCTGTTGATAACATTTTTATCACGGACCTAGTGCAATCTAAGCAGTCTTTTTGATTAATCATCACCAGAAGTAACATTTGAACATCTCTTCGCTAATATTAAGACCATTGTATTTGACAGATCCCTTCATGCGATTCAATGAACGATGCCTTTGAACTTCTGGGTGTAGTTTCCCACTGTCCAAAATGGCTATTTCATACCTTTTCTTAAACTTCCTACATGACACCACCCACCCCAGCCCTTTGCAGCTGATAACTCTGCTTCATTTTTTATGGAACTCATTCATCTTTTCACAATAAATGCACATAGACACCTTCGCCTGTTCCTGTATGCAATGCTTGACAGCTTATGACTTAAATGAGCGGCTTCTTTAAGGAAGCCAACCCTCCCCCGCTCTGTTCGGATCCTATTTCCTCCAGGGTTTGGTCCACTGCTCATGTACTTCTCCCACTCCCTCTAGCCTGGATCACAGTCATCAGCGTACAAACCTGCTCTGGCATCTCCAATCTTGAAGACACCTGTGACCCAACATCTCCTTTTGCTTAAACCCTTCCCCTCTGCGCCCCTTCATAGCACTTCTTCAAAGAGTTATCTACACCCATTGCCTCTATTTCCCCATCTGACTCCGGTCAGGTCTTCATCCCTACCATTCCTCCTAGACTGCTCTTGTCAAGGCCACCAGCGATTTTCACATTGCCAAATCCAATCGGTCAAGTCTCGGTCCTCATATTACCTGTTCTCTTAGCAGCTTTTGATCTCGTCCTTTTTGACCCACTGTCTTCTCTGTGTCTGGGCCACACACTGCCTTGGGTTTCTTCCTCTCTAACTCATTGCTGCTTCTCAGATCTTTTGCTGGAGTCTTCTCTTCCCAGCCTCTAAATATTGGAGAGCCCCAGAACTCAGTTCTTGGACCTTTTTTTTTTTTTTTTTGAAGCATTCCCGGGTGGGGGCGCCTGGGTGGCTCAGTCGGTTAAGTGTCCGCCTTCGGCTCAGGTCATGATCCCAGGGTCCTGGGATGGAGCCCCACATCAGGTTCCCTGCTCAGTGGGGAGTCTGCTTCTCCCTCTCCTCCCTGCTCTGCTCTCACTCTCTCACTCTCTCGGTCTTTCTCAAATAAATAAAATCTTAAAAAAAAAAAAAAAAAAAAAGCATTCCCGGGTGATCTCACCTCATTCTGCAGCCTTGAAGCTTTGAGCTTGATATATAAATTGCCTACTTCCTAGTGCCTTCAGCTATTTTGTAATCATCTCAAACTTAACATATTCCAAACAGAGCTCTTGAGTTCCCTCCCCCAAACTGGTTCTTTTCCAGTCTTTTCCATTTCAGTAATGGTATCACAATGCCCCCACTTGTTCAGGCCAAAAATTCAGGAATCGTGCTCAATTCTTTTTTTCCCCTGACCACCCCCCCACCCTCCAATCACTACATCAGTGGGTCAATTCTACCTGAATACAACTGTTTCTTAGCACCCCTCCTACTACCACCTTGGTGTAAGATGACACCATGTCTCCTTTGGACTATTGCTATAGCCTACAATTGCTTCCACTCCTGCTTCTCTGATTTCCCAATTTACAAAGCCCAGAATATCTTTTAAAACAACATCAGATTCATGACATCTCCCTGTTTCAAATCCACCAGTCACTTACATTGCAAAGAGGTGACCCCACCATTACACTCACTTACAAGGCCCCATAGGAGCTCATCCTCACCTACCTACCTTGTCTTACTACCCCTTGCTCATACCACTCCTGCCATATTGATTTTCTTTCTGTTTTTTGAACATATCAGACTTGTTCCTCACATAGGGGCTTTGCACCAACTGTTCCCATCTCCCGTAATATTCTTCCCCCTTATATTTACATGTTCAACATCTCGTGTCTCAGCTTCTACCTCATCTCTAAGGAAGACACCCCCTCTATCTTATTTTTCATGAACTACTTACCACTGGAGGTACTTTGTCTGTAGGTAGATAGGTAGGTGGGTGGGTGGGTAGGTATTTATTTGGTTGATTCATTGGTTATTTATTGTGCAACCCTCCTCACTAGATTATAAGCTCTGTGAGGACAGGGATCTTACTTCTTTTGGTTCCTGTTTTAGCCCCAGCACCTGGGAGAATACCTGGCACATAGGTCTCCTCAAGAAATAATGGTTGCTGGCGGAAAAGAACTCAGGCAAGTTATTGAGTCCATCTGCGAAGGATGAAGAAGGGCTCATTTTACAAAGAACTTACTCTGGAGGCTTCATCAGAATGCATTTCTACACAAAAACTGATGTATCACAGGGGCACCTGGGTGGCTCAATCAGTTAAGTGGCTGCCTTCGGCTCAGGTCCTGATCCTGGGGTCCTGGGATGGAGCCCCGAGTAGGGCTCCCTGCTCGGCGGGGAGTTTGCTTCTCTCTGTCTCTCTGCCCCTCCCCCTCACTTGTGTTCTCTCTTTCAAATGAATAAATAAAATCTTAAAAAACCATGATGTACTGCAAAACTTATTTTAATGTCAACATGACCATTTGATCGCAAAAGTTCTTTAAAATTTTCAACCCCACCCGAATCTTCTTTTCCAAATATCTTTTAAATTATAAATTTAATACAAAATTTTTGCAAGGGAAAAAATGCCAATATGGAAATGGGAGTCTTCTACCTGGATAAGGATTCAAACGGGTCCCCAAATATTGAGAATACAGTGTCCACTCCACAACCTGTCTGCCCCACATCTAAAGTCTATAGAGTTTCCTTTAATCAATAACGCCATCTGGTCACTGTCGGAAAATCAAACTGTTTCTTTTGCCGAAGGTCAATTGAGCATCTGATATTTTAAAGAGGTATATTTAAGGCCTTTGTTACTTATTAATTCCTCTGGAGCATTTAAATCCCATGCCTGTACCATTAGATGGTGGAAAAAAAGATACCTGGTCTACGTTGTACTAGTTACTTACAGAAATTTCTTATATATTAAATGAGTTTTAATATTATGCTGTAGCTGAAATATTTTTGTGTGCTTTGTGTGCATGCATGTTTCTATACATTACACAAACTTTATCCTCAAGCTCCGGGCAGAGCCCCAAACCGTGCTATCAGTCAGCACTAGAAGTTGAAAGGTGAAACCACCTCTAATGGAAGAGGCCAGTTCTATCTTGTGGAAAGCAGGTGTAATCTGGACCTGGGAATCCTGCAATCCTGGACAAATTCCTCTTAAACAAAGGGGCACATGGAACTGAGAATGCCAATATCACCACCTACACCCATGGTAGCAAAAAATACCTTTAAAACCTTTAGTAGGGGCACCTGGGTGGCTCAGTCATTAAGCGTCTGCCTTCGGCTCAGGTCATGATTCCAGAGTCCTGGGATCCAGCCCCGCATCGGGCTTCTCCCTCTCCTCCCGGCTCATGCTCTCTCTCTCTCAAATAAATAAATAAAATCTTAAAAATAAAATAAAATAAAAGTCTTTATTAGGAGCATCTTCAATCTGGAAAGTTATACTGTCATGTCATGCTCTTCTGTGCCCTTTTGTCCCTCTGTATTTGTTTGATTCCACGAGTCTTTTCTTCCAGGGCTCCTTTCCTCTGTATATATCTCTGTGACAGTCTCCACGTTCATCCTTAGCTCTGCGTCTTTTTTTTTTGATTTTTTTTTTTTTTTTTTTTTTTGCGAGAGAGAGAATGAGAGAGAGCACATGAGGGGGTGAAGGTCAGAGGGAGAAGCAGATTCCCTGCCGAGCAGGGAGCCCGATGCAGAACTTGATCCCGGGACTCCAGGATCATGACCCGAGCCGAAGGCAGTCGCTTAACCAACTGAGCCACCCAGGCGCCCTTAGCTCTGCGTCTTAAGAGGTCCATCTGTTATCCCATACCTCCCCAACTCCTTCTGTCTCTCCTAACCAACCCAAACACAAAGCCATTATTTATTTATTTATTTTCCCATATGTTGACGTGGCCAAAAATGTACAGAGATTTGGATGTCACCTTAGTACAGGTGAGTTTTGGAACCACTGAGCTCAAGCGAACTAAGTCAATCAGAGAAAGAGAAGTATCATATGATCCCACCGATACGAGGAATTTGAGAAACAAGACAGAGGAGCATAGGGGAAGGGAGGGAAAAAATGAAGCAAGATGAAACCAGAGAGGGAGACAAACCACAAGAGACTCTTAATCTCAGGAAACAAACTGAGGGTTGCTGGAGTGGTGGGGGGTGGGAGGGATGGGGTGGCTGGGTCACAGACATTGGGGAGGGTATGTGCTATGGTGAGCGCTGTGAATTGTGGAAGACTGTTGAATCACAGATCTGTACCTCTGAAACAAATAATACATTATATGTTAAAAAAAAAAAGAAGATAGTAGGAAGGAAAAATGAAGGGGGGAATCGGAGGGGGAGATGAACCATGAGAGACTATGGACTCTGAGAAACAAACGGGGGGTTTTAGAGGGGAGGGGGGGGATGGGTTAGCCCGCTAATGGGTATTAAGGAGGGCATGTATTGCATGGAGCACTGGGTGTTATACGCAAACAATGAATCATGGAACACTACATCGAAAACTAATGATGTAATGTATGGTGACTAACATAATAAAATAAAATTAAAAAAAAAAGAAACCACTGAGCTCCCCCAGAATTTTGTAAAAGTTTACATAGAATAATACCCACAGGGGCGCCTGGGTGGCTCAGATGGTTAAGCGTCTGCCTTCGGCTCAGGTCATGATCCCGGGGTCCTGGGATTGGGCCCCACATCGGGCTCCTGGCTCAGCGGGGAGCCTGCTTCTCCCTCTCCCTCTGTCTCCCCTCCTGCTCATGCTCTCTCTCTGTGTCTCAAATGAATAAATAAAATCTTTAAAAAAAAAAGAATAATACCCACAAGGAGAACGTGTTCATGGAAGTTTCCTTATTGGATTAGGCCATTTTAATTACAGTATCAATCACCAGGTGCGGCTAACGGCCATACCCCTGGGTGTGAGATCTGTGTACTACAACTGGTTGAGAGGCTCACAGAGGACTACATGCGTTAGAAGGGCATCATGGTCCTCCCGACCGAGCATTTCAACGTCTTGCCTAAAATTTTTCTAGTAGTAGCTGCTTATCAGTTCAGAAACAAACAGAAACACCAGCTATTTCAAAAAGAATGTGTTCCATCCCATATTCTAACCATAAGTCAAGAAAAAAAATTGAACTGGGGACCTGGGTGGCTCAGTCCGTTAAGCGTCTGCCTTCGGCTCGGGTCATGGTCTCAGGGTCCTAGGATCGAGCCCCGCATCGGGCTCCCTGCTTCATGGAGGCCTGCTTCTCCCTCTCCCACTCCCCCTGCTTGTGTTCCCTCTCTCGCTGTGTCTCTCTCTGTCAAATAAATAAATAAAATCTTTTTAAAAATTTGAACTAAAAATACCCCTCCTGGAAAATATAATTGAATAATAGACCTAAGAAGAATGTTCAACTTGGCTAGTAATTAAAAATGAAAACCAACCATTTTCAGCTCTCAGTGTGAGAAACTGAGAAATACCATTTTTGCTCTCAATTTGAGCAAGATTAAAAGGAAAAAAAAAGGAAAGGATATTAAATGCCGCCAACAATGTGACAGAACAAGTCTGGCTGAAATAATCATTGGCAAAACCGTTGAGAAAAACAATTTGGCAAAAACTTGAAACTGCCCATTTCTTTAAATCACAAACAATTACTCTATAATTCAATTCTAAGAAATAATACCACATAGGAAAAAATTATTATTCCTCAACATCTTTAGTGCCATGTCATCTATAATAGCATACACGTAATACATAATGTCCAATCATCTGGTATTGATTAAGTAAGCTATGGCAAACCTATTTGATATTAATTAAATTATGTTCAGAAGGACTGCAATATTGTGAAAAATGCTTATGTTTTAATATCAGGTGAAAGATATACAATTGAAAATATACCGAAATACTAAGAGTGGTTGTTTTGTTTTGTTTTGTTTTAAGTAGGCTCCACACCCACTGTGGAGCCCATTGTGGGGCTCGAACTCATGACCCTGAGATCAAGACCTGAGCTGAAATCAAGAGGCCGATGCTCAACTGAGTGAGCCACCCAGCTGCCCCAAGAGTGGTTGTTTTGGGTGGTAGGACTTAAAAATGACATTATAAAGATAATTCATCCAGAATTAGTGTAAAAAATAACATACTTCGTCATGAGCTCATGTGAGTAGTTTTATTTACTAGACTATTTCCAGGATTTGCTGTATAAATGATCGACTTTTGTTATAAATTTATACTTTTTAGAGACCTAAAATAAAGCAGAGTCACATAATTGCATAAACTCTCTATAAATCACAGTCTATCTTCCTTCATATTGCCACTAACCCTCCGGATTTCAGAAAAAAATTCTATGCAGGCACATAGATAGAAGTGCTTTTGCAATAGTCAACTGTATATCAAACCGAGCAAAACTGGGCACCTGGGTGGCTCAGTTGGTTAAGCGACTGCCTTCGGCTCAGGTCATGATCCTGGAGTCCCTGGATCGAGTCCCGCATCGGGCTCCCTGCTCGGTAGGGAGTCTGCTTTGCCCTCTGACCCTATCCCCTCTCATGTGTTCTCTCTCATTCTCTCTCTCTCAAATAAATAAATAAAATCTTAAAAA
>NW_023270164.1:8506242-8528321 GCF_011800145.1 Mirounga leonina
GCCTTCGGCTCAGGTCATGATCCTGGAGTCCCGGGATCGAGTCCCGCATCGGGCTCCCCCTGCTCGACAGGGAGTCTGCTTCTCCCTCTGACCCTCCTCCCTCTCATGCTCTCTGTCTCTCATTCTCTCTGTCTCAAATAAATAAATAAAATCTTAAAAAAAAAAAAAAAAAACGAGTAAAACTAAAATCAACTACATGATACTTTATGAAATTTACTTCAATTAAACCTAATGATCAGATTGGGAAATGGAGAGAAGGATGTATATTATTTTTTCAAAACTTGGGAGCTGTTTCCCTTAATTGCTTTTTCTTTCAACACCACCAATATATCTTTATTAGATTGCCCTGTAAAATTTGGAACTTAATAACATTATTTATATTGTGCTTTCTAAGCTGATGAATACAATGTAATTATTGTTCACTAATTAAGGGACTGAATTTGGCATCCTGATCTGTAACTCCAGGCTCACGGGCCACCTAAAATGCCCCAAAATTCATAGGAAAGCTGCAGAAAGGAAAATACTTACTATACATTAATTGTAATATCTAAATGCACACACATATATATTCAAGTAAATATACATATCTTATATATATAAGTATATACCTAAATGCATAAGTATTTTCTTTGGTAGAAGTTTTCATGTGAATGTTGGGGCATTTTGCCCAAAGAATCTGTTCCAGGCCCAACCGTCTGGGAAAAGCATGTGGGAAAAACAGGCAGCTGGTCAGGTACCTCTACCCCATCCTTTCACTATAACTAGAGGCCCCTCCTGTCTCCTTCTGGTCTCCTTGATTAATACAGTCAACTACTCCTCTTTCCAGAAGGCAATACAAAATAACTATTCTCTAGGAGTACCCATGCTATGTGGTATCCAGGAAAAAAAAATCACAAAAGATCACGTTTTAAAATTTTAAGGTGATTCTCAAAAGGTTAAACATAGAGTTACCATATGACCCAATCAGTTCCACTCCTAGGCATATATCCAAGAGAAACAAAAACATACATCCACATGAAAATTTGTACACGAATGTTCATAGTAGCATAATTCATAACAGCCCCAAAGTGGAAATAACCCAAATGCCCATCAACTAATGAACAGATAAACAAAATGTTTTCTATCCATACAACGGAATATTATTTGCCATAAAAAGCAATGAAATACTGAAAACTGCTACAACATGGATGAAATTTGAAAACATTATGCTGATTGAGATGAAAGGATAAAGAAGATGTGAGATATATATATACAAACACACACACACACAATGGAGTATTACTCAGCCATCAACAAAGGATGAAATCTTACCATTTGCAACGACATGGATGGAACTAGAGGGTATTATGCTAAGTGAAATAAGTCAATCAGAGAAAGACAATATTAATTATCATATGGCTTCACTCATATGTGGAAGATAAGGGATAGTGCAGAGGACAATAGGAGAAGGGAGGGAAAACTGAATGGGAAGTCATCAGAGAGGGAGACAAACCATGAGAGACTCTTAACTTAGGAAACAAACTGGGGGTTGCTGGAGGGGAGGGGGGTGGGGGGATGGGGTAACTAGGTGATGGGCATTAAGGAGGGCACTTGATGGAATGAGCACTGGGTGTGATATGCAACTGATGAATAACTGAACTCTACATCTGAAATTAATGATACACTGTATGTTAATTAATTGAATTTAGATAAAGTAAGATATTAAAAAAAGGAAAGAAAACATTATGCTGATTGAAAAAAAGCCAGGGCGCCTGAGTGGCTCAGTCATTAAGCGTCTGCTTTCGGCTCAGGTCATGATCCCAGGATCCTGGGATCGAGCCCCGCATCAGGCTCCCTGCTCGCAGGGAACCTGCTTCTTCCTCTCTTCCCTGCTTATGCTCTCTCTCTCTCTCTCTCTAATAAATAAATAAATAAAATATTTTTTAAAAATGCAGGAGGGGCACCTGGGTGGTTCAGATAAGCATCTGCCTTCAGCTCAGGTCATGATCCCAGGGTCCCCGGATCAAGCCCCGCATCAGGCTCCCTGCTCGGCGAGAAGCCTGCTTCTCCCTCTTCCACTCCCCCTGCTTGTGTTCCCTCTCTTGCTGTGTCTCTCTCTGTCAAATAAATAGATAAAAAAAACTTAAAAAAAAAAAGAAAGAAAAAAAGCCAGACACAAAAGGTCATGTATGGTACGATTCCATTTATATGAAATGTCCAGAACAGGCAAATACCTAGAGACAGAAAGTATATTAGTAGCCGTCAGGGGATGGGGCAGGAGGGTTTCAGTGGTGGTGGTATGGTGTTGGGAAATAGTGAATGACCGTAATGGGTGTAGAGTTTTTTTTCAGGGAGACAAAAATGTTCAAAAGTTGCATTGGATTCATGATTATACAACCCTGTGAATATGTTAAAAACCATTAAATTGCATAATTTAAATGAATTAATTGTATGGTATGTGAATTTTGTATTTGTGTGTGTATATATATGTATAGTATATCTCAATAAAGCTGTTACTAAAAAATTTAAGACGATACACTAATAATGAAGCAACAGAAATTAAGAAATTAAGAAAGCAATCCCATTTATAACTGCACCAAAAATAATAAAATATGTAAAAATAAACTTAACCAAAGAGGTGAAGGACCTGTACTTTGAAAGCTATAAAACACTGATGAAAGCAACTGAAGATGATGCAAACAAATTGAAAGATATCCCACGCTCATGGATTGGAAGAACAAACATTGTTAAAATGTCCATACTACCCAAAGCAATCTACACATTTAATGCAATCCCTATCAAAATACCAAAAGCATTTTTCACAGAACTAGAACAAATAATCCTGAAATGTGTATGGAACCACAAAAGACCCCAGATAGCCAAAGCAATTTTCAGAAAGAAGAGCAGAACTGGAGATAATCACAATGCCAGACAATAAGGTATATTACAAAGTTGTAGTAATCAAAACAGTATGGTACTGGCACAAAAATAGATACATAGATTGATCAATGGAACAGGATAGAGAGCCCAGAAGCAAACCCACAATTATATGGTCAATTAATCTTCGACAAAAGAAGAAAGAATATACAATGGGGAGAAGACAGTCTCTTCAACAAATGAACAAATGGTGTTGGAAAAACTGGACAACAACATGTAAAAGAATGAAACTGGGCCACTTTCCTACACAAAATAAACTTGATTAAAGATCTAAATGTGAGACCCAAAACCATAAAAATCCTAGAAAAGAATACAGGCAGTAACTTCTCTGACATGGGCTGTAGCAACATTTTTCTAATTATGTCTCCTGAGGCAAGGGAAACAAAAGCGAAAATAAACTATCGGGACTACATCAACATAAGCTTCTGCACAGTGAAGGAAATAATCAACAACACTAAAAGACAACCTACTGAGTGGGAGAAGATATTTGCAAAGGACATACCCGATAAAGAGCTGGTATCCCAAATTGATAAAGAACTGATACAATTCAACACCCAAAAAACTAAATAATCCAACTAAAACATGGGCAGAAGACATGAGCAGACATTTTTCCAAAGAAGACATCCGGATGGCCAACAGACACATGAAAAGATGCTCATCACAACTTCCCATCAAGAAAATGCAAATCAAAACCACAATGAGATATCACCTCACACCTGTCAGAATGACTAAAATAAAAAACACAAGAAACAACAAGTGTTGGTAAGGATGTGGAGAAAGGGGAATCCTCTTGCACTGTTGGTGGGAATGCAAACTGGTGCAGCCAGTCTGGAAAACAGTATAGAGGTTCCTCAGAAAGTTAAAAATAGAACTACCCTATGATCCGGTAATTGCACCACTGGGTATCTACCCCCAAAATACAAAAACACTAATTCAAAGGGATACATGCACCCCCATGTTTATTGCAGCAGCATTTACAGAGGCCAAATTATGGAAGCAGCCCAAGTGTCTATCAATAGATGAATGGATAAAGAAGATGTGGTGTGTGTATATATATATATATATATATATATATATATATATATATATGCACAATGGAATAGTATGCAGCCATAAAAAAGAATGAAATCTTGTCATTTGCAATGACATGGATGGAGCTAGAGAGTATAATATGAACTGAAATAAGTCAGAGAAAGACAAAGACCATATGATTTCACTCATATGTGAAATTTAAGAAACAAACAAACAAAGGGAAAGAGAAAGAGAGAGAGAGAAACCAAGAAACAGACTCCTAATTATAGAGAACACACTGATGGTTACCAGAGGGGAGGGGAGTGGGGGGATGGGTGACATAAGGGATGGGGATTAAGGAGGGCACTTGTCCTGACGAGCACTGGTGATGTATGGGAATCCTTATATCATCCACCTGAAACTGACATAACACCATATGTTACCTCTTCTGGGATTCAAATTAAAAGGTTAACAAAAAAATTTAAGATGAAACTTCGGAACTCAATAAGGTTTATCATGATTATTATTGTTACTTTTTAAAGATATTTTGAGGTTTTATTTTTTTTAAATGAAATAAAGGAGATTTTATTTTATTTTTTGATGTAGTGTTCCATGATTCATCGTTTGCGTATAACACCCAGTGCTCCATGCAATACGTGCCCTCCTTAATACCCATCAGTGGGCTCACCCATCCCCCCACCCCCTCCCCTCTGAAACCCTCAGTTTGATTCCCAGAGTCGGTTTTAACGAAAGATGTTGCAGAAGGTGTTATGGATGCCCCACCCGCATACCCTCCTCATCAGCTCCTACTTGAGCCAGTGACTGACTCCGCCCCAGGCATGTTTCTGGCTACAGGCGCCCCCTAGCCCGTTAAGTGCCCCAGCTGTCTCACACCTCAGTGGAGATACCTGAAGAGAACCCTACAATGGTCTCTCCAAGGTTCCCGGCAGGATCGAGCTCTGGTCACCGACGGGGGAAACAGGCTTCAAAATCACCCTTTCCCAACTTCTATTGGGGTTTGCAGGGATCACTTCCCAAATAAATGACTTGCACTCACATTCCATCTCAGGGTCAGCTTCTAGGGAAACCCAAGCCGCCGTACACATTACTCTTTCTTCCCTTCTCAACTAATATTCGTATCTTGCCCCAGTAGAAAGGTCTGAAATGGTAATTGGTCAAGTCATTAAAAGAAAATTTCTGTGGTTATGTTTAGCCAACACAGAGAGATGGCTTTAGAATTTAGATCTTGTTGACTTGTGTTCACAAATAATGCTGATTTGTCCCTAAACTGCCATAATAGCTGTGGCCCATCTTAAATAGGGAGAGTTTTTCCCCTGAGGTTCAGTTTATTTTTTTTAAGATTTTATTTATTTATTTGAGAGAAAGAGAGAGCACGCACATGAGGAAGGGAGGAGGCAGAAGCAAAGGGAGAAGCAGACTCCCTGCTGAGCAGGGAGCCCGATGCAGGGCTCGACCCCAGGACCCTGAGATCATGACCCGAGCTGACAGCAGACGCTTCACCAACTGAGCCACCCAGGCACCCCTGGGGTTGTTTACAAGATGGCCCTACTCAGAGGGACAGAAAAGCAGACGCCATGGAAACATGCCATAAAAGTATCAAAAGCTTAAAATTGAGAACCTTTATTGGCACTCCCACGTATTAACTTTTTGCTGAAAATTCGGTGAGAATAGTCAGGTCTTTTCTGAGAACATGAGCCACATGCATTACCAACAAACCACCAACCAGCAAAGAAAAACTTCTCGATGAACATAACAGCATATGACCGTCTCATTTTCGGTATTTTATTTTTCAACGTATGACACCCTTCTACTTTCTATTTTAAAAGGCTTCCCTTGGGGCACCTGGGTGGCTCAGTTGTTAAGCGTCTACCTTCGGCTCAGGTCATGATCCCAGGGTCCTGGGATGGAGCCCCACATCGGGCTCCCCGCTGAGCGGGGAGCCCGCTTCTCCCTCTCCCTCTGCTTGTGTTCCTGCTCTCGCTCTTTCTCTGTGAAATAAATAAATAAAATCTTTAAAAAAAATAAAAATAAAAATAAAAGGCTTCCCCGATCCGTAACCCTTGGAACCAAATGCATTTCAGAACTTCAATTATTTTCAGATTTTAGAGGGACAACCCAGTACTGAGGAATATATTATGGGACAGCCCTAGCAAGAGCTGGGACAACCGCCTTAAAATCATCTGATTATGCCTGCAGTCAAACATATGACTAATAGCAAACACGACACATCAGTTCTGGTCAGGCTTTTGCTGAAAGCTCTAGAAAACAGTTTCAATGTTCAGAGTTCTGGGCATTTGGGCAGCGCAGATAAGGAACTGTGGTCTGAAACATGGAAGATTCGCCATCAGATAAGTGCTGAGAACCCGAATGTCGAAAACTGGACAAGAAAACTCAGGGCAAGTGAGGACATTCCGTTCATGAAAGAGATAATTTCCTACAATGAGGTGGTTTAATACTTTTATGATGGGTTGACTAGGCACCCATCAGAAAAACTATATTAAAGTAATTCCCAAGAGGGGGGCAACACAGAAAGGTACAAATGCAATTTAAAACCAAAGTTGTCTGTGTAGTTCGTAAGGAAAGAGTCAATAAACAAATTAATATTGACTGTGAATCCGTGAGGTAGAGGCACCATCCGAGGTGGTGTGGGACAGAGTGCCTGCCCTCCTGCAGCTTACAGTTGGGAGGACAGAAAAGGTGTAAAAACAGATGCCAGGGGAGAGTAGAATTGGGGAGCACAGTGTAGTTTGCACAAGGCTGTCAGAGATGGAGATCTAAAAAAAAAAATGAGTTTTTTTTAAAGATTTTATTTATTTGAGAGAGAGTAAGAGAGGGGTGGGGGAGGGGCAGAGAGAAAAGCAGACTCCCCACTGAGCAGGGAGCCCGATGCGAGGCTCGATCCCAGGACCCTGGGATCATGACCTGAGCCGAAGGCAGAAGTTCAATGACTGAGCCACCCAGGCGCCCCCAAAAATGAGTTTGAAAGTCAGCTCTGAAAGATGGTCAAGAGTCATCAAAGTGGCAGGTGGGGGGGGAGAAGAGCTGGAAAGAGATTCCATGTGGAGAAGAGCAAGTACAAAGGCTAGAGCCTGAGGCAGATTATTCGAGGACTTGACCGTGGGCCTGCAAAGAGCCAAGACACCTTTGGCCGATGACGTTACCGAGGTAAGCAGGGGTCGGGCCTCCAGTGTGTCTGGGCCACAGTCATCATTCTGGGCTTAATCCTGGGGTTAATGGAAGCCACTGAAGGGTGTGAAGCAGAGGAGTAACCTCTTAAGACTTGTATTTTAGAAAGATTGCCCTGCCAGGAGAACAGTCTGGAAGAATACATGCCAGGCTATTAATAGGGGTCACCTCAGGAGGGTTAGGATGGGGGGAAGGCCAACGGATAATTAGCTTTGTATTGGAACTTCATTTGCTTCGCTTCTGGCCATAAACATTTTTTGTGGCTTAAAAATAGCAAAAGTTGAATTTTTTCCTCATTAAAACCAAGTTATTCTTCCTTTAGTGTAAGAACGAATTGGGCAGATACACCTTGAAGATATTATGGTAAGTGAAAGAAGCCAGACATAAAAGGACAAATACTGTATGATTCCGTTCATATGAAGTTCCCCAAGTAGTCAAATTCGTGGGGGTAAGAAAGCAGAATGGGGGTTGCCAGTGGCTGAGGAGAGCAAGGAATGGGGAATCCATGTTTAATGGGGATAGGACGTCAGCTTAGGATGATGACAAAATTCTGGGGATGGATGGTGATGGTTGCGTGACAGTGTGGATGTCCTTCATGCGGCTGAACTGTACCCTTAAGAATGGTTCAACTGGTGCATTTTACGTTGTCTAGATTTTATCATGATAAAAAAGAAAAAAAAAAAAAAAAACACGGAGCAGAGAGGACTGGACCGAATGGCAGGATGCAAATGAGCAGACTCTGGGAACAACAGTGGTCCACGTGAGGAGCCCCAGATCAGGAGGGGGCATGGAGACGGGTCAGGTGCACTGGTCTGACCTACATTTTAAAACTGGAACTAACAGGGCTTTAGGAGTAATAAGGGGAGAAGAGAAGAAAATAGCTAGTATCTAGTATCCAAAGGTAGACCCTGAAACAGGGGAGTTGGATGCCACTAGTTTATTTGGGAAGCGATCTCAAGAAGCCCTCACAGGCTCTGGGGAGGTGAGACAAGGAAGGGAAGGTAGGGAATGAGGGGCGTAGTATGGAGAGGTTGCCACTGTGGGCAACTGGGGCTCCATTCCACTGGAGGGGGAGCTCTGGGCGACCATGTAGAACATGCCTCAGTCATTCCAACTGACAGGTGAAGAATCCAGGTCATTTAGCATGTCAGTCCTAGGAGCAGATGGTTGCTCCTGGGGACATTAACCCCAGTGCATTGCTGGCCCATCCTGGGTTGGAGCCAAGGTCGGGGCGGGGGGGTGGGGGGGCTCCAGTGGCCAGAGAAAGGCCCCAAGCAAAGACTTAAGGTAGTCAGAAGCTCTAGGTCCCTGTATACAGAAATGGGTGCTGAGGGGTGATGTGGGGATCCCACAGCAAGGGGCTTGGCTTAAAAACTAGTCTGAAAGTGGTTCTGTTTCCCAAAACAGGGAACACTGGAGGTGAAGCAAGTAGGAGTGGGCCAAGGATACTGAAGGAGAAGCCAGACAGGTGGGAGGGAAGCAGGACCTTGGAATGGAGGGGATGAAAAGAGGTGATGTCGGGGCGCCTGGATGGCTCAGTCGGTGAAGCATCTGCCTTTAGCTCAGGTCATGATCCCAGGGTCCTGGGATCGAGCCCCACATCGGGCTCCCTGCTCGGTGGGGAGCCTGCTTCTCCCTCTCCCTCTGCTGCTTCCCCTGCTTGTGCTTGTTCTCTCGCTCTCTCTCAAACAAAAAAAAAAAAGAAAAAAGAAAAGAAGTGATGTCTTCAAATGTCCAGTTAATACACAGCACGAGAAGATGGAAAATCTTTCCTTAGATTGTGGGAACTACTTCGGGAAATACTAATAGTTGAGTAAGAGTTTACACGGGCCAAATACCCCATACTGCTCTGTACCACAAAGCTCAGATGCCAAAGATGTAGCAAAAAATATCCAACCAGACAAATAACAGTGTGAGAGAAATACAAGCTCTCAACCTGTGTTTCTGTTCCTCATCTCTTTCTGACCTTCCACTTAATGTAAAAGTACACAGATCAATATATTGCACATACCACCTTATAGGAAGGATGGATTTGTTGAGAACGAAAAACCTAATATTGCCTTTCTCATGCGTACTAGAATTACATGCAACCGAGGTCCTTGAGAAATGTCGGGCAGATATTATTTCTACATTTTGCATATGTATTTTTGGTTTGTTCTTCACCCATAGCTGCAATTATTCTAGCAGCGAGATTGAATAAGCTCTCACTTTGCAAATTATTTGCAGAAGTCCCTTTTCATCATCACTGAAGTCTTCATTGTATGTGAAAAATATTAAAAACTGATGCCAAGAGTTTGCAGATAGAGTGCGTGGTTTGAAGAAGGGTTTAAATTCTAAGTGCTCATATTTTTTTCCAATCCCTGTTTTCAAAGAAAAGGGATTCAAACATGTTAGCCGACATATCTATATCTATATCTATATCTATATCTATATCTATATCTATCTTCACTGGAAACGTAAAATTCACTAATGCTTTTAATTTTAAAGATTGATTTTAAACTTACTCTCTGGCAATCTTGAAACCCACAAATTCCTTTCAAAGGAATTCATCCAGAGGGAAGGGACCCAGATTTAAAAAGACAGGTTTCCTGAAACATACCTTTAAAAGAACACAGGAGGAGAAAAAAATGTTTTGTCATTTTTACCAGCTTTTCAGAGTTTTGTTTGACAACTAAAACCCAGGAAAAAAGCAAGCCCAAGTCCCAAATGATTTTTCTTCTGCAACAAAATGTTTTTGCTTTCCCCACCCCACCTTAGAGTCATCTTAACCTCTTTGTACTTTTTTCCATTTCTCAGACCTGTCTGCTGGAAGCTCAATATTGTGGACCAGCAGACTGATTTATCTACAGAAAACTCATTTTCCCCTTGGACACATTTTCCACGATATCAGAGAGAAAGGAACAAGAGGAGAAAAGCAGATCACAGGCAGTGTATTTTGGATGTTCTGCCTTTTATCAACTGGGACCATGTGATTTCCTTTCAGACTCTGGCCGCTCCTGCATGCAGCCCGATTTCTGATGAAAAAAAAAAAAAAAAGCATGTATATTTCACCCCTCAGAAGGCCAAAATGATCATACCACCTACGAGTAGGCCTGAAAAAAACTAGCAGATGACACAGCACCCAGAAACCAAAACCAGAGTCATCTCAGCATCCATTCTGACTTGGCCCAAAGGTGAGCTCTGTAAAGATACACAGAGGCTTCCTTTATTTAAAAAGCACATTTTTTTGGGGGGGGTATGCGCAACCAACAATGAATAGGCACAGGAAATGTAATTCCATCTCATTTCTCTTGTGTGTGTGCGTGTGTTAAGCTGGAACCTTTTCCTGATGTTCATTCCTGGCATCTAGCACGTAGAAGGCACTCACTTCATGTTTTCTAAATGAAAGACTAACAGCAGATAGAAAGAGATCAGCATGCTACCAGCCAAGATTTGGGGTAGATAGCAAACAGAAGGGGCTGCATCACAGGATTAGAAACTAGCCTACAATTTCCTTTTATAGATATTTCCATAAGTAATGTGCTTTGTTTTTTTTTTTTCAATCAGAGAACAGAATCCTCAAAGTGTTCATGTCATCGTAATACTAATAGTCTAGCTCTGTAAGGTTTGGCTTGCTGGGGCATGGGAAGAACAGGATCTTTCTCTCTCTTTCTCCTCTTAAATCATCTATTCAATTGCACAGAGAAGCGTATCTTTGGACATGCCAATCCAAAATGTTGTAACTCATTTAAATGCTATCAGTGGTCATTTCCAAGAAGTACAGTCAAAAAGTTACCTGTGAAAACTCTACAACACACTCCTTCACGATCACGATCTTTCTAGTTCATTTGTCAGACCCCTCTATGATGAATGTCCTTTGACCAAAGACCGACAACCTGTTAACCTCTCCACCCAAACGCTACCAACCAGCTCCCTCACTTTCTCCCTGGCCCATCTTGGATTCTGTTGCCCATGTTTACAATCACTTTTAGTATCTTCAATTCCCTGTGAGAAATCCTACAGGAAGCTGCATAAAATAGTAGCAGGATTACGGGAAGAAGAGAGGCGTGCACCAACAGTACGATTTTGCCAAGAACCCAGAATCTGAGCTGGGCCCAAAATGGTAGCCTGGGATAGACAGGCAGTCCGTGACCTTCTGTGTCTAGTCTTCACAGATTATGGTTGTTTGTTCCATAATTTATCCCTTGGTTACCCTGCCACAAATGTTTCCGATAAAGGAAGAGATCTATATTTGTAGCAATTCCAGGTAAGAGGCTGTGAATCTCAGCTCTAAATCAGCTCACAGAGTGGTAAGAGAATTAGATTCCCTGGAGCTTGTTTGGGCTTGTAAAGGTCTGCCCTCACCCTCCACCATGTTCTGGGGATTCAGAGCACCTAAAAGATCCAGAACTGGGCGCCTGGGTGGCTCAGTTGGTTAAGCGACTGCCTTCGGCTCAGGTCATGATCCTGGAGTCCCAGGATCGAGTCCCGCATCGGGCTCCCTGCTCAGCGGGGAGTCTGCTTCTCCCTCTGACCCTCTTCCCTCTCATGCTCTCTCTATCTCATTCTCTCTCTCAAATAAATAAATAAAATCTTTAAAAAAAAAAAAAAAAAAGATCCAGAACTGATGAGGCTCAGCACTCTCCCTGGGCCTCTGCCTCCAACTGACGCAAACTTCATGGTTAGAACATCTTGTGATCTGCAGAACAAAAATACTGTTCAACTCTTGTCTATCTAGATTAGGGTCCAGGGCCAGCAGCCTCTGAGGCAAATCCACACTAGGAGCTTCATCAGGGTTCAACGGGTGTCAAGAAGTAAGGGAAGGAGGACTGGTCAGAGAGAGGAGTTGAACTGAGATGCAGTCACGACAGAGGCCTCAGTCAATTCCACAGGAAGCTCCAGAGCTGAGAGGGCCCGTCAGAGCTGTCCTGAAGTGAGGTAAGGGGGCCAGGCCTCTATACCCCCACATCTGTTGCAGGGTGCCCCCAAAGGAAGGGGCATGCTCTTGGGTGAGTCGGCTCCCCTCAGTCAAGGGCAATTTCCAGAGAGGGACTCCGCAGGGAACCAGCAGGCGGTCAACACTCTCAGCAGGTGGGGGAATAACTGCCCCGAAGGGGGTTCGGGCAGCCAAATGGCATCCACCACGCTGCCATTTTAGGGCCAACAATAAGAAGAGCAAAACTGCAGTCTCAATGGCCTGTGTATATTAGAGCGCAGATTTAAATTTCAACCACTTAGAGCTCTATTTTAAGGACAAATATTTGAATTGGCCAATTAACTCTCCAATAAATCCTCTCACTAAATGTTCCTTCAGGTTCTTTGAGGCCCTGAAGTGACGCTCTCGTCCTCCTCTCCTCTCTGGCAAATGAATCAGATGCACGTATCTTTCTCAGCACCCACCACCCCTCCGAGCATTCACCTGTATGCGTCTCTGTCTGCTTGGTGTACCCCTCAAAGATGGAAACATGTATTACCCATCTGTCTATTCCCACGCCAGCTCAATGCTTGGTAAATAGGGCATTCGATAAGCCTTTATTGAATGAACAAATTCATCAAGGAATGCGCAAACTTGACCTTCTTTTTCTGCCCTGCAGAAACAACAGGATGGGAAAACACATTTGACGAACGGAAGAGCTCATATGCACGTACACCTTTGTCTGTGCTTATCATCAGTGCTTAACAAGGGCTGTTTGATTTTGACTAACTGGCGTAGCCTGAAAGGGCTATTCTGAAACAGTCAAATGTACCTTACAGGACTCCCAAATAAACTAAAATCTAGATTGGAATGCAAACTAGAGAGGAAATTAAAATGTAAAACATGAAACAGCTGTGTGATCCTCTGTTAACAATAGACTGTGGACAAAGGCTATATACCCATGTCTTATCTAGATGGGTAAAAATAATTAATCATAGAAAACGATTTGTTACAGGGCTATTTTCTTTTCTGCACTGAAGCACAACAGAATTATCTAATTAGTGATGTCAAACTTCTGGATGCACGGGATAAATGGCATCCAAAAAATTGGAAGTACTATAAAAAAATATAATAATGGCAGGCATAAAGCATTCATCGCAAAAACCAGTTGCAGAGGGCAAAATTTACTTGCCACTACGGAAATTTTACAAAGCTGAAGACATTTGTACTTTCTAGTCCCTACAACTTCATTAAATGACAACTACAAACTGGTAAAGAACCATGGCTTTCTCTGTATTGTGCCGGGGGCAGGGGGGATTGTTGGTTGCCTGTTGAAGTAACTAAGAAGCCCATTATTACAATTCCACCCTAAAGTAAACTGGTAAAAATTCTTTTGGGAATGACAATTTCGCAATAATAATTAAAGGCCTTCAAAGGATGCCCAACATTTATTTCTAGAAATTTCCCAAAGAAATAATCAGAATTATGCACAATGGTTTAGGTATAAGGATGTTCATAATAGCATTGTTTAAAACAGCAGAAGTTTGGAAATACAAATCTTTAGCAATAGGACGTTGCTTAAATAAATACAATCCTATGAGGAAATATAAAGGTACCAATATCTTATGGGAAGAGAGCACTTAAGAGATGATGAAGCAGTCATGTTATTATGTATTTAAAACAAACAGATTCAATAGGTGATGTGCAAAAAAAAAAATAGGTGACATTAGTAACAAAGGTGTTTTTGGTGGGGATCAATTATGGGTGATTTTCATTTTCTTTTTGTCCTTTTCTGCAATTTACAATGTTCATAATAAATACGTATTATTTCTACAATTTGTGTTACTAAAAAACGTTCCCATGTCTCCAAAAAACTTCCTTAAACTATAAATCGCCAAGAAAAAAATGTGATTTCATCTTTCTTTTTTGTGTGTGATTTCCTTTTTTGTTTGTTTTGTTTTTTAGGGATAGATAGGGAGTGTGCACGCATGCTTTGGGGGGGAAGAGCAGTGGAAGGGGGAGAGATAGAATTTTTTTTTTTTAAAGATTTATTTATTTATTTAAGAGACATTGAGAGAGAGAGAGTATGTGTGCATGTGCAAGCAGGGGGAGGGGCAGAGGGAGAGGGAGACAAGCAGACTCCCCAAGCTGAGTGGGGCTCGATCTCAGGACCCCGGGATCACGACCTGAGCCGGAATCAAGATTCAGATGCTCAACTAACTGAGCCACCCAAGCACCCCTGTGATTTCATCTTTCATTTACATCAGTAGCCTTTCTTCTTAAAAATTGTTGAGAGAGGGGTGCCTGGGTGGCTCAGTCCATTAAGTGCCTGCCTACGGCTCAGGTCATGATCCCAGGGTCCTGGGATCAAGCCCCGCACCGTGCTCCCTGCTCAGTGGGGAGTCTGCTTCTCCCTCTGCCCCCTCACCTCACTCTCGTGCTCGCTCTCTCAAATAAATAAATGAAATCTTTAAAAAAAATTTTTAAAAATTTTTGAGGGAATTTTGGTTATTAAATTATTTGCTTATTAATTTTTTACTTTATCCTAAATCATACGAAAAAGGGGTCCTGTTGAATAACAAAAGCTTTTCTAAAGAGCTCATTGCTTTAATGTAGAAAACTGAAAAATAACCCAAAGAAGCGAGATGGAATTAAAGACATAATTATAGAGGCGCCTGGGTGGCTCAGTCGTTAAGCATCTGTCTTCGGCTCAGGTCATGATCCCAGGGTCCTGGGATCGAGCCCCACATGGGGCTCCCTGCTCCGCAGGAAGCCTGCTTCTCCCTCTCCCACTCCCCCTGCTTGTGTTCCCTCTCTCGCTGTGTCTCTCTCTGTCAAATAAATAAATAAAATCTTTAAAAAAAAAAAAAAAGACATAATTATAAAGACAATTAAAGACAGAAACATGGCTGGAATCACAGGAATAAAAAAGTAGCTCCAACTCCAAAACATGGGGTCAGGATTACAAATTCAACATAAAAGAATCATTGGAAATGTTTGAGAGGTAATCCAAAAGGGGAGTGGTTATTCAGGCTGGAAGGACAGCAAATAAAATTAAGGATCTAGCAGGACACTTTCCTCATTGTGCAATTTTGATAAATGTTGAGGAGGAAGATGTGGCTAGAGTAAAAAATGTCCTACGGAAGAGATGATGAACATCAGGTCAAGATTTTAACCTTCTGACATAAAGTGGAAATTAACTAGAGGTACCACTTGAGGTATCATTAAACAGGGACTATGGTAACATGGCTAACATTTGAAAGGTCATTCCTACCTGAAGGTGCTTTCTGATTTTGCCCTCTTTCACAAAACAGTAGGTTTCAGTGACAACTTTGACATAACAAATAGGATGAACTATTCACTTTGTGTTTGAGACTGCCCAAGATGTGTGTTTGTTACTGAGTAAGCTGGGTCACAGCCCTTGGGCAGAAAACTCTTTGATTTAATCTCAAAAAAAGAGGAAAATTTTACATACAGTCAACGTCCTTCAATTCCAGTTATAAAACCTCAGAGGGAAAACATGAATTACTATTTTTGTGATACTTCCTTTCTTGGGTAGGCTCTCAGCGAAACAGAAGAAAGCAAAGTGCCTTTGAAGGCCTTCTTCCATCCTTGCCTCCCCTCTCCCACTTTCTCTTGCAACTACCCTTAAGAATCAGGATTACCCTTGGGGCGCCTGGGTGGCTCAGTTGGTTAAGCAACTGCCTTCGGCTCAGGTCATGATCCTGGAGTCCCTGGATCGAGTCCCGCATCGAGTCCCGCATCGAGTCCCGCATCGAGTCCCGCATCGAGTCCCGCATCGGGCTCCCTGCTCGGCAGGGAGTCTGCTTCTCCCTCTGACCCTCCCCACTCTCATGTGCTTGCTCTCTCTCATTCTCTCTCTCTCAAATAAATAAATAAAATCCTTAAAAAAAAAAGAATCAGGATTACCCAATTCATTATCAGCAGCCAGTCACCTCTCAACCTGTTCCAGAATTTCTACCCATTTCCTGGCTTCTCTGGCTCCTCGGTTACCCTCCTCCACCTGTCAGGCTCATACCTGGCCACCTTATCTTTACAGCAAAAATTTTCAACGGCTCCCTCTTTCCAACCACAGAAAACCTATCTATTCACTTGGCTTTTCTTTTTTTTAAGATTTTTTATTTATTTATTTGACAGAGAGAGAGCACAAGCAGGGGCAGCAGCAGAGGCAGAGGGAGAGGGAGAAGCAAGGCTCCCCCTGGCTTTTTTTTTTTTTTTTTTAAGATTTTATTTTTAAGTCATCTTTACACCCAAAGCGAGGCTCGAGCTCACAACCCTGAGATCAAGAGTCACATGCTCTACCCACTGAAGCAGGCAGGCGCCCCATCACTTGGCTTTTCAATATCTCACTGTTTGATCCTGCCCTCCTTCTACTAACTTTATTATCCACATCTCCCCATCCTATTATTCTTGCCTTGCTGGGCTTTCTACCTTCCTATGAATAGAAATACTAGCTGTTAACTGGAGCCTATAGCTCTATGATTTGTTTTATTCCTCCGACCTTTAAAACCTTTCTCTTCTTGTCTACCCACCCAAACCTTGACTGTTTATCAAGCACCTGTTCACATTTCATTCCCTTAATGACGCCTTCTCCAACTCCTTGGGTCTTGAATGATTTCTTCTATCCAACTTAGGCCTTGGGTTCCACAGTAAGGAGTTCACTTACATATTAATCTTATTCTTTTTATTATTATGTTCAATTAGTCAACATATAATACAACATCATTAATTGATGTAGTGTTCAACAATTCATTAGTTGTGGAACACTAGGTGTTATACGAAACTTACATATTATTATTTTTTTTGAAGATTTTATTTATTTGACAGAGAGAGACACAGCGAGAGAGGAAACACAAGCAGGGGGAGTGGGAGAGGGAGAAGCAGCTTCCTGCTGAGCAGGGAGCCTGATGCGGGGCTCGATCCCAGGACCCTGGGATCATGACCTGAGCCGAAGGCAGACGCTTAACGACTGAGCCACCCAGGCGCCCCTTTACATATTATTTCTAATCGTTCCTTATTGCTTTGTCTCCGGCTGTATTTTAAGTGTTCTGAGGGTAAGAACTTGGTCTTAACCCTCTTTCTGTACCTCTCTTCAGGAAATAAACATATGCTGGCGTTTAAAAACATTGCCCCCTGGGACTGGGTTTTCTACAGTACCTTTGTTTACTGAGTTAACTGAGGAAGCTGAAAATGGATCCATTCTGTGAACATGAAAATAGAAAGTAGAAACAGTGCTCGGGAAATATTAGTGTTTTTTACCTTCTGCCCAGCACCATTCGGTCAGGTTCTTGTTCCGATTGGACTTGCTCATAAAGTGGGGAGTTCATCCCCCAGGACAGTAATTTATTCAAAAGAAGTGGCTGTGAGGCCTGGGCTCAGCCCTTTGGCCTCTCTTGGCGTGCTTTTCCTGGGACAGAAAACCAGGTGTTCTCCCTAGGAGGTGAAATTTTATTAAAATGCTTCCATTTTCAGTCACCAATGATTCTATTAAAGCAAACTTTTTTTTTTTTAGCTTGTAAAAAATTTATGGGGGCCGCCTGGGTGGCTCAGTTGGTTAAGCAACTGCCTTCGGCTCAGGTCATGATCCTGGGGTCCTGGGATCGAGCCCTGCATAGGGCTTCCCCTACTCTGTGGGGAGCCTGCTTCTCCTTCTCCCTCTCCCTCTGCTTGTGCTCTCTGTCAAATAAATAAATAAAATCTTTAAAAAAAAAAAAGAAATTTATGGGACCTGGATGTTCCTAATCAGAAAGGAATTTTATACCATTAATACCCCCTCTCTTAAGGGAAATAATTACTTTTATGCAGGGACACTACGTAAAAAGATAACAAACTTGAGGCCCTTCCAAATTGGCAATCCTGCACATTTAACCTGAGCAAATCTCCAAAGCATTCTGGGGTGCCTGGGTGGCTCAGTCGGTTAAGTGTCTGCCTTGGGCTCAGGTCATGATCTCAGGGTCCTGGGATCGAGCCCCGCATAGGGCTCCCTGCTCAGCGGGGAGTCTGCTTCTCCCTCTGCTCCTTCCCCTGCTTGTGTTCTCTCTCTCTCTCTCATGCACGCACATGTGTGCATTCTCTCTCAAATAAAATAAAATCTTTTTAAAAAATCTCCAAAGCATTCTGCTATGGGGATAAAAACACTCATTCTGAACACAGCCTCTCAATTTGGCTCATTTTGGGACTTAGAAGAGTATTTGATCTTGTATATTTCCAGGATCCCCTTAGTTAATAACTGCCCATTGACGGGGCGCTTGGGTGGCTCACTTGGTTAAGCATCTGACTCTTGGTTTCAACTCAGGTTGAAAAGGGTCCTGGGATCGAGCCCTGTGTCCAGCTCTGCGCTCAGCACGGAGTCTGCTGGAGATTGTTTCCCTTTCCCTCTGCTCCTCCCCTCTCTCTAAAATAAATAAATAAAATCTCTTAAAAAAAAAATACTGCCCGTTGACTTGTAAAAAAGGCAGAGTTAACACTGACTGACCGTTCCAGGAGTTAGTCCCAGGGCCCTCACTCCACTTTATAAACAAGGATCTGGAGTCTGGGGAAGTAGGTAAATAACCCAAGCTACACATTTAGGGATAGAGGGAGGATTTGAACCGAAGCCCTAGAGCCCTAGAGTCCTTGCCTTTAACTTCTGGGTTATCCTGCTTCCTTGAGAAGGTGAAAGGTTCGCTCCATTTTTTCTATAGGTTTCTAGCTGTGGAGCGTACTTTCTCTGGGTCCAAACCCTGGGAGGACCCATGAGCCTGATGGAGGGATTCTACCAACGTGATTCCATTTCTGGGAGCTAGAGTGGGCAGGGTTCCTTGCTAAACACCAGAGATGGGGACATAGACCACACGAAGTCCCGGATTTTGACCAGCCTATGCTCAGACGAGGGTTCACAGATGCTTAAACACGTCAGTAAACAGGTTAGTGAAATTAAAACTGGTAAGACTGTAGGTAAAATAGTCATAAAAATCCAAAGATGAAACTGGTTAGTGGTAGTTCCGATACAGGGTCACCTGCAACTGTACACATTTCATTTGTCCCAGGTGCTGACTGACATCTGCCATTACACTATGGTCTTGTCACCTGTAATAATTTAATAGTCACTAATCTTTTTTTTTATTTTTTAGAGAGAGAGCACGAGCGGGGGGGGGGGGGGTTGGGCAGATGGAGAGGGAGAGAGAGAATCTTAAGTAGCCTCCACACAGAGCACAGAGTCCAACATGAGACACGATCTCACCACCCTGAGATCATGACCTGAGCCAAAATCAAGAGTCAGACGCTTAACCGACTGAACTACCCAGATGCCCCAATAGTCACCAATTTTAAATGTTATTCAAACCGTAGAAGTTCGAATTCCATATTCATCAGTCAAGCACATATGCATATATAGTGTGAATCTTGACAGGAATAAAGAAATGTACTAGCATATTCGAATTTGGTGATAACATACTAGTTGTCATTATGGATATCTGGACAAATAACAGTTGGCCTGAAACATTTTGTGGACTTTAGTGTGTCAAAGGAACATGGAAGTGCAACTCGGGTCCAAAATGTTAAAGAAGTAAGTTAAAATTAGATGAGCTCATCACATTCATAGAATAAATTTGACCGGAGGGGCCACCTGTGTATTTACTGTCAAAAATACAGGGGGTGTCTCGGTGGCTCAGTTGATTAAGCATCTGCCTTTGGCTCAGGTCATGATCCCGGGGTCCTGGGATCAAGCCCCGCATCAGGCTCCCTGCTCACAGGAAACCTGCTTCTTCCTCTCTTCCCTGCTTATGCTCTCTCTCTCTCTCTAATAAATAAATAAATAAAATATTTTTTAAAAATGCAGGAGGGGCACCTGGGTGGCTCAGATAAGCATCTGCCTTCAGCTCAGGTCATGATCCCAGGGTCCCCGGATCAAGCCCCGCATCGGGCTCCCTGCTTCGCGGGAAGCCTGCTTCTCCCTCTCCCACTCCCCCTGCTTGTGTTCCTGCTCTTGCTATCTCTCTCTCTGTCAAATAAATAAATAAAATCTTTAAAAAAAATGTAGGAATCGCCAAAGCAAGCTGATTTTCAGTTACGAGCTGTAGTGTTTTAAAACCAATTTTGATAACATCCATTATCGGCCGCATTACTAAAATCCTCTCAACGTGTACATCTTTGCAGCCACGGGAGTGTGAACAAACGATGTCGAAACACATTCCAAGTTCGTGTCACACAGGAAGTGGCCCGCTCTGATAATGGGCAAAGGTTAACAGACCGAACTAGCTGCTCCCGAGATGACATTTTCACTGGAAGCAGAAGAAATCAAACAAGGAAACAAATGCCAAACTGCGTAACAGTGGGGTGATCTTAACATCCAACATCTGCCGGGCACCGAATGCATGAGAAGTGTTTGTAACAGAAATGCGCTCTGCAGTCAGAATTTCTCATGTCTTTCTTTCTCACGCATATATCTTCAAAGTAATTAGAGTTTAAGATTGTTCTTCAGGGCGCCTGGGTGGCTCAGTTGGTTAAGCAACTGCCTTCGGCTCAGGTCATGATCCTGGAGTCCCTGGATCGAGTCCCACATCGGGCTCCCTGCTCGGCAGGGAGTCTGCTTCTCCCTCTGACCCTCCCCCCTCTCATGTACTCGCTCTCTCTCAAATAAATAAAATCTTTAAAAAAAAAAAAAAAGATTGTTCTTCAAATTTTGCTGCTGGCTTTCTTGTATCTATCTGTGCGAGTAAATCACATACAAGCCAAGAAAGTAGGGCTGGGAGGCAGCATCCCTGTATGGGATAATAGTCCATGAATGTGTGTATATGCGTATGTTACTGCATGCCCAGACACTAACCATTTCCTCAACCCCAAGTTCGACAGTGGAGTCGGCTGGCATGGTGCCAGCGCAGATCCATCTGTGGTCAGTGGCCATTTGTCAGCCTGATGAACAATGATAACCAGTGTCTACCGTGTGCTTGCCGGATGCCAAGCCCTTTGCAGGCATTTTCTCATTTAATCCTCTCCACCGCTTTGCGAAGTGGATACCATGCTTATCCCTATCTTCTGAATGAGAAAACGAAGACATGGGAAGGTTACCGATGTCTGTCAAGGTGGCACAGCTAATTCATGGTGGATCCAGGGTAGACGCCGCGCTCTTAACCCTCGCCTCTAGCCCTGCCCTGTAGGACAGGGGGGCCTCAACCTCAACGCCCCGCCTGAAGCAGAGGAAATTGCTGCCACGGATACCGGCCAAGCCGAGCCCGAAACCTGGAGGATATAGAAGGATTCAGAAATCATGCCCCTAGTGGCGCCTGGCTCTGCCCACGTGGCCCAGCAGGCCGGCCCCTCCCACCGATGTGCCCCAGGAATTAGAATCAGGCAGAAGGTACAAGGCTTTGGCTTTCTTAACCCTCACAGAGCTGCTGGGAAAAGTCAAGCTCTTCACGCCTTGCCCGGCGTGTGGACAGCACTCGAAATGCTAACTCTCTGTTATTATTTATTATTAATAAGCAATTAACCCTGTTCCATGAATCAATAGTATTTGCATGTACTATTCATACATTTGTGATTATAATGAAGACAGGAGTTAGGTGGCTGGAATGAGGCCCGGGTCAGAATCTGAACACCCAGGCTGGGGTGCTGCTGATAGCCAGATCCGGGGCTGCCGAAGTTTCTCCTGAAGATGAATATGGTGAGTCCCAGAGCCCCAGGTGAGCCTGAGCTCGGGAGGCCCCTCACTGGAGGGAGTAAAGGGATGGGGTGGGGCAGGAGGAGGCTGGAATCGGGCAGGTCCCTACTGATGCCGGCCCCCGTACCTCGCATCCTGTTGCTATCTTATAAATGCCGCACAGCAAGAAAAATCCTTAGTGGGTGAAGAGGAGGAAGTGATCGCACAGAAATGCCTACTTCTTCTCCCGCAGACTGAAAAATCCTAGCGACTCAACAAGGATATATTTTCCAAAAGGCATAAGCTGAAGCTGTAATGACTGGCTCGTACATTCTTTCTCATCCTAGCAACAGCCCCCTCGTGCTGATAAAGGCATTAGGAGTCTCATGTAGAAGATGAGGCCCCGGGGGG
>NW_023270164.1:8528421-8549089 GCF_011800145.1 Mirounga leonina
GATGGAACTTTTATGGTGACACAGTAGGGAAGGGTAGGAAATGGGATCCCTCATGAGCCCGTGTGACACTAAAGTATCTATTGTTTTCACACTGCCATGCTGGCTCTCTCTGTAGCCTCTCTTTGACGGGGATCTACAGATTTCCAGGCACTTCTGTAACACCATTATTTTTCAGAACATTCAGGTGGGTTCTAGGACCCCAGTGATGTCCTCCGCCTTTCCTCATCAAAGGCGAAGATGAAGTTTTGCCATTAACACAACAGGCCACATCCGCCTACTGCATCCTTCAATTCATGATCCCTCATAGGCCATCTGCAACACTTCTTGCCCAGGCCGGGCCCACCAGCCCCTAGCAGGCTCCCTCCCCTGGCCCACACAGATCACCTGCCAGGCTGGTTTTGACTGTTGCAGGATCTCAGCCAAGTGCCAACCAACCTCAGATGGTTGAATCTCTTTTCTCAAGCCTGGCAAAAACGTCCTCCTTTCTGCTTCGAATTTCCCTTTTTTTTTTTTATTAGCTTTTATTTTGAGGATTGAGCAAGAGCCATTCCAGAATTGCAAAAGATAGTTTCCATGGTTTCACCAACCCAAACACAGGACAAGAAACAATATGCTGCCCTCCAGCTCTATGTGGGAAATGCTGTTACTCTGTCAAAACCCCAGAGATCACCTGCTCCTTGGGCAGAAGAAATTTCAGGAGGTATGCATTTATAGGCCGCGCACATTTCTCAAGAAGCTATTCCACAACTTCCCCAGAATTTTTCAAACATCAAAAAAAGAAAGTTGTACATTAACCAGCTGCACCTCCCTTAATTGCTCATCTAAAGAGAGCAATTAAAACTTGCTGACGGCTTGAAAAACTATCAGAGAGCTAGCAGAAGGTCCCAAGTTTAATAATTAACACATTTTAAAAACCAGAGCCAAATTCAGGCACTTCTAAACGTACATCACTGTGGCGGTCACCTACTAATCCTAAAATTCCAATTTGACCCCCTCTCCCGCCCTCCGTGTGATTTGGCGGGAAATGCAAAAGAGTTTGCAAGTCCGCGAATGTGAGTTTTGGATCCAATCAATTGCTACTTTGTCGGTGTGAAGTTAAAGGTCACCTCCCTGGGCTCCAAGGGCTCACAGCCCTAGTGGAGGGGAAAGTGAACCATTACAAACTCCTGGAGAAGAACCAGGGGGCAGGGGAAAGTAAAACAGAGGCGTCTAATCCAGGGGGGGTTCAGGAGGGCAGTCCTGGGAGACGATATCTCAGCCAGGGTGTGAGGTTAACTAAGTGTCTTTCAGCATGTTTTCTCCTCAAACTACAGAGAATGACTGAAACACCTTCCTCCCTTCCACCGCCCCCCCCCATACCCCCAGCCTGTCCTGGGCGTCCTCGCTTCTCTCTCTTGGTTTCCTTCATTTCATTTGCTTCAGTGGCTTCAGCTAAAACTTCGCCGCCGCCTGCATCCGTGAGCCCAACTTCCTCCCTGCATTTCCACCTGCTAGACACCTCTCCCTGGCGTCCTCCTGGCACCTCTGACTCTCTGTGCTTCATCCTTCTCCCAAACCTGCTCTTCCCCGTCCCGTCCCTCTTCTTGCTAATACCATCACCATATTCCAGTCACTTGACACCTGTCACTCTGTGAATGAAAAATCCTCAGTACTCATTCATTGACCACACAAAGAACTAAACCTGTTGGGGATGATGTACAAGCCTCCCTACAATTCATCCACCAGACCCCGCCCCCCCCTCAATTCTCCACACCGAAGTTCTCGAGGTTTCCTAAATGTGCTACTGTGTTCTTTCAAGTTTGTGATTTTATATCAGCTGTTCCTCAGCTCCAAAGGCTTTCTACATCTAGTCTCCTACTGAACTCCTATTCATCCTTTAAGACCTGCTTCAAATGTCACCTCCTCTGTGAAGTCTGCCCAGATTTTTCTCAGGCAGAGTTCGGCATTCTCTCCAATCACCTTCCCTGGGACTTTGTGCATGCACCACTAAAGCATCTTATCAGAGGTCATGAGTATTTATTGTTCAGGACTCTGTCTCCCATATTAGCTTGTGAATGCCCCCAGGGCAACATCCTTATAATTCATCTTCTATTCCCTTCGGGATAGGATGTGGAACAGGAAGTAAATGGTCATTGCATGAATGAATAATGAATTAATGAACAAATTCCTCTTGTGGCATGTACCACTTTCAACCCTGTATTGTCTTTGTTTGGGTATCTCATCTCCTTTCCTGGATGGACAAACCTTCCAGGGCAAAAGCAATATGATCCATTCTTGCGATGACCCGGTAATCTAGCTATAACTAAGTGGTGTTGCCCTCATGCAGCAGATAAAGCAACTGAGTTAAGGCCTTGGAACCCTGCTTTCTTGGTTTTGAGAACAATGCCTATCCCATGTACTGTTCTTGAGAAAAGGCAGATCTATCCACCTGTCCCCTCTTTTGAGAGTTTGAGGGTGAATGCAGAGGTTCACCACTGCTTGCAAAAATAGCCAAACCCTGGTCTACCCTTCCTGAATGAGCCCAACATGACTAATTTGAGTGATCTTGAAGGTCTAGAGTATGAATCAGAAAGGGCAAAATAAGGGGGGGGCGGAACAGAAAAACCTGAATCCATTAGACTTGGGGCAAACGCAGGACTTTGGGGGCCTGGCAAGAGAACCTTCAGTTTCTGTAAGATGGGATGTTATGCAAGGCGGCATCAAGAAGCACTGAGTAAGGGGCGCCTGGGTGGCTCAGTTGGTTAAGCGACTGCCTTCGGCTCAGGTCATGATCCTGGAGTCCCGGGATCGAGTCCCGCGTCGGGCTCCCTGCTCGGCAGGGAGTCTGCTTCTCCCTCTGACCCTCCTCCCTCTCATGCTCTCTGTCTCTCATTCTCTCTGTCTCAAATAAATAAATAAAATCTTTAAAAAAAAAAAAAAGAAGAAGAAGAAGCACTGAGTAATATTTTCTAAAGCACCTAGGTAGCTATGTTTTTAAGTCCAAGTTCCTAGAGGAGAAATATGCCAAAAATACTGACAGGAAAGAGAATCGATATAGCCTTGACCCACCTTAGCATGCCATTGTGCCTAAGAATCTATGTACCTGCAGCACTGGACACAGAGTCTGGCACGAGTGAGCTCAGGAGGGCCCCACAAACAGAAGCGGTAGCCTGAGATGTGACCCAGAGGTGAGAGGCCTAGAGCAGAGGGAGCAGCACAGAACCAGGATCAGCACCCAACATCCAAGGCCTTGGTTTACTCACCAGGTCCAGCAGAGTCAGGGCCCCTCTATCCTGCCCACTCCCGGGGAGCAAGGACTGACCTTGCTCCTGAGACCTGGCCAGGGCAAGTGTTGGCCAACACATCCATGGTTTGGGGAGGTGTCCTAATTACTCCGCAGGCACCAGGAGACCCTGGGATTTGGGCCTAAGCATCCCCACGGTTCTGTTAGGCTGTTCTGGGAGCATTGCTTAATCCCACTAACCTCACCCCACATGGTCCGCCCTCCTCAGAGGGTAAGTTTCCCCACTGACCTCCATCCCTCCCTCTGGCTTCTGTCTTTGTGCCCTGTGGTGTCTCTGTGTCTCAGAGGGTGGTCTCTGTCCCCAACCCTGCCCATATAGGCTAGGCCAGAGTCAAGTTTCTCCATTCCAGCCCTGTTGGACTTGTTCACCCAACTTGTTCATCCTGCTCTAAGGGAGGGGGGGGGGGGTGAGAGGAAAAGAGCTATTTGCCCCAAAGGACCGGCTGCCCCAGAGAGACCCATGACAATCACAGAAATACAAAGAGGCAGGCTCAGGACCGGTCTTTGACAATCCATCGCCCCGGGGGCCCAACCCCTGCTTTCGGACCCAGGAGCTGTTCCAGGTCGTTTGCCTGCTACCAGAATTACAACACGTTGTGGTGCACGCCGGCTTCCAACGAGGGCGCAGAGCGTCCAGGTCACGTTGGAGCAAAGGACTGATCTTTGCTTGGAAAAAGTGACGGACCTTGGCGTCACCCCCTAGTAGAAATCTCTCGCCTGCCAGCCCCCTTTCTCCTTGCCTCGAAAATTCCCCCAAGCGTAGGCCTGGCAGCCTTGGGAGGGAGAAGTGCAAAGCCGGGCCCCAAGCTTTCCAGACTTTCAGCCCCCCGCTTCTGTCCAGGACCGCACCAAATCCTGCCCGCGAGGGAGGCTCCGTGCTCGGCGCTCGGGACCCGCGAGATCCCCGCCAGGGCGCAGAGTCTCGGGGGTGAGGCGGGCGGGGCCAGCCCCCGCCCCCGCCCCAGGACCCTCGGCCCTCCGCCGCCCGCGCGCCTACCCCTCCCCCACCCCCGGGCGGCCACCTGTCCGGGCGCAGGAGGAGGAAGGAGGGCCGCCGCCGCGACTGACCTGAGATGCCGCCCCCCACCACGACCACGTCGCATTTGCGGCTCATGGCGCTCGCCCCGCTCCGGGCCTCCCCGGTGCCCGCTGCTCGGCAGTCTGGGTCTCGGCCCCCGCCCGCCGCGCTGCTGCCCCCGCGCACTAGCGCCGCCGCCCAGCCGCTATATCGCCCGCCCTGGGCCCCGCCCCCGCCCGCAGCTCCACCGCCCGGACCTGGGGAGGGCGGGCGCCGGGGGCGGAGAGATCACCTGGGGCCTGCAAGGTGGGGGGCGGAGGAGGGAGGGGGAAGGGGGCCTCCCGGGAGCCCTCAGCCCGCGGCCTCCTGCACAGTCTTTATTTCCCACGCGCCTCCCTCGTGCGCTGTCCAGCTGGTGGGCGGGGGGAGGGGGCTGGGAGGGTGGCGCGTGGGGATGGCTCCCTTCAACCCCCCACTTACTCCCCCAAATGGAGCAATACAAATAATAGCAAGCATTCACCGAGTGCTTTCCAGATCCCAGGCACCGCATTAAGCGCTTTGCATGCATGATTCCGGTTAAGGCTTCCAACAACCCATTTTACAGATGAGGAGAGCGAGATAAAAGTAGTGAGGGGCGAAGGCAAGATAAAAAAAGCCAGTAAGAGGGGCGCCTGGGTTGCTCAGTCGTTAAGCATCTGCCTTCGGCTCAGGTCATGATCCCAGGGTCCTGGGATGGAGCCCCACATCAGGCCCCCTGTTCGGGGGAAGCCTGCTTCTCCCTCTCCCACTCCCCCTGCTTGTGTTCCCTCTCTTGCTGTGTCTCTCTTTGTCAAATAAATAAAATCTTTAAAAAAAAAAAAAAAAGCCAGAAAGAGAAAAAGTAAAAAGCAAGGTGGTTCTGAGACCCACTTTGATCCACAGAGCAGTATTGTCACTACCTCGGGATATACTTGGGAGGGATTCCCAGCCCCTCTCATCATCCTTGCAGAAACCCACCTTTCCCCGACTCCGCACCCCTGCCCTCATGCCGCAATGAACTCAGGAAGAGTGAAGCAGAGAGCAGAATTATCTGTAGCCCTGGGGTATGGGTCTGGGAACCTTGGCTTTGCCACACATAGGGGTGATTGGTCAGTATTACAGGAGGTTAAGATGAGACAGCCCAGGGGCGCCTGGGTGGCTCAGTTGGTTAAGCGACTGCCTTCGGCTCAGGTCATGATCCTGGAGTCCCGGGATCGAGTCCCGCATCGGGCTCCCTGCTCGGCAGAGAGTCTGCTTCTCCCTCTGACCCTCTTCCCTCTCATGCTCTCTGTCTCTCATTCTCTCTGTCTCAAATAAATAAATAAAATCTTTAAAAAAAAAAAAAAAAAAGATGAGACAGCCCAGGTAAAACAGAGGTGTATTGCTTCAGGGGACTTGGAAAGCCACCTTTCCAAAAGTGGAAAGAAGCAATGTAGGGTGGCTTTTCAAGAAATAATTGTGTGAAGTGCTTCAGTTCAGGGTAGGGGAACTGTGGGACTGGCGGGGCGGGGCAAGGCCTGGCTCCAGGTCTGGTGAACTCTTTGAAGCAAACTTCCACATCGTCACACCCCAGTCCTGGTATCCACCTGCTACCAAAGCATCCTGAGCTTCTGCCACCCTCAGACTAGAAGAGGGTTTGGGCATATCTGTGACTGAGAAGTCACCTATGGCAGAAGTCGTGGTTCTGCTCTGACCTGATTTCTAGAACTTTCCTCTCTCCTGCTTTGGTGTAAAACAGCCCCACAGCCTGAATGTGGGTCCCCACTGCCCCACCCTGAGGACAACCCATGCCGGCCTTCTCATTGCCAAACCCTGCCTGTCCGCCTCCATCCACAGGGCCCGGAAGCGTCAGGCTTCTTAGCTGTGGACACTCTGTTCCCTCACCTAGACTGCAAGAGAATCTCATGTCCGGTGGGGTAGGGTGAGATGGGTGGAGAGGGTACTTGTAGGGTCAGCTTGGGATCTCTTTGGCATGGCTCCCAAAATAGAAAGTCAGCCTGGCTCCAAGGCATCTGCAGCTTTGAGTTTGATGCCGGCTGACTTTTCTTTCTTTCTTTTTTGAAAGATTTTATTTATGTATTTATTTGACAGAGCAGGAGCACAAACAGGGGGAGCAGCAGAGGGAGAGGGACAAGCAGACTCCCCACTGAGGAGGGAGCCAGACTCCGGGCTCAATCCCAGGACCCTGGGATTATGACCTGAGCCGAAAGCAGACACTTAACCGACTGAGCCACCCAGGCGCCCTATCGTTTCTTGATGTCCAGCTGGTAAGGAGACCAGGACAAGAACTACAGTTCCATGGTGTCTGTGGACAAAACTGACCAGCAAACAGCATTTTCCCCAGGCAAAGGTAATCAGTTAACCTTGTGCCCTATGAGGTCAAAAATGAGTTGATGAGCACTCAGGAGCCTTCAGAGGGCCTCTGAGGTCACCTTATACCCTACATCCAGGCAGTCGGCAGGCCTGCTCAGGGTCCTCAGTCTCCTCAGTGTGGTAACTCCCAGGGTTCATCTTCTCTCTCTTCATTGTGTGGCCTGATGAAGCCTTTAAAAGCAGTGCTTCTCAAACTTGAATGTGGGTACAAATCACCCCGGTCTGGGGTGGGTTCTCCTCTACTCCAGGCCTCTACTCTCCAACGGTTCCAGAATCAGCTCCACGCTCCAGAGCCCCTGACCTACCTCAAGGTGGTCCTAAGGAGAAGGGGTTTGGTTGTTAGACAAGCATTTATGGAATACCTACCTGCTCTGCTGAGACCTGGGGCAGAGATGAACAAGAGCACAGCTGCCCCTGCCTTCTGCCCTCTTGGGGCTCACATTCCATCCGAGAAGACATCCAGGAAGGGTAATCACAAGTGTGATTCTGAATGTTGCTCTGGAACACAGAGCAGGACTAGATAACTAGCCCAGGTAATCAAGGAGGACTTCCGGGAGGAAGTGGCTTTTCTGCTGGGACTTGAAGGATGAACAGGGGTGAATCAACTATTGAGGTGGGCACACCAGGCAGAGTTGAGGCCAGAGCATCGGGAGGACTAGACACAGCCCAGTGTCCGAAGCCCATCTTTGACCACCTTTAGGACTTATTACACATACCACAAAACTAATGGTGAGTAATAGAAAAAGGAAGGGTGAAAAATTAACAACGAATAAAATGATAGGAAGTGCCATCTAATTTTGCATGTATTTAGGTCTTCTCTTCCCAAGCAGATAATAAATTCCTGCAGAAAGGGAGATTTTACGTTCTTCTTTATTCATCCATCCAAGAAAGATTTATTGAGCACCATCTCTGTGTCAGGTGCTGGTCTCATCACTGGAAGTACACCCTTAGAAATAAGAAATGATGCTATCCTCGAAAAGACAAACATGAAAACGGACGATTTTTGATGAGCCCAAGACGTGTTGCAATGGAGTCGAGTTCAACACCTCAACCCAAGAAGTACATAAGAATGCTCCTGGCCCCACGCACTGTTTATTTGCCTTTCCAACTTGATGATATCCATGTTTCGTCAATTAAAAGGAACTTACTCTCCTTTCATTTTTTTTATTAGAAGACTGCCAAAGAGATAAAATGTCCTTATTACTTCTTTCTTGCTGTCCAGCTTTTCATTAGCGGATATTTCGGTGAGCCTTTTATGATGCCACAGGACGTTTCAATAAAGAAGCAGGCTGTGCAGAACAGAGTTCACCAGATATTATCTGAGTTGTACATTTCACTGGTTTTGAACACTGGAAGTTTGACAGGGGTTAGAAAATTTGTTTCAAAATGAGATCTAGGTTTCTTTTTCCCAACTTCTTTGTTACTCTTTTGAAAAACATACACCCAGGGATCAAATGATGGCAGCCAGGACAGCTCTTTGACCGCAATTTTAACAATTTAACAATTGTTAAATGTTATAGGGCCTTTGGGTCTGCCCAGTGAGGTAGCCATCCTCAGCTTGGATCCTAATCTGAGAGTGTCCAAATGCCCTCCTTGGGAACAACGAGAAGGCAAGGGGCAGCCTTTCAGCAGGCCAAGACCTTGCTTTTGGCCTCAAGGATTCGTTTGGTGGGGAACCACATCCTCAAGCAGCCCAAGACTTCAGCTCGACTGAAGTCAGAGCCCTTTACTAGACATTGTGCTAGAAGCTAGAGATCCAACTCAAGGTACAGAGGCCGGTTTAAGATGCCAAAGGAAAGACCTGTCCCAGGGCCAGGGGATCGGTCAGGAACTGGCTCGAGTAGAGTTGGCAGAGAACAAACCAGGTGACAGGTGGGTGCTCATGACTTGCCTTAACAGGCTGACAGCTGTGAAGATGTGCTGAGCTGGCTTTTAGAGTCAAGGCTGAGATGGAAGAGAAATGAATCTTCCTGCCCAAAGAACCAGAGTAGGGCTCTTAACTCCTGTGACTTAATTTCCATAGCACAGGCAAGGCAGGGACAAAGGGGGACAGACATCTTGGCAGAGACACCAAACTCCAAGACTTCAGGAAGATAGAGGTCATACCTCTAGACGCGTTGCAAAGCATGTTGAAAAAAAAACCAAACCCTATTTGCAACATAAGTGCTAAGCCAACTGTACCCAAAGTGATTTTTTATAATGACTGATGCTCAGACTAAGAATATCTCTACAAATCATAATAAGGGCTCCTAAACCCTTTGTTATATAAGGGTTGACATGTCAGGACAGATGATGTGGCAAGGACCGTATAGGACACACAGAGGAAGAGCAAACAGCAAAATATTCAGCTCAGGAAGAAGAGACATTTCCCAAGAACACCAGGGTGAAGGTTTTCACGAATTCTTTTGGGAAGAGGAAATTAGAAATTATTATTAGAGCCCCACTGGATACTAATTACAGGTTGTTGAACAGCATTATTTTCAATTAATTACTCTTATGTATATGATTCTAATTTCATAGGGTGAGGTCACTGATGCAGAATCGGTCCTTTGGTTATCTTTATGTAGTCCTGAGTGAATTCATCTCTCCATGTTTTCTTATAAATAGATATGTGTCCCATACATTAGAGATGATGATTGCAATCAAGAGTCTGGGGACTCTGAGAATCAGATGAGGGATCCCGTCACTAATGACCGCCACACGAGGCACATTCCCAGTGAGGATGGTTACACACTACAAAACGATGCTAATAACTGGGGCTTGAGTTGACTTGAAGTCTTCCGAGTAAGAAATCCAGTTTATAGACATGATTGAAATGAAGGTGTTTAAGAACAAAATTTATTCTTCACTATGGATGTTGCGACTTTTTAAGGGTTTCATCTATGGACAACTCTAAAAATAAGTGAAGTAGGGACATCTGACTGGCTCGGTCAGTGAATTGTGTGACGCTTGATCTCAGGGTCATGAGTTCGAGCCCCATGTTGGGTGTAGAGATTACTTAAATAAATAAAAAATGTAAAAAAAAAAATAAGTGAAGTAAAAAGTGAACAATGGACTACACAAACCTGATGTGTATTATAGAAGGTAGAAAACCTGAGCAGATCTCTGAAAAAAAAAAATATCGAATATAATAATTCAAATATATATACACCTGCATAGGAAACCCCTTCCTTCTGCAACCAACAGCACTCCCTTTTTTACGACCAAGGTTAGAACACAGGACTCCTGGTGATGAAACGCAAGTATGAAAAGGCTCAAGCGTGGGGCGCCTGGGTGGCTCAGTTGGTTAAGCGACTGCCTTCGGCTCAGGTCATGATCCTGGAGTCCCGGGATCGAGTCCCGCATCAGGCTCCCTGCTCAGCAGGGAGCCTGCTTCTCCCTCTGACCCTCCCCCCTCTCATGTGCTCTCTCTCTCTCATTCTGTCTCAAATAAATAAATAAATAAAATCTTAAAAAAAAAAGAAAAGAAAAGGCTCAAGCGTTTTGAAGTTTCCATGGCATTCTGTGTGACTGTAATTCCTGTCCATAGAATATTCTACTATGCGTGTTACGTTTACTGACAAATTCCACATAGCTGGGCACTTTCAGGCTCCAAAAAGCAGTACCTGGAGTTGATGCTACAAACAGAAACTCTGACCCAGGGCGCCTGGGTGGCTCAGTTGGTTGGGCGACTGCCTTCGGCTCAGGTCATGATCCTGGAGTCCCAGGATCGAGTCCCGCATCGGGCTCCCTGCTCAGCGGGGAGCCTGCTTCTCCCTCTGACCCTCCCCCATCTCGTACTCTCTCTCTCTCATTCTCTCTCTCAAATAAATAAAAAAAAAGAAACTCTGACCCAGTGGGATCAGGACGAATGCCATCTGGCAACGCCTGTATAATGCTGTCTGGCTATTTAAGTCGGATCACTTCATCAGTGCTGGTCGGGAGCAGCTCCAGGTATATTCACTCACGCTGTTTACCGTAGAAATAGTGAGTAAGGGACAGGCGAGGCTAGGTAAGGAGAGACAGGGAGGGGGCTATGCAACCAGGCTCACAGAAATCCCAGATGTGAAGAAATGTTATAGACAAAATAATAACCAGAGAGAAAGGAACATAACAAGTCCACCTTGTTTGTTCTAAATACCGGCAAACCATTTTCATGATATTTACAAATCCACCTTGTTTGTCTTAACTGTTATACACAGTTACCAAATTCCCTGGTCAGTTTTCTACAAAAGACGGACCATAAAAGCCCTCGATGGCAACCCATTCGGGACCCCTCTCACTCTAGAGAGCTTTCCTTTCTGTCCTCACCTTCCCTTAATAAACTTGCACTTCACTTCACCCTATAGTCTGCGAGATTCATTCTTCGGCTCTGTGAGACAAGAACCCTGCAACCCTGCAACAATAGTGTACGTTTGCATGTGGATAACAAAATGCTAGATGAAAAAGCAATACTATCCAGGGCTAAATTTCCATGGTTAATTATTCAAATAATTGAGATGGAAACAAGTCATTTCCTGGCATTATCAATAGACCAATGCCCTATATGAAATTCAGGCTTGGAATGTTCAGGACTAAAAGACAAACTCACCCACCCGATCCTCCTGGAGGAAAAAAAAAATTCCCTAGGGCCTGGATTCTTTCCTGTCCTGATTTGGTATTTTAAAAGTTAAATCCTAAACTCCACCATTTCCTGGAAGCCTGCTCCTGCTTCAGATCACAACTGATTTAACTATGCTGTGAGTACGAGCTAGAAAAAAATCACTCACCGTCCCTACCTTTGGAGGATGAATATTTTACCTTTCTGTCTACCTCAAAGTAACGAGACAGCTGTTCAGATGAGTGCTTATTTGAGGATCGACTGCATGCAGGCCTCGCTCAAATGTCCTTGGAGATGTAAGGAAAATTTTAGCAAACCTTTGCCCTAAACAGGGTCTCCAGATTTGGCAAATAAAAGTACAGGATGCCCAATTAACATGTGAATTTCAATGAGTAATCTTTTTTCATATCAACGTGTTGCATGCAACATTTGCAAAATACTCATATTTAAAAAAAATATTAATTTATCTGAAATTCAAATTTATCTGACAACCCTCTCCAGAAAGGATACTATGTTCTGGTTCAGGTGGAGAAATCAACACAAAGAAGTCAATTTCAGAGTAATACCTAGTAGGACATGAGCAAGCATTCAACTGTGGGGTACAAGAAAAGGGAAAAGTTAACAGAGGTCAGAATTCCTCTGACAATGAGCTACTTAAGGGACCCCATCTTTGCAGGGGTTCTCTTATGTCCTCAGCCTTTAGCACAGTGGTGGTGATGTTTAGTAGATTCTCAGTGTGTGTAATAAACGAACAAATAAATGAATGCATCAATGAGTGGGAGGGAAATTTGAGGTGGGTCTTGAAGGAAGGAGGTAAGGAGTAGCTATGGGAAAGAATGCAACATTTCCATCTTGACAGGAGGCTGGACGGGGTAGAGCTGTTACAAAGAAGAGTTCCAAGAGCAGGGGATCTCAAACTTTTTGTGACTGGGAATGACTAAGGCAAAGCAAAAGATTCCACAGCTGCTGACTCTGGTGGTTGCACTTTTCCAGCAGAAAAAGAGTTAGGGAAACAAAATGAAAGTCTTACAGAATTGCATGCGATGCTTCTAGAAACACACTTGGAGGTCTGTTTACAATTCTCCAGGGGAAACCTTGTCAGCCATTAGTGACCCAAGGACTGTATTTTGAGAAATGTTCAACTAGAATATAGGTGTGAAGTTTCTTGAGAACTGGGAAAATGAAAAGTAAGAAACTAAATCTTAGATTTTTAACACTTTGATATGAAAGTGTTAATCAAGAGCATATTCATTCTCTGGCCTGGCAGACTTCAAATGCACTTTTAAAAGTCATTTAAGGGCACCTGGGTGGCTCAGTCGGTTAAGCATCTGCCTTCGGCTCAGGTCATGATCCCAGCGTCCTGGGATCGAGTCCCACATCGGGCTCCCTGCTCAGCGGGGAGTCTGCTTCTCCCTCTGCCCTTTCCCTCTCCTCGTGCTCATTCTCTCTCTCTCTTTCTGTCTCTCTCTTGTAAAAATAAATAAATAAAATCTTTTTTTATTTTTATTTTTTTAAAAGATTTTATTTATTTATTTGACAGAGAGACGCAGCGAGAGAGGGAACACAAGCTGGGGGGGGCGGTAGAGGGAGAGGGAGAAGCAGGCTTCCCGCTGAGCAGGGAGCCCGATGCATAGCTCGATCCCAGGACCCTGGGATCATGACCCGAGCCGAAGGTAGACGCTCAACGACTGAGCCACCCAGGCGCCCCAATAAATAAAATCTTTTTTTAAAAAAGTCATTTAAAATCATCCGAGACCAAGAAGGAACAAGATTTAAACTCTGGAAGTGCTTCAGGCTAGATCAGAGTTTCTCAAGTTCTGCACAGTTGACTTATTGGACGGAACAATTCTTTGCTATGGGGGCTGTCCTGTGCATTGTAGGATGCCTAGCAGCACTCCTGATGTGATGGTCAACTTTGTGTGTCAACTTGGTTGGCCACAGAATGCCCAGGTTAAACATTTCTGAATGTACCTGTGAGAGGGTTGCCCAATGAGATTAGCATTTGAGTTGGTGGATTTACTGAAGCAGATTACCCTCTCCAACGTGGGTGGGCATCATCCAATCCACTGAGGGCTTAAATAGAACAAAAGATAGAGAAAGGAAGAATTTGCCCTTCTTGCTTCCTGCCTGCCTGCTTGACTTGGGACATCTCATCACATCTTCTCTGGCCCTCAGACTAGAATTTAAACCATTGGCTCCCCTAGCTCTCGGGCTTTTGGATTTGGACTGAATTGCACCATTGGCTTTCCTGGGTCTCCAGCTTGCAGATGGCAGATTGTGGAACTTCTTAGCCTCCACAGGTGTGTGAGCCAATCCCTCATTATATATCTATCTCTGTCTCTATCTCTATCTTTATCTCTCCAGCCTACTGGTTCTGTTTCTTTGGAGAACCCTAACTAATACACCAGCCTTCTACACACTGGATATAAGTAAGACCATCTCTGCCTGCCCATTTGTTTGTGACAAACAAAAAGTGTCTCCAGACATTGCCGAATGTCCCGTGGGAGAGAAAAATTACCCCCCTGTTGAGAACCATTAGTCTAGATGAAAGCACACTGTACCAGTTGAACTGGATGTCTAAGAAGTCACAATGTAATTTTTTCCCTATCCAACTGAGACAAATAAGGGATAATTTGAGCAAATAAAGTCTATGCATTTGAGAAGCTTGTCTCTAAGATGAATAAAAGTGCTGCCAGACAGGAGTATTAGATGATGAAAAGGCAAATGATGAACTATACCCATTGAGATCACACATGTTCACTTCAAAGATCCTGACTTCAGTGGTCCTGGGTCAACCTCAGTCAGGCTCACTCGTTGAAGTAAGTGCACCTGACAATGAAAGGCAACTCATTACTGGCTAATCACAGGGATGATTACCTTTAATAAATGTTTCTACATCTACAGTTTGGGGCAGAAGAAAAATTGCCCATGATAAAAGAAAAGGAAAAAGACTCTTGAAAAATCTGGAGTCCCTCCTAAGAAGTAACCGTCCTCAGTTGATAAAGGCTATGTTCTATCAGTTTGAAAACCCTTGGGAAATTTGTGCATTCAAAATCATCCTACCAAAACGGATAGGTCCCATGTTGTTTGCCTTTGGCTGTCCTATCCTGGAGACATTATTTTCTCACTTTGAGAAGCAATTGCTCCTTCCAACTACCACTCAGAAGCTCATTAAGAATTGGTCCTTATGGGGGAGCGCCTGGGTGGCTCAGTCGTTAAGCGTCTGCCTTCGGCTCAAGTCATGATCCCAGGGTCCTGGGATCGAGCCCCGCATCAGGCTCCCTGCTTGGCGGGAAGTCTGCTTCTCCCTCTCCCACTCCCCCTGCTTGTGTTCCCTCTCTCGCTGTGTCTCTCTCTGTCAAATAAATAAGTAAAATCTTTAAAAAAAAAAAGAATTAGTCCTTATGGAAAAGAGTTGATCCCTATGGGAAAGAAAAGCAACAAGATACATGTACAATGTATTTTTCCTGACTAAAAAAGTTATTTTCCCCCCCCAAAATTATTTTTTCCTATGGTGAAGTTAGGAAAAAAAATCATCTTTCTGGCAATTTATTAAGTAAAATTTAGTATGGGATTCAAAAGAAAGATAAAATGAATATATTTATATATATATAAAGATTTTATTTATTTATTTGACACAGAGAGAGAGCGTACAAGCAGGGGCAATGCCAGGCAGAGGGAGAAGCAGGCTCCCTGCTGAGCAGGGAGCCTGATGTGGGGCTCGATCCCAGGACCCTGGGACCATGACCTGAACCGAAGGCAGACTCTTACCTGACTGAGCCACACAGGCGCCCCTTCTTGCTTTTTTTTTTTTCTTTTAATGTAAGGCATTGAAAGATAAATATCAGTCAAAAGGGATTTTCAATAAGGCCTCTTAATTTCCTACTCATGGTAACACTAAGTAATAATCAGATATGGGACTTCTATTTCCAGCAAAATGACATATATACTAGACATCCTGAAAATTCTCCCAATACAAAACAGCTAAATCTCTAGATAAAATATAATAAACATCACATTATGTTAAATAAAAGAAGCCAGGCACAAAACCTTGCATATTATATGATACTATTTATATGAAATATCCAGGATAGGTAAATCCATAAAGACATACAACAGAATGGTGGTTGCCAGGGGCTGGAGGGAGGGGGAAATAAGGGGTTAACTGCTCAATGGGTACAGGGTTTCCCTTTGGGATGATGACAATGTTTTGGAAGTAGATGGAGGTGGTGGTTGCACGATATTGTGTATGTGCTAAATGTCACTGATTTGTACACTTCATTTTTTTTTTTGAGAGAGAGCGTGTGCACACACATGTGCAGGGGGAGGACTCCCCAGTGTGGATCCTGACTCACGACCATGAGATCGTGACCTGAGCCTAAATCAAGAGTCGGACACTTAACCGAATGAGCCACCCAGGCACCCTTAAACTGTACTCTTCAAATGGTTAATTTCATGTTATGTGAATGTCACCTCAATAAAAAATGTTGCGAGGCATAACAAACATTGTTTTCACTGTACAGCCAAGTTAATAAGAAAGTGACAGAAATCATGAGGGACCAAAACTTAGGAGGCAGATGGAAATACAAGTGGTCATCCAAAACTACAGCTATCCTTGGGCCTTTGATGGTTTTTCTACCCCGAGGAATTGGTCTTTAAGGGCAGCACAGGATGGGAGGCAGTGCTTTCGACTCATGCTGCACGAGATGTCAGAACTGAGACCCCTGAATGAAGCCCAAACAGTAAAAGGAATGAGTCAGTAAAAAGGCTCCCTGGACACAAGCCACCTTCCTGAAAGAAAGAAGAGAAAAGAACTTAGCTCGGCTTGGGATCTGGCTGTGAAGAAAAAATAAGATATAATAGCAGTTTCTTCCTGAAAAACTGTAACAGCAGGTCACAATAAACAGTAGAAATGACAGGGAAAGGTAACAGCTAAAGACTTAAAATTTTTAAAAAGAAAGGATGTTTATCCTATTAGACTTCTAAGTTAAATTAAATCAAATGGTAAAAATGTAAGGAGTTGAAATCAAAAGAGTTTGTTAGTGCATTGGAAATAAAATGGAAAAGAAGGAAAACATATAAAGGCGATTAAAAAAATAACCGTTCATATACAATTTAGAGATAATCGAAGGGAAGAGTTTATAAAGGCATAGATCTTAAAAAGCCAGAGAATAGAAAAGAAGAAAGAGTACTGATTCATAGAAGAGTCATTGAAAACAGGCTAAACAGAGGAAGAGTGTACAAAACCAACACAGAAATGCCAAGCTACAAATAATTTTCAAGTAACATAAATGCGGGGAAAAAAGAACAGCCCCACGACTGGTAACAGAGTTGGTAACAATTTCTACCAGGAGTGGCCATGCCCCAGGGTGGGACCTGGGCAGAGGCTGTCAAAGTCAGAAAGGCAAGAATGGCAGAGTCCAAATTCCAGAGGTTCTAGCCCCACCCTTTGGCTATTTACAAGATGGCTTGAAATCCCAGTTACCCCTTCAGTAAAAACACACATGTCAGGACACGTGACCATGTAAGGACACTGTGACTACCAGGGATGGGGGTTTCCTCACATCACAGAACTGATGAATAACAGAGCTGTTACTTGACGTCGGGTCTTCTAACCAAGAACATGGATTTAAGATGAATTCTCATCTTAAAGAAAAAACAAAAGCAAAACCAAAAACTGAGGGAAAACAAAAAGCAGTGACACCAGTAAGCACAAAATGGCTTTGTTGTTCTGTTTTTGTTCTTGACTTCTTTTTCCTGGCTTTGGAATCTCAGAAATGTTGTCTAGTTAGAAGAAAGAATTGAATAAGACAGATACAAATCCTTCTGCACATAGTGCGGGGAACAGAGCTGGGTGACAGTGTGAAGAGGGGGACACAGAGACCAAAGCAAAAGGGGGTGCAGGGGCCAAAGAGTTTGAGAGGAGAGCAGCAGAGTGCACGTGGGAGCCCAGAGGGAACAGATGATGTCCGTGCTCACCGTGTATCATCTACCCTCCCCCAAATGGGAAAACCAAGAACACTGCGGTGAAATATTCGGAAAGCTAAGATGATGCTAATTTGGAGACCATCACCTAATGGGAGAGTATATCCTGCCTGCTTTTTTTGGTGTTATCGTGTCTTTTCTTTTATAAAATGATGACGGAAGTAGATAGTTTCTAAAATACCTTTACCTGGCATAATTAAAATGTAACAACCTTACACCAGCCAACCGATTTATTATTGTTATTATAATTAGGGGACTTATATCGGTCCGTGAAATGGCCAAGTCTGAGTATCCTGCATTTTCGAGACAAAAATGGCAAATCTTAATCAAAGAGCACCAGCAGCTGCAGTGTGTATGTGTGAGTGTGCATAAAAAAAAAAAAAAAGAGAGAGAAAGATACACGCAAAGAAAAAGAGAGAAACAGGGAAGGCCAGTGTGGAATATGCAAGTTTTAGAGAGGAATTCTGGGAACGAGGAAGGGAGAGACTAGGACCCGTGAGCCTCTCTCAGCTCTGCATAAATACGGTGTTTTCCTTTGCCTGGGTTGCCATGGAAAGCAGAGCCTGGAATAAGAGAGTTCATGCAGCTAGCTTATTAGGGGGAGTGACTCCAAAGAATGGTACTGTGGGTTAGGAAAAGGGAAATAAATAAGGAGGGACACAGTGTGGGCACCTGGGGGTCAATCTCACTGGGACCTTCCGGGGAACTGGATAGAAGGGGTCTCACCATTGTCTGCTGGTGGTACAGAAAAGGGGGGCATTTATCCCGGACTCACATCCTCCACTGGTCAAGGGCTGCTCATGGGCTAACTCTCCCACACTTGCATTTAATGCATCTACAAGCACCAGCAGGGTTCCTGCAGGTGTCCCCTACAGTGGTATCACAGGAACCCTGGGACAGAAAGGGAGAAGTTCAAGTTACAGTTGAGATGAGGTGCCGTGTGCCTTTACTTGTACAAAACGGGTTGCCACTTCAATGACTGGGGCAAAAAGATGTGCTGGGAGGCCGTGAGGTGATGCACCTGAAGGGTCTGATGCAATAGCTTTTTGTCAAGTAGAAGAAGAATCCAGGAGCAGTTATGTCATCGTAAGAAACAAGTTTTCAGGTGAAGCTCTAGTCAGATGGGATGCCCTTCCCATTAGCCTGTAGCCGTTCTGGGCTCATTCCAGTGACAGCTTGGGTGGGAAGGCAGGTGTTCTAACACGCCATGCGCCTAAGCCCAGCTGAAGTCACAGCTGATGTCTTAGGGTCCCTCTCTTCTCAAGGTCCCTAATCCCCTCTCATATTTACACAGTGGCTATAGTGAGCTGCTCTTTACATAATTGCTTAGTAATTCTGTCTCAAGTGTTGTTGTGATGGGACTCCTTAAATTCTCCATGACTTAGACAGGCTCAGTCCCAGCCTGGGTCAGAGACGAACTGTCATACTTGCCCAGCCTGCTTAAAGTTACAGGACATTTGCACATGACATTTCTTATTTGGCCTTCACACCAATCTTGGAAGAAGAGGTCTCAAATGGCAGAGTGGCAGCCACATTGCAGAGGTAGCAAAGAACGTTAGGATTTCTAGCGATGTTCTTTCCTCCCAGATAGCCTACTTCTTGTCCACAATAACTTGAAACCAGCTCTTAGGCCCAAACGACTCTCTTCTGACAAAGCTGGGACCTTGCAAGGAGCAGCTTCTGGTGTAGTTGTCAGTGTATCCCTAATGGGCCACTTGATATTTTGGGTAATAAACAACAGCAATCAGTTCCATCTATCTTAAGAAAGAACTTGTTGGAGAGATACAGGTTGGCTCACAGAATCAGTGGGATTACTAGAGAATGAGGCTAATGAATAAGTAGAAACCAACGTTACAAGACAGTCACTTAAACAAATAAAGGCCTATCTCTTCCTCAATCCACAGATCCATCTTGGGTTGACAGAGTGTCTCTGCTCCACATAGTCACTTGGGGCCCCAAGATGGCAGCCACCATCCCAAACCTTGCCAGCGGCCATGCCAGAAGGGAAAAGGAACCCTCAGGGGTCTCACTCGACCAATGAAATTCTCAGTCCTGAGCTAACACTCACCACTTCCAGCCCAATTCATCAGCCATCACAGGTCATAGGGCTGTACTCAACCACAAGGCGGCCAGCAAATTAAATTGTACCGTGTACCCCAAAGAAGGAAAGAACTGGAAATATTGTGACAAACAGCGCTCAGGACTATCACAGTCATGCGGATGGAAAATTCTCTGGTGAGAGTGTCACCCTTGGGCACTGTCAGGATGAAGTGGAAACTGCCCTGATCATCCTTTCTGGTTTCAAAGCCCTGAATGCATTCTGATTCAAAGTCCATGTTCATGAACTGTGTTTGGGTCACATGACCGTGGTGCAACAGCCACTACCTTATCTCTCACCATGTAATTGTGTGAATTCGATGGCAGATTCCGCAAATGCAAGAAGGGAGTTTAGATTCTGGGTGGTCAAAAGGGAGCAAAATGTCCACTATGTGATAAACATCCAATGCACTCCACTTGCAAAGGAAAATAGGAAAAATATATAAGCAGTCCTCTTCAAAGTGTCATTCCTATTCCTATTTGTCCTCTGATTAGTGTGGAAATCAGAGATACCTGGACCATTCACTCATCTCTGTATCCATATATTCACCTAGGCAACACATGTTCACAGAGATTTATCTGCTTCCAGGTACTCTGAACAAACCAAGGATGAATAAGGCATGATCTTCCAGATGCTTATGTTCTCCTTCTTCTTCTTTTTTTTAGATTTTATTTATTTACTTGTCAGAGAGAAAGAGAGCACAAGCAGGGGGAGCGGCAGGCAGAGGGAGAAGCAGGCTCCTCACAGAGCAAGGAGCCCGATGTGGGACTCGATCTCAGGATCCTGGGATCATGACCTGAGTCGAAGGCAGCTGCTTAACCGACTGAGCCACCCAGGTGCCCCAATGAATACTTTTTTTTAGTGTAATTGTGTCCCATACATTATTGGGGACATATTTATACTAAAAATTATGCTACAAATAGTTTATTATGTGAAATTCAAATTTAACTGTGTGTCCCATATTCTACCTGGCTACCCTAAGTGGGATGCTTTCCTACTTATTCTTTGGGACACATTTCAAGTGTCCTGTCCTCCAGGAAGCCTTCCCTGAAACGCTGGGTTGGCCTGAAAACCTTCTTCTGGGCCTTCAGGGGCCCATGTGTGTGCCTCCATCATCAAATATGGCAGTTTTGTGAAGTTATCTTTAGAGGCGCTGCTGTCTTCCATTAGTTTCTAAGTTTTCCCAGGGCCTGATGGAACTTTGTATTCCCAGCATGAAGCCTGTGCAAGAGATGTTGGTTGACATTAATTAAGATCTGTATGGGGTGCCTGGATGGCTCAGTCGGTTAAGCGTCTGCCTTTGGCTCAGGTCAT